>NW_003852639.1:1731035-1762167 GCF_000181295.1 Otolemur garnettii | reverse complement strand
AAAAAAAAAAAAAAATTAGATAGCCTGAACAAAATATCCAAGAACTGTAAAGGTAAATTATAAAGGTATAACATACATGTAAAAATGGGAATATCAAAAGAAGAAAAAGAGAAAGGAACAGAATAAATAGTTGAAGTAATAATAACCAAGAATTTTGGCCCAGCATGGTGGCTCACACCTCTAATCCCAGGACTCTGGGAGACTGAGATGGGTGGATCACTTACTGTCAGGAGTTGGGGATCCCATCTCTACTAAAAATAAAAAAATTAGGGCTGGTGCAGTGGCTCCCACCTGTAATCCCAGCACTCTGGGAGGCTAAGGCAGGCAGATCGCCTGAGTTCACAAGTTTGAGACCACCCTGAGCTAGAGGGAGACCCCTGTTTCTAAAACTAGCCACGCATTGTGGGCACCTGTAGTTCCAGCTAATTGGGAAACTGAGGCAAGAGAATCACTTGAGCCCAGGACTCTGAGCTTGCTGTGAGCTATGATGTTATGGCACTCTACCAGGAATGACAAAGTAAGACTCTGTCTCAAAATAAATAATTTTAAAAATTAAAAAATAAATTAGTTGGGCTTTCCAACAGATGCCTGTAGTCCCAGCTAATCAGGATGCTGAGGCAGAAGGATCACTTGAGCCCAAGAATTTGAGGTTGCTGTGAGCCACAATGCAACAGCACTCTACCAGGGCAACTCTGTCAGACTCCCTCTCAAAAACAAACAAAAAATGTTTTCCAAAATTAATTATATACATAGAACTAAATATCCAAAAAGCTCTAAAAACAGCAAGCAGACATCTACTGAGAAATGAAAATAACAACAACAAACTGCGCTTAAGCAAACTACATTCAAATCTAAGAAAAATCAAAGACAAACAGAAAATCTTGAAAGAGGCTAGGAGGAACTCACCTTACCTATAGAGGAATAAAGTTAAAAATCACATCAGAATTCTTTACAGAATCCATTCAAGTGAGGAAAAAATCTTCCACCCACCTTAAATTTTGTATCCAACAAAATTATTCCTCAAAAATAAAGAGTAGACTTTTTCAGATAAACAGAAGTTGAGGAAATTTCTTACCCGTAGATCTGTGTCAAGAAATGATAAAAAGTGGCTCAGCGCCTGTGGATCAAGCAGCTAAGGCACCAGCCACATACACAAGAGCTGGCGGGTTCGAATCTAGCCTGGGCTGCCAAACAACAATGACGGCTGCAACCAAAAAATACCCGGGTGTTGTGGCGGGTACCTGCAATCTCAGCTACTTGGGAGGTGGAGGCATGAGAATCGCTTGAGCCCAGGAGTTGGAGGTTGCTGTGAGCTGTGATGCCACAAAACTCTACCCAGGGTGACAGTTTGAGGCTCTGTCTCAAAAAAAAAAAAAAAGAAAGAAAGAAAGAAATGTTAAAAAAGCAGCGCCTGTGTCTCAGTGGGTAGGGCACCAGGCCCATATACCAAGGGTGGCAGGTTGGAGCCCAACCCCAGCCATACTGCAACAAAAAATAGTCAGGCATTGTGGTGGGTGCCTGTAGTCCCAGCTGCTCGGGAGACTGAGGCAAGAGAATTACCTAAGCCCAAGAGCTGGAGGTTGCTGTAAGCTGTGATGCCACAGCACTCTACCAAGGGCCACAAAGTGAGACTCTGTCTGAAAGAAAGAGAGAAAGAAAAAAAGAAAGAGAGAGAGAGAAAGAAAGAAAGAAAGAGAGAAAAGAAATGTTAAAAAGTTCTTCAGAGAGAACGAAAATGGTAGAGGTCAGAAACTCAGTTCCAAATAAAGACAGGATGTGTTAGAGAAGGGTTTCCCAGCTCCTGTCCTAAGGTGCTGCTGCCACCCCAGCACCTGCACCTCCTACCCACGAATGATGTGGACACAGAGCAGATGGGTCATTAGCGTAAAAGGAAGAGCAGAGGAGTGTCTGACTACACCCACAGCTGCACCCTCTGCATTTAAATACACTACAACAGACATAAGTGAGTTTATCTGGCTCGTGGAAAAGAGAAATTGACTTCACAGACTCTGGGGAAACTATATGTAAGACATAAAAATACGATAAAAATGCTCTTCCCCTGAGCTTAAGAGAGACTGATGATGTGGCATCATATGCAACAGAACATTTTTATAGTGTCAAAGAGAAAACAGAGCTGTATACTAGTAGTAAAAACAGTAAAATAGGTTTTCTTCAGGAACCAGTATAAAAGGGGAAGAGACTTCACCATGGGCCTGGACTTAATTCCAAGTGAAAAATAGACAAGTGACCATTTATTGCCATGGCAGGGTCGCAGTCCTGATGAAACCAGTGGACAGAAGACATCAGAGGTAAGGGAGATTCTGGTCAAATGGACCTTCTAGGAATCTCGCTGAAGGTGAGAGCTACCAAGGGCCAGAGCTGTCAGGAGGGGGCTGAGGAATTTGATGAGATATTGAGAATAATCAGATATTTAAGGGGCTTTTGTTTGACTTAACACAATTTTTGCCAAAACTGAGCTGTATAATTCAGAGATTAAAGAAAAAGGAGCTGAATTATTTTGAATGTAAATATTACAAGCTCTTTAAAGGCTGAAATTTACAGGTTTTCAAGGTAGAAATGAAAAGTCCACTGAAGCATCCAATGAGTTTTAATTTGTAAGAAGGTAAATATTGAGCACTAGAACCTACAATAAGAAAAAACAACTTGTGTTTTCCATACATGTAGAGAGACAGAGACTGGGCACGGTGACTCAGCTGTAATTGCAGCACTCTAGGAGGTTGAAGTAGGAGGATCTCTTAAACTCAGGAGTTCAAGACAAGCGTGAGCTAGAGAGACCTCATCTCTCCCAAAAATAGAAAAATTAGGCTGGGCGAAGTGGCTTACACCTGTAATCCTAGCACTCTGAGAGGCTGAGGCAGGTAGATTGCCTCAGTTCATGAGTTTGAGACCAGCCTAAGCTAGAGCCAGGGCGAAACCTTGTCTTTAAAAAAATAGCCAGGCATTGTGGTAGGCACCTGTAGTCCCAGCTACTTGGGAGACCAAGGCAAGAGAATCATTTAAGCCCAAGAGTTTGAGGTTGCTGTGAGCTGTGATGCCACAGCACTCTACCGAGGGTGGCAAAGTGAAACTCTGTCTCCAAATTAATTAATTAAAATAAAATAAAAATAGAAAAATTAGCTGGGCATTGTCATGGGCACCTGTAGTCCCAGCTACCAGGAAGGCTAAGCCAGAAGGACTGTTTGAGCCCAGGACTTTGAGGTTGCTATGAGTTAGACTGATGCCATGGCACTCTATTCTGGGCAAAAAAGCAAGAATCTATCAAAAAAAAAAAAAAAAAAAGGACAAGCAAGGTGTTCTTGAGACCAAAAGTGGAGATATACTGTGAGTTACCTCCAGTCTGTGTACGGTGACCACATCTCAGTCTTGTTCTGAACATATACAAAGCTGCTGTTAGAGAATTCAAGGCATCTAGAACTCCTTACCTGAGCCTAGTTCCTTTAGACCAGGAAGCTGGCTTTGGGCTGCCTGCACCTTTGACCACATTTAGCTTTTAACCTCTTTTTAAAAATATTTATTTCCTCTTTGTCCTTTTTTCTCAGGTTTATTGAGTTATGATGATGCCACAGCAGTCTACCCAGGGCAACACAGTGAGACTCTGCCTCTTAAAAATAAATAAAATAAAATACAATAAACCTCAAAAACAATTAAAGAAACAAAAAAGAGAGAAGTGATGGTCAGCTACCTGACCCTGGGCTACAGGAAACCAAAGGTGGAGGGCCCATGACAACTCTGAGGCCCTGGGTTGTAGCTGACCTACAGCAATCCTGCCCCAGGATATTAACCTCCCTGCTAACAAAAAGGAGCAGAACAGCAGAGAGCCTAGGGTGAGCTGTGTCATCTTCTCAGCCAGAGAAATCCAGATGCCTAAAGACATCCAAGTCTGTCTTGGTGCTCAGTGGTGAGGGCACTGGCCACATGCACTAGGGCTGGTGAGTTCAAACCTGGCCCAGGCCTGCTAAACAACAATGACAACAACAAAAAATAGTTGGGCATTATGGCAGGCACCTGTAGTCCTAGCTACTTGGGAGGCTGAGACAAGAGTGTCACTTAAGCCCAAGAATTTGAGATTGCTATGAGCTGTGACACCACAGCACTCTACCAAGGGCGACATAGTGAGACTCTGTCTCAAATAAATAAATAAATAAATAATAGCTGGGTGGACGTGGTGAGCACCTGCAGTCCCAGCACTCTGGGAGGCTGAGGCAGGTGGATTGGCTGAGCTCACGGGTTCTAGACCAGCCTGAGCCAGAGCAGAACCTGTCTCTAAAAAAAAGAAAAAATAGCTGGGCATTGTGGTGGGCACCTGTATAGTCCCAGCTACTTGGGAGGCTGAGGCAATAGAATGTCTTAAGCCCAAGAGTTTGAGGTTGCTGTGAGCTATGACACCACAGCACTCTACCAAGAGTGACATAGTGAGACTGTCTCAAAAAACAGACATGCAAAGTCAAGGGTAAACACCAAATAAATGCCAGTAAGCCTGCCAGTGTCCCACCTGATGTGGGGACTAGGATGCCCCAGGCAAGGAAAGACTGCAGGCTGGCCCAAGGCCTATACTCCACTCACAGTGCCAGAAGACATGGTGGAGCCCAAGAGGAAACACGATTCACCTCTTCCCACAACACACACACACACACACACACACACACACGTGTGTGTACACACGAAAACAGACTGCCACCCTGCCACACAGCATGGCAGGCCCTCTATGCCCAGACCTAGACGCCACCCCTATGGGGAACTGAAAACCCCTGACATGATGTAGATTGATACAAGAGCAGACCAGGCAGCAGAAGTGGTTGAATGTGTATCCCTGGGAGCCTCAGGAAGCAAGTCCCCACCCATCCCACAGTGGGGTCAGTAATGGACACACCATCTCAACCTTAGAGAAAACCTGTCGGCCGAAGCCCTGGCCCCCAAAGCAGTGCCTGGGAAGTCAATTAGCTTTCAGTGGCTGACAGGATATGGAGTGGGAGGAAGAGGAGGCTGAACCAGAGGAGGAGGTTTTGTCAGGAATATCAAATCTCCCAGGTAATAGCCCTCCCAGAGAACAAAGGGTCGCTTGTGCAGTGCAATGAGCTGGTCATCCTGTATTGTATTAATTTTACATCTTGAATTGGGTCGGGTGCTATGATTCCTTTCTCTATCCAGGCATGAGGGTGGTTTGGGGAGGCTGAGGCTGGCTGTGTTCAGACACATTTCTGTACATATCTCAATCACATATATAAAGACAGCATTTCAGGACAACTAGAAAATCTGTCCAAAGATGCATCTAGGGGGTACAATGTTTTCGTTGCCTTCACCCTCTGAAGGAAAGGGAATCACCCCAACAGGATGGAGTCCCAGGCTCCCCACTGCACCCTACCTGCTGCTGGTGCACACTCATCCCAGGCCTATCTCAGGCAGACAGGTCTCAGGATTTGGGACAGTGCCAGCCCACTGCTGCTGTGGCCACCCAGAGAGGTCCCCCTGGCCAATCTTAGCCTCTGCCTGGCCACGAGAACAATCAGGCCCACAGAACACAGGGGCATGGAGACCCTTGGATGGATCTCAGAATTCCAGCATCCCACCTAGCACCGCAAGATCCTCCTTTCTGGCAGAGGGCCTCCCGGGATGGAAGGATGGGTGCCACTTCTTTCCAGGTGCCTCTCAAGGGAAGGTCCACCCCAGGTCATCTGGAGGCCTCTCTCTGGCCAATGAGAAGCCCCTGCTAGGTGGCCACTCAGTTGCTCCTTCACCCAGCTCCTCTGCCAGGAAGTGTTCTCTTCTTTCTAACCACTGTGGGGGGGAGGGGAGGCAGGAAGAGTAGAAAGGGAAGGGAGAAGGGAAGAGAGGGGGAAATGGGGCAGACCCACACCTCTGGCTTCCTGGCCAGAATGGGTACAGTAGGGATTCCCATGAGGGGAGGCAGGTAGGTGGCAGTGCTGAGTCACTGAAGCCTGCTGCCAGTGGACATGGGGATCAAAGGCACTTTGGATGGGTGGCAAAGGCCAGGTTCTGGCTGGAATACCACGAGAGCCACCATGGTCCCCAAGGGAGAGTCAGCCAGAGAAGGCCCACAGCACCTGGTCTGTCTGGTAGACCAGGCCTCTGAGCCCAAAGCCAAGGCAGCTGGGAGGCCTGAGAGACTGAGGCCCCAACTCTCGGGTCCCCAGAGCCCAGTGGCAAGAGGGGCTGGGCTCCAGGAGACCTGCTGGCTTAGGAGAGGCGGCCAGATCAGAGGCAAAAGGCTGGACACCTGTTAGAGAAGGACCAGGCCAGGGGTGCTGGGTCCAGGTGGGGTGGGGTGGCCAGACCCAGAGCTGGGACAGGACATGAGATGACCAGCCCGGAGAAGTGAGCAGGTGGGAGCCACATGCAGATTATGTGGAGACTTTTTTGCTTCTCTGTGGTGGCAGTTATCACTAAAATTATGCATGAACCTTTTTTTTTTTTTTTTTTTGGTTTTGCTCATCAGCTTTCTTTAGTGTCTGTATACTTTTGTTTTTGTTTTTTTTAATTAATAAAGATATTTTATTGAATTTCAGGAACTTGGTGCTTTTTAAAATTTTCAAATCTTTGTACACAAATTGCCACTATACTTTCTAGAATAGTTGAAGTTAGGGTTAAAGATTGTCACTTCTCCCCTTGTGTCCCACAGCACAGAAACCCCAAGTCCTGACTCTGCTCCCCACCCCTGACCACAACTACCAGCTGCTGTTACTCTAGCAGGGGACAATCACAGAGTGGTAGCTATCTCAGAAGGCCAACTATCCACAAGCACACTATCCTCAAGTGAGGGAGCATCTTCCCTACATCACATTGTGCACACATGGAATACCCCCACGTAATTTGGATTACATGAGTTTCCCTTTTGTATTTTTGTTTGGTTCAGGACAAAGCTGCTGAAATTCAGTTTCTAGTCCCCAAGGACTAGGTGGACATGATAGGCAGGACACCTGGGCCAGCCTGCAAGAGCCAGGCAGTGACACCAGGGCAGCTCCGCAGCCCTTGGTGTGTGGAGGGCTCTTGGGAAGTCAAAGCTAAATCCAGAATTTAAAAACTGTGCCTTAAAGATTGACAGGAAGACCTGGGCATGGCAGTTTGCTGATCTGTGGTTTTGTTTCTGCATCTTCTGAACGTTCTTAGGAGCCTATGGCCAAGACAGGAGCAGGGAGCCCACACAAGACAAGGTGTTCTTAGGTCTGGGCACCAGGCTGAGAATGTAGCTCCCTTCCTTAACATTTGGGAGCTGGGCTCAGTGCCCATAGCATAGTGGTTATGGCATCAACCACATACACCAAGGGTGGCAGGTTCTAACCCAGCCCAGGCCAGCTAAACCACAATGACAATTACAACAAAAAATAGCTGGGCATTGTAATGGGTGCCTATAGTCCCAGCTACTTGAGAAGCTGAGGCAAGAGAATTACTTAAGCCCAAGACTTTGAAGTTGCTGTGAGCTGTGATGCCATGGCACTCTGCCAAGGGCGACATAGTGAAACTCTGTCTGAAAAAAAAAAAAATTGGGAGCTGGCAGTTTCTTACCTGTGACTCTAACAGAAATCCCTCGAGATCTGTAATTTCTATGTTTTAGCATCAGAAGTAACCAGTTTATGGATTCAGCTTATATAGGGGGAATTTACCCACAGTCTGGCTTCCTGCTGTGTAAATGCATCTCCAGAAGGCTGCAATCCACTCTCTTAGCACTGCACAAGCCAGTGTCCTTGTCTGCCCACTGAGAGCTCAGGGCTGGCCTCCGGGCAAAACCCCTGTTAGGTATGACTGACAGGTTTGGCCCTGCTCTGTGGAGTGGCTTGACCCCACACACAAGAAACAGCACAACCCAAATTATTCTGCAAATCGCAAACCTTTTGAGTACAAGACAAAAATATATATTCCAAAGTATCTGTTCAGTGTTCCACATGCTGCCACTCGCTGCTGTCACACAGCATCACACACAGGGTTTCATTCCAAGGATGGTTTCAATTTACTCTCTAATTGGCTGAGTTATAACCCAGCTAGTGTGCAGTAACTCCAGACTTTTTAATATGTATCATCTGCAGTGATATGTGACAGCCCCAATTTATCTATTTGGTCTTATATAAATAATAAGTGTTTTTAAAATGCCTAAATATACCATTCTGAGCCATTTCATTCCAGCAGGAAAACACAGGGTTTTTTCCTTCTCTTTAAAAAAATTAAATGCCAAAATAACTACATTTAATAATGTTATAATGGTGACATTAAAAATTCACAGTAAAGCTAAAGCCCCTTCTGCTTGCTCTCTGCTCTGTCCTGACCCTGGGAGTTCTCCCAAGGAGCAAGGCTGAGACCATGGAGCCCCCACTCCCCACTTGCACCTGTCTCCTCCATCTCCCTTTGAATATCTGCAGGAGGGTCAGCCTCAGCATTTCAGTTCTGAAATGCCAGGAAGTTTTCTACTGCAAATCAGAAAATGGCCCAAACATCTGTAGAATAGCAAGGTGCCCACCTGGACCCTGGGATGAACAAGCAGCTCCTAGCCCACCACAGCTGGGGTTCTCACTATGTGGGGAAAATTGCAAAACTGCTAGAGGTGGCCAGGATGCCTGCACTCTAACACATGCCACAGAGATGTTTGAAAGGATACAATAGGGCAGCGCCTGTGGCTCAGTCAGTAGGGCACCAGCCCCATATACCAAGGGTGGTGGGTTCAAACCCAGCCCTGGCCAAACTGCAACAAAAAAAAAGTAGGCAGGCATTGTGGCAGGCACCTGTAGTCCCAGCTACTTGGGAGGCTGAGGCAAGAGAATTGCCTAAGCCCAGGAGATGGAGGTTGCTGTGAGCTATGATGCCATGGCACTCTACCAAGGGTGATAAAGTGAGACTCTGTCTCTACTAAAAAAAATAATAATAAAAAAAAAAGAAAGGGCACAATAGAACATTGAATCTTTTTTTGCAAATGTAGTAATAATGGCTCTGTCATGTTAAACATACACAATATTTAGGAGACTGGTTTTACTTAGAGTGAAAATATTTTGCCAGGGACAAAGTCAACACAAAGAAACAAACAACAAAAAATAGCAAGAAAGAGAACAGTTAGTGCAGCTCCACGAGTCCTGGTGGCTCTTTCCTGCAACAGGCTTATTCCTGGGCCCTTACATGCGCCTCACACGTGGGCACAAGTGCCTCTCATCAGTCCCACCCACTGAAATGGATATGCTGAAATCCTTTAGGCAACTGCTCTACTGTGGGACACCTGGAGCTGTTACAGAGTAGCTCTGTCTGAACTTTATTTATTTATTT
Organism: Otolemur garnettii; assembly: GCF_000181295.1. NCBI lineage: Eukaryota > Metazoa > Chordata > Mammalia > Primates > Galagidae > Otolemur > Otolemur garnettii. Next base: position 1,752,885 of record NW_003852639.1, on the reverse strand, counting down.
ATTTATTTTTTTTTTTTTTTGAGACAGAGCCTCAAGCTGTCCCCCTGGGTAGAGTGCCATGGCATTACAGCTCATAGCAACCTCCAACTCCTGGGCTCAAGCGAGTCTCCTGCCTCTGCCTCCCAAGTAGCTGGGACCACAGGCGCCCGCCACAACGCCCAGCCATTTTTTGGTTGCAGCCGTCATTGTTGTTTGGCGGTCCCGGCTGGGGATTCGAACCCGCCACCTTAGGTGTACGTGGCTGGCGCCTTAGCCAGTTGAGCTATAGGCGCCGAGCCTGAACTTTAACAAGACAGGCAAAAGTAAATCATTCCATGGACTAGGCTGAAAACAACAAAAAACAAAATTATGTTGTTTCTTTCCCCAAATGAAATCCACATGAAATTCCTATGTGATTCCAAAATTTCCAGAGCAGAAATAGAGTGATGTGAAATGTCAAAGACCCCATTATTGTGTAAAGAAAGTACACCTCAAATATTCTAAATCCACATGAGAGCAACAAAATACTGTCTGGTCTTCCAGTGCCACCAGATTCAGGTCCTGCCTGGCCTCTGGAGAGGCCCTAGTCCCAGAGGCCCCCCGCTGACGCCTGCCATCCTTACATGCAGTCTGTCTAGGGAGTTTTCTTACTTGTAGTTAAAAGCTGCACCCAGAGGCAGCAGCATGGTGAGTGCTTGGCAGCAGAGCCACCATCTCAGAACCAGTTTTGTTGTGTGTGTTTTGTTCAAGTGTGACTTCTGTCTTTAAATTAAGGAGCTTAGAGGCCATTTGGGTTTTGTGTTTTCAGTGCTGAGAGGTGAAGTCCAACAGGAGGGCCCTCTACCCACCGAAGGATGTGCTCTGAGCATCGGTGAGAAGCAATGTCTCCTTTTGGCACCACAAAGTTGATATTTTTCAAGTAAGAAAGCTCTCCCAGATGCTAGTTTTGGACACACTTCTCCCTTGTAGCTACCCGTAGAGTATCCATGCTCAGGGCGATGATGATACTCTCGCTGTCCTCCGTTTTGAGCTGCTTCTGCTCTGGCTGCTCTAGCTGGTCACCGTTCTGGAGCTTTGTGGTCAGGAGGCTGATGCTGACGTGTGGGTCGCCAGCATGTGCAGAGGGCTCACTGCCGCACTGTGCACCTGGCCATGGATTGCGGTGGGGATTGGTACCATATGAGTCCCAGTTAGTATTACAGCTTTTATGGGTAGCTAATGCTGACCTAAAGGTGCCTGTTGTACTATGGAGACTGAAAACTGTCTTGGGTGGTCTGTGACAGCTGACTGATAGCACTGGCAGCGCCTAACGTGGCTAATCTGGGACTGGGATCTACTTTCACTTTCACTTTCCTGTGATCTCCCTTCTGCGGCTCCGCCTGGGTAAGGGAGGGCTCCGGCACAGCCGCCTGAGTGACCATGGCTTGTCCCGCAGCAGTATGTTTGCTGGGGCCCAGCAGTATGCCACGCTGGCGACCGACACCGCTGGTATCTGATGGAGGACGTGAACTGTCTGCACAACGGGCGGCTGGGATGTTGGAGTGCTTACTGGGGCTGCAGCCGTGTAAGTGACGGGCTTAACCGCCTGTGGCAGCTGTTGCTGAACAGCATGAAGAGTGGCTGGCTGGGCGGAGCTGACCCTGGTGCCCTCTGCCCAAACCGAGCTTCCTGAATGACAGCGAGTTTGGGCTGTGAGGCGTCAGGCTCAGGGTCCAGGGTACCCGCCAACCTTCCCCGGACAGGCTCTTGAGTCAGGGGGTCTGGGCGCCGCGGGAGTGAGCAGACAGGAGAGGCTGGGCGCCTAGAAGACAGCGGTACCAGAGGGGTTCTAAAGCAAGCCACGCCCTAGGCCGTCTTTTCCTAAACGCCTGTTCTATTAATTTGAGTACTTTGATGAAATAACGATTCAGAGTGACTGTGGCGAATGGAATTCTGATAGCCTTCGTCCGCAGTCCTGTAGTAGGGGTCATTTTTGGTCATTTTTGTAGTAGGTGTGTAAATTTTATTTAGGGTGAGTCGTTTATCAGGAGCCATCGTAACTGCTTGTACGATTATTATTCCTTGTGCATAGGAATAAGGTAGCTTTGAACAATCCTTTTGGCTGCCTCCACCAGAAGCCTCCTTTCCATTTTCTGGCCGCGAGTTTTCGGCCATTAAATTGAGTCAGATGGCATCACTTGGCCCATTTTGTACCCTGAAGACCCCTCTCCCCGGGAGCTGGATGGGCAAGAATCGTCAGCATTGATGGTCCCCGTGGGGAAGGTGCTGATGAGGTGGGCCATAGAGTCTGGAATGTTGATGTTCAGGGCCGAGAAGTGCATCTGCACGGCCTTCACTGGGGACTCGGGCGCCGCCTGCTTCTCCCTCTTCTCGCTGAAGACTGTGAATGTGGTCTTGATGTCTGTGCTCCGAAACCTGAACGTGCACGCGCGCTGCAGTTGCGGCGGCGGCGCCCCGAGCCTCTGGAACACGCCGTCCACGAACACGGCCTTCTCGCAGAGGCAGAGCAGGTACAAGTCGCCGCCCGAGTCGGCCTGGGCTGCGTGGCCGCCGCGTCCGGGGCCGCCCCAATACGGCCGCCGCTCCGGGGCACGAAGATCTCAAGGTGGCGCCCGAGATGAAGCTCGAGTGTCCCATGCTCGTGTCTACCGAACTCTGCGACGAATTGTGCCAGATAATCACCGAACGCTTCTTTATCAGATACTCGAACTCGCGGCCCTCGAGCTGCGACAGCCTAGCTGCAAGGCCGGTACCCGCTGCCCCGGCCCTGCGGCCGCTACCACCCGCCCATGTAAGGGCTCGCTGGCCGCTCGGCGCGGGCCAGGTCCAGGCCCAGGCGGGAGGTTGGGCACCGGGCTGCGCAGCGAGACCCAGCCAAGGCGGCCTGCAGGCGAACCAGCCAGCGAGGGACGAGAAAACCCTCGTGTTTGTGCTATTCAATGTGTGGCTCAAGACAACTCCTTTCCAGTGTGGTGCACATAAGCCAATTTTTCCAGGCAGGCTCTGCAACCAGCAAGATAAAGAATCTGAGAAACTAAGGGATAGGAAGATGAGTCCTAGGAAGAACAGCCTGGAGCTATTCTAGTATCTCGTTTTCTTGTTCTTTTGATTTTCAAAGCCTCTCCACCGTTTTCCTGTATCCATCCCCAGGCCAGACTTTGCTCTAGACCTTTTTTTGAAGGATTCAGTATAGTGATGCTGCTACAGGAGGGCACCCACTCCTGGGCAGAGCAGGCCCTAAGTTTTAGCTTTGCCAGACAAGAGTGTATGCTGCCCTCACTTCTTTTCAGTTTATTTGCCTGGACCCACCTAATTCCTACTTAAAACTCCATAAAGCCATTTTTGGTTTTTTTTGAAATGGTGTCAGCTCCTCTTTAGTTTCTTCCCATCCCACTCCCTTTACTGCATGACATCTGTTGTAGATATGAGAGATTCTGGAGGGCATGAAGATTTGTGCTGGTTCTTTCCAGTTACCTACTAGTTTATGAAATTCTCAGGGATGAAGGGAAGGAAATCCCCTGAAGGTCAAGATACTACTTGCTCATTCAGGTCAAAGGAATTCTTACAGGGTGAACATTTCATTTTATTCCACTGCCTTCTAAGGCAGCCTAGAGGCCCTGTTGGTATGAGACACAGTATCCCAGATGGAACAAGAATGGGCCGAGGCTGAAGGTAGAGGTTTTCTTTTTATATATACAAGACACATTAATCCATTAAATCTGAGGACACAGTACAAAAAAAAAGAACACTTCAACTAATTCATCTGACAATGCTGTTCATATGACGCCATTTTTTGTTGTTTTGTTTTCCTAATAATAAAGGAGGAGACTTAGGGCTGTTGGGCTGATATATATTTGGGGGTCCCCCCTCCCCACCTCACCCATATACCACCAGGGTGAACAGGAGGAAGTGAAGGAAGGGCAGGGCCCACAGCAAAGTTTCATAATCTTGAATGCAAGGAGGTGGGGAGGAAGAGGAGGAGGAGGAAGAAGGAAAGAAGGAAGGAGAAAATACAAATCCTATAATACATACAACAGGGTGGGGGTGGCATGGGAATGGGACAGACATGAAGCTGAGGCATGGGGTGGGTTGCTGGGGGTGGAGGGTAGCGGAATCCCCCCACATTCCCTTCTCTCTTTGATGCTGTTTCCATGGTTTCCAGGCTGAGAAGCCCTCACAGAAGATGCGACCAGAGATGAGGGTCAGGGCCTCAGTTGGCCCCCCAGCTGTAGCTGTTATAGGCAGACTTGTTGGTCTGGGGCTTCTGAGGGATGGAGCTGGTCTGGCTACGCTGCCCACTGCCCGTCTGCAGAGGAATGGGTGGAGGGGGAGGGGAAAAAAATAGTTAGTGGGACAAATCTGTGATGTCTTCAGATGGAGATGTGCACACTGTCTTCTCTCCCATCCCCCTGATTACTGTTAGTTCTCAACCACAGAAAATAGGGTCTACATTGCAGCTACAGCCCTTTTGACCTTCAAATAAGGAAAAGATGAAAAGAAAGCAGGATACCTTGGGAGACAAAATAATTCCACTTTTTTTTTTTTTTTTGAGACAGTTTCACTTTATTGCCCTCAGTAGAGTACCGTAGCATCATAGCTCACAGCAACCTCCAACTCCTGGGCGTAGGTGATTCTCTTGCCTCAGCCTCCCGAGTAGCTGGGACTACAGACACCTGCCACATCATCCGGCTATTTTTTGTTACAGGTTGGCTGGGGCTGAGTTCAAACTCACCACCCTTAGTACATGGGGCCAGCGCCCAATCCACTGAGCCACAGGCACTGCCCAGTTTCACTTATTTTCAATTCTACCTTCTCCCATTAGCCCACCACCCTTCCCTGTTCTTGGAGATAAGTGATCACCAGACAATTTCATTTTCATTGATTTCCCATGAATGCCTCAATTTGGAAAGCTGTCTTTGAGAACACGGAAGCCCTTGTTCTAGCTCCGGAGCGAGCCCTATGATGAAGCTCTAAAGAGGCCACGTGCACCAACCCAGGATCCTCCCACTACCACACATCCCATCTGTGAGCCCATTTCAGGCAAGGTAGGACAGTCTGAAGCCAAAGGGTCCCGACACTACCCCAAGAATCTTTTCCATTCCAGTAACCAAGTGTTTCCCAGAGTTGGGGAGGGGAAGAAAGATAAAAGAAGGTATTGGGTAGGGAAGGAGAGAGATAGGGGAGGCCAGAGAGCTCGGCAAGGTGTTTGTGTTTGTGTATCCCGACTTGTGACCGTGCAGTCTTTTCTCTTCAAGTTCCCTGAGACTGTGGAAGTGAAATGGAGACTGAAAAGGAGTGGATTCAAGCATATCATCATTCAGTTTCATTACCTGTTCCTCCTGCTGGCGCTGGCAACAGAGAATCATCTGCAAATATGGTAGCTGAGGCAGAACCAGGATATATGGAAAATAAAGGGACAAACTTTGACAATAGAACTCTACCATTAGAAGGGAAAGCTATAGTGCCAGGGAAGGGAGAAGGCTGGGAGAGGTAAGAGGAGAGATGTGGCCCAGGTCTAATGGGACTATGACAACTGTGGCATGAGAAGAGGTGTAAGAGAAAAGCCCCAAAGGAATTGAGCAAAAACAGTTACAATCTGGCCCTTTCTCCAAAATGTCCTTTACTGGCTGCTCTGTTATGTGCGCATGTGTATGTGCTGTTGCCCACGGCTGGCACTGGGGAGGGACTGGGTGAAGGTGGTGCTGAGAAAGGGTTAAGAAAAGGAAAGGGAAGGCAGTTTGAAGGGAGCGGAAGGAAGAGGAAGGGAAAGGAGAGGGCAAGACTTTTTTACCTGGCCATCTTGCTGCAGATGATGGTGAAGGATCTGGGAGTGCGGCTGCTGATGGGGGGTCAAAATGTGCATAAAGGGGGCAGGTGGGTAGGCAGCAGCTGTGGCTGGATTGATGGGCCCCCCACTTCCTAGGGCTGAAGGCAAGTTGAAGGAGGCAGCAGGAGTACCGGAATGAAAACCTTGTTTCTCAAAGGACTGCTGTCCAGGCGGCCAGGAGAAGAAAGAGTAAAAAGGATCAGCAAACTAATTCTGAGAGTTTCTGAGCCCAAGCTCCCCTACCCTCAGAAAATAGGACAGTGTCATAGAAGGAACAGTACACCTAAAGTAAGACACTCAGGTCTCTGTCCCAGCACTGCTCTTTAATACCTGTGCAATCCTGGGCAAATTAATCTCTCAGCCTGAGTCTCCTCATATGTAAAAGAGGGATGCCAGTGGCCTCTCTGTTCCAAGGATCAAATAAGAGGATGAATGTGAAAGCACTTTGAAAACCAATGTCATGGCTCAGTGCCTGTGGCTCAAGCGGCTAAGGCACCAGCCACATACACCTAAGGTGGCGGGTTCGAATCTAGCCCGGGCCGCCAAACAACAATGATGGCTGCAACCAAAAAATAGCCGGGTGTTGTGGTAGGCGCCTGTGGTCCCAGCTACTTGGGAGGCTGAGGCAGTAGACTCGCCTGAGCCCAGGAATTGGAGGTTGCTGTGAGCTGTGTTGCCACAGCACTCTACCCAGGGACAGCTTGAGGCTCTGTCTCAAAAAAAAAAAAAAAAAGAAAAAAAAAGAAAACTAATGTCATCTACAAACATGACACCTGCCACCTAGTCTTGGCATTCCTCCTCCTAGAATTGGGTAGAATTAGAATTCCTTGGATATTTGAAGGTCATGGTCATGAAGCACTTTCCACAAAACCCTAATGTTTTATAACAAGCTTTTAATTATTATTATTTTAAAGAGACAGAGTTTCACTCTGTTGGCTAGTCTGGAGTAGAATGGCCTGATGATAGCTCACTGTAACTTGGAACTGCTGGGCTCAGTCCTCCCACCTCAGCCTCCCAAGGAGCTGGGAACACAGGTGTGCCACCACACCTGGCTATTTCTAAAACTTTGTGTAGAGACAAGATCTCACTATGTTGTCCAGGCTGGTCTTGAACTCCTGTACTCAAGTGATCCCTGCGTTGGCCTCTCAGAAGTGCTGAGATTAGTGGCGCGAGCAACCATGCTTGGCCAGAGCTTTTATTGTTTTAACTTCAAATTAATAGAAAGGTACATGTTTTTAGATTACATTGTTCTCACTTCCAACGTAAAGTTCTAGTTGTAGAAGAACCCCTCACCCGGGAGCATGGTATCCACCCAGGCATTGTGCTCAATAGGTGAGATCCTGCCAAATGTTCAAGCTTTTAATTATTCATGTTGATAGGCGACAAAAGCAACAGAACACAAACCCATGGATAACTCAAATTCTTCACTTAGTTCCTGGGTTGTCTCCTTCTCCATTCCCACTCTTTGTTATAGATTTACTCACAAAGAATGAAATTAACTCAGTTCCCTTCATTCTCCCACTCATTCTCTTGCAAAGTTATGAAAAGAGAGTAAGTAAAAAGGCCAGGACAGTGGCACAGTAAATCACAGGACATGTTACAACCTGCCACATCTCACCTTCCTATTGTATTTCTCTTGTTTTTTCTCAGAGAGCTAAATTTAAACTTCTTGGAGAAACTGAAGTCTAGAGAATTCTAACATTTAGAATAGGCAGGGTGGATTTCCTGAAACCTCTCCTAAGGCTATGTTCTTTTTTTTTTTTTGAGACCGAGTCTCACTATGTCACTCTCAGTACAGTGCTGTGGCATCACAGCTCACATCAACCTCAAACTTTTAGGCTTAAGAGATTCTCTTGCCTCAACCTCCCAAGTAGCTGGGACTACAGGCACCTGCCACAACGCCTGGCTATTTTTTGTTGCAGTTGTCATAGCTGGCCCAGGCTGGGTTCAAACCCACCACATAACCATTGTGCTATGGGCACCAAGCCAAGGCTATGTTCTTGTCCACAGTAGCCTTCATAACTCTACCTCTTTTACGTACATATTACTCTTTTTCCACTTCTGTTTAGTCAGGCACCTACCTGGGTTTTGGAGTACACAGAACCCGAGATATCTGGCACGCCTGTGTTACTGGAGGTGACTGATACACCTGAGGGAGGAGGAAACAGACAGGAAGATTAACTCAGCAAGCTGCCTGGTCCCTGTTTGTGGGATGAGGTGATATCTGTAGCCTTTCTAGCTATACCACTGCAAGGGAATTGTGGCCTGTTTTTCCAGCTTTAAGTTAGTCCCAAGAGATAAGTTCATGACACAAAGGCTCCTCAAGGGTTCTTTTGCTCTAAGAGTATGTTGAGTGTATATGTGAGAAAAGTGAGTTGGTTTTTTTTTTGGGGGGGGGGGGGGCAACGGGACACAGGGATATAACCAAGCCTCATTACCATATATAAATTTCAAAACATGCTGTCCTAAAACCCAACAGAAATGTAATAAACCTTTAATGTCCACTTCAAATCAATCTACCCAAACTCCACTCAGTCCTGCCCCTGAAGAGTTCAGTCATCTGTCTCTTTCTTTTCCTCAAGAGACATTTTTGGGCTTCACATCTATGCTGCCATAACATAAAGTAGAACCAGAGGAGCAGGCCAATTTAATCCCTGGAACAATTCCATTCTCAAAGCTTCAGCTCACTAGTCTTAGACTTCAGCCCCTCCAGTTTTGAAACTTCTAGGCTATATACTTAGGATATAAAAGGCTGGCACAAAGATGAATTTCCATTTATACAATTTAAGCCTAAGCATGGTGGGGTGGGAAGGGGATCTCCTACAGCCTAGGTGGAACACAGAAATCAAATGTTACTTCCAGTTTACAACTTCAGCTTCTCCATGAGATAAAAGCATTAACCCCAACTTCCACGTTTCCTGTAGAAAAAACTAGTATCACTCCAATTTTAAGGAAATCAAAGCAGTTTAACACCTCATTTTAATTTACACTCCTCAAATACACATACTACACTCTAATACGTGTGATAGAGAAACCCATCAAGGAGACAGGAAAATCCATGGAATAATCTAGCATCCTTTAAACTTTCAAATTTTAAGCAAAGATTTGAGGGAAAGTAAGTAATTCAAGTAGAAGTAGGATTTTTTTTTTAAAAAGATGTATCCATTCCAGAGAAGATAAAGTGGAGTTCCAGAAAAATCTTTGGATTTTCTATGTACTTGGATCCTTACCCTCAGAGGTACACATTCTTTCTCTACTGTTAGAAGCATTTTCTTGGAAAAGTTTTTTAGAAGCACTGTGCTAAAGTGACCCAATCACAAATAAGGAATCCTCCATTCAACCCACAATTCAATAACAGTCCCTCCTCAGACTCCAGAACCCAAATCCTCCCAATGCTCAGGACAAAGGTAGCCTTCAAAAGTTAAGCCCACCTGTCTTAAACAGTCACTTTAAAATCTTTCTGATAAAAGTGGCATCTTAACCTTGGAAAACCCTCCCACATCATAAATCCAGCTAGTTCCTATGAGGAGTAAACACCAACTAGGACAAAAAAAACAGAACTACAAAAACCAAGCAAGAAAAAATACTTCTCCAACTTCTAAATATCAACTCTCTGTGCTTTAAAGGCGCTGAAATAAAAGAAGGGAACATCACCAGGAACTTCTCAAAGAGCCAATGGAGTATTTTTTCCCTTCCCTTTTCAAACTCAGGCATCCATCTGGCTAATTACTGGATAATAGGCATAACTTTTAAGAACAGGGAGTTCAGTTATGGAAAAGATCTAATAAGGAGGTTCATGTGAAAGATCTGAGAGTAAAGATGGAGTAAATTGTAAGAACATTTTAAAGACAAAAATCAAACAATTTATCTTTACCTCAAAGGCAAAAGAAAAAAAAAAAAAAAAAGACCCAAGCTTACTTGGTCACCCTCTGCAAAGGCAGGCTAGGTGCCCCTCATAGGATGGGAGAAATGACTAACTGGATTCTCAAGCTCAGAAACAGTGAGGAATTTAACCCCAGTGCAACACTACCTGGTCTCATTCTAAATATGCTAAAAACTTTAACTTCTATTCCAGGGACCTTATCTTGGATGTGTGGTTGAAGGGACTAGAAATGCAGGAAAAATAAGAATACTCTGTGTCACAGCCATAACGGCCTTAATGTGGGTATTGATTTCTCTACTCCTCACCAAGGTTATTAGATTTAGTTCTGTTGCTTTCAACATCAACACTCCTTGCCTATCATCCTCTCCCAATAGTGATGATACCCACATAATGTGATGGCAGGGAGGAGAAACAAGAATCAGGCTTTCCAGCATGGGAGCCTTTGGGAAACTGGTCATACCCCACAGAGCAAAATACTCCAGAGGGCTAAGAACAAATGCAAGGGAACTTGAATACTTTCCGAATAAGGGTGGTGATCTCACTAACTTAACTATAAAAACAAAGTGCTGATGATATACTAGTTGGACTGGGTGGGGATTAGAATCTCCATAGTCTAGATGTCTGACCAAACCACTCCCACAGACCCTTAGGTACACCCATAAGAGCAAAACCACTTACAATCACAATCTCTAAAAAGCCTTCGAGGAACTAAGACAAGGTTCCAGGCTAGCAGTTTCCACAGAACTTGAGTCATCAACTAGCTGATCCCTAAGAACTTTATCAGAATTCAGCCACTTGGCCTTTGGGGACCAGATGTGGGAATTAAGCCTTGGAAGATTATTTCTTTAACAGCTCTGAACAGCCTCTCTTTGCCTTTCACCATAACATGACACTCTAAACTTTGTTCTTTCCCCTCTGCTTATGTCAGAGGCAAAGGGAAGATGTAAATGGAAAAGTGAAGCAATATATAAGACTGGGGAATCTGGGACTTTCTACAAATAGTTTTCTTTACCAACCAATCAATAGGCTGGAAACAGGCTGTTCCCCACCCCCCACCTTAATCAAACCATTATACTAAAAAGTTGACAATTCTTTGGCTATGCTGGGGTTTGATTTAAAAGGCCACCCTCCACCCTTCATCCACAGCACAGCATTGGTTCCTAGTGTCCAGAAAGACACGCATGGAAAGAACGCCAGAGTTAGCTAAAGAAATAACCACAGTTTATTGAAGACTACAAATATTTTTGTTACAAGTTGAAACTACATGCCTTCCAGAAATCAAAAGCAACAGCAGGTGTGTGCATTGATGCTTCGGAGGTGCCGCACCTCTTGAACTCGCAATGGGTAAGACAGGGTCAGACACATAGGGGAGAGGGAAATGGGGCAGGAGGATGGGGCAAGTTCAAAAGCCCAGAAGGTATCCACCAACTCATTTCCCCCAGCCACACAGGCCGTGGCCTCAGCTCAGCAGGCTCTCCTCAGTGGTCTGGTTTCTGAAACAAGACTTCAGTGCAAATTTATATACACACACAAAACACAGCCCCCAGCCTTGGGCCGAATTAGCTCTCAGCCGTCCAGAAATGCTTGTAAGGGGGTGGATATTTTCTTCCTAAAAGGAATCAAATACATAAAAATAAATGAATTTAGAGATTGAGGAATGATGAGGAATAGAATGACAAGAACCCTCTGTGGGGTTAGGAACCCGGGGTTCTTAAAACCCTGTTAAAACGGGTTTCTAAAATCTTAAGGGAGGTGGGAAGCTAGGATTTCTACTATCAGACACAGCAATTCTCTTATATTACCAATCGCCTACCTTTTAAAATTCTTGAACCTGCTCTAGCTAAGACTTAAACCTAATGTTCCTGGAATGGGGCACTCCAAGTCAAAAACCTTACAACTCTCCCCACCAAGGGTTAGAGTGGACCTTGGTCAGTGAAAGGGGTGGTCACAAGGAGTTAAGATATTAAATCACAGTGATGATCCTCAGGATTTCTTTAATTTACGTCATTACTCGCTCTACGTCATACAAGCACAGTTCAAAGCTCCACTCGACTGTTGGTTCTTAGCCTTACTGCCTTCTATGCTCAGCTCAGACAGGTTCCCCACATTGAAAACTTTGAACATTTGAGAACTTGCTCCACCATGAAACTGTAACTGAGCTGACAGCTTTAAAGGATAATCCTCAACCCCAACCCCTACCAATCACAGCACCCTACTCCTCACATTTACAAGTCCATGAGATAAAAGAGATGGAATTGTTTTATTCAAAGACTGCTTATCAATGCCTGTCCTCCAAATGAGGAGGAACTGCGGATATGAGGCATGGCCATAAGCAAGGCACAGGCTAAGTACATTTTAGGTCAGTACCTATCTAGAGGATTCCTGTTTCCCTTACTGACATGTGATGTGCAGATGGACTTTGCAAAGAGACCAGCCATACAAACTGAAGGATCTAAAAAGGTCCAACTCTCCCAGTCCAATTTTCCCTCTAAAGAGTAGTCACCCTACTACTTTCTCTCCACATCTCAGGTCTTCTAGCTAGGGAATAAAAAGGAGCCACATAAGCAGCACTACTACACAAAGATTTAAGCCAAACCCATCACAGTCTGCTAGCGATAAACCCATGTAGCCCTTCTAGTCAGTGAGTTAGTGCCATACATAACAACACCTGCCTCCACTGACACTTCAGCAAAATCTTGGGGCTCCCTGTCCTACTTCCCACCCCACCTTTCATCCAGCCAACATATTCTGATAGCCAACACAGGCTTGGGCCTTCCTATCATGAGTAACATACCCATGTCCTAGTACCAAGCTCCTCTGTTGGTGCTGCTCCCACAGATATCCTAAACACCCCAGCATTAACAACCATACCCAGAGGAGCAGCACACTCCAACCAACCCCACTTTCTCAACACCATGTCTTCCTCCCTGAAATATATCCAGTAACATCTCAGATACCACTGAGTCGGGGCCAAGGTGAACTTACCAGTGTTGTACCCATGGGACCCGTATCCACTCGGCTGTTGGAAAGGGGTGGCCGATGCATTCACGCTTACATTCACACCATGCTGCTTTGAAGAGGTAGGAGCCACCTGAAGAGCAAAAAGGCCACAACTCCAGTGAAATGGCAGCAGAATACCATCCATGTCACTTGCCCCTCCAAGGACCAGACATTCAGATGGTTATTTCTTCTGATGTAGGCTGGCCATAGTTTGTTTAGTGAAATGGGCTTACTAGTACTTCTGCAGCCTATCACTGAAATCAAGAAATGGCAGCCTGAAGGAGGGAAGGGGCAGTGGTAGCAGAAAATGACAGTCTGAGTAAAGGAAAGCTATATGGTATCACATTCCCCCATGGCTAATTGTAAGAACAGGCAATCTCTACCCTAATTCTACCAATTCCAGCCCCAATTACCATTCCAGGCCAGAAACAGGCTGGAGATGAAAATTGTTCTTTCTCATTCTTAAGGAGTTGTGTAGCCTTGAAAGCAGCTAGAATAGAGCCCAAGGATAGGATCCTTTACAATACAGAGAGACCAAAGCCAGGTACTCACAGGGAACACAGCAGGCCCATACTGGAAGGTGCTGGGGAGGCCCGGGACCCCTGTGTAGTATGGCAGGCTGGTGTAACTGTAGCCAGGAGGCAGCGCCGGGTTCAGGAATGTCTGCTGCGTGGTGTGGTGAGTCTGCGTCTGGTTCTGTTGGGGTTGGGCCAAGGTTGTAGCTGGGGCTGGGGAGGAGGCATCCCCACGGCCGAATTTTGTGAGGTCACCTGTGACAGGAGAGGCTAAATGTACCTGCCTCTTCACCCCAACGTCAATGCAGAATTACCTCTCTAGTTTCACATAATTTCATGAGATCCCATTTAGAGACCGTTAAGTACAATTTCCTAAATTACCTTTCTCTGCAGCTTTATTTAGCATTGCTCAACATACACTTAGCACAGTACTAGTGCTGAGTAAGTGCAATGCTATGGCACAGAGAGGCTCCCAGAGCACAATTTCTCTGCCCACCTGTGTTCTGTCTTCCCCTTTCTTCCCTTCCTTCTCCTCCTCCTGTATCAGACTTAAAGAACAATGACTGATCAGGGAAAATGATATGTCAATGAGGGTACTGATAGGTCAGGCAAAAAAAGAAGACCCAAGGCCTAGCTAGTCAATGAGACTGCCACTGTGAGGAGGAGCACAGGAGGTCAAACACTGTACTTTGCAGAAAAAGCTGGGGAACAGCTTGAAAGCAAGTCACATGTCATCTAGAAATAACAGGGAAACAACAGAAAGTGGGATGAAAAGGAAAAAGCTGCCACATGCCCACCTTTAGCAGCATTCTGAATCTACCAACCCTGACTCATCACATTCTATAATTCTGCCCAAAAACCTCAACTAATGTGAGATCCAGGTGCCATCCTGACACTAGTCAGGATTATACCACCAATCTCAGCACAATCTCCCTGTACTGAGTTCCACCTCAGTCCTACCAGAATAAGGGTTGCTGGCCAGGCTACCATCCCTCCCTGTCAGCGGAGTGGTGGGTGTGGGAAATGGGATGCTGTAGTAATCCTAGAAGAGAGGAATAAAAACAGATTCAATGCCACTCATTCCACAACATGAGAATTCTTTCTACAGGGTGAGAAAGAGAAGAATGTTAAGAGTACTGCAACTTACCCAGCCACTGATTAAGCTGCCTACAGATGTCATGAACTCCAAATTACTCTGGCACAAACTGTACCCACTCCCTGGCTGCGAGTAGTAGGCAAGGTCTATGGGTATGCCCACTTGAGAACTTATGAAGGTCAGTAAGAACCAATAGTTTTTCCAACTCTCTAGGTATCATTCCTATCAATCTGCTTATTCTGCTTATTCCACTGAGAAAACAGATCTCTCTTTCTATAAGTTAAAGTACCTGGGAGATACAGAAAATATCTAGAGAGCTCCAGAGTACTATATTAGACTTCAGATTAGATTAAAATGTGTTTACTTCAAAGATGTCACAATTCTGATATTAAAAAAAAAAGTTACCTCTGTCTGAACTGCTCCTCCACATCCCTATATGCCAATCAAAGTGTGTGTGTGTATAGGTACGGCACAAGTGAGAACTACACCAATAACTTATCAATGGAACAGGTGAGATAACCCTCCCAACATTCATTTTAAAATCATTTCCTTTTCCAAAGCTATACGCCCCCAAACTCACCAATGGAAATCTTGTCTGAAGCATCTGCAAGTCATCATAACCATATACTTGTGGCTGAAAAATAGAGGTATGTAACAATAATGGGAACTGTTCATGTTAACAAACCAATGAGCTAACAGGTAAGCTAATTCTAAAAGAATACGTATCCCCATTCTTGGTTAGAGCAGGTCATGGATTATTTCCTTTAGCTTCTTAAAAGATAAAAAAGCAAAGCACAAAGAGATGATGTGACTCTTGGGAGGGCTTGAAGCCTTCCTTGAAGTTATGTGCCACTGACTCAACCACAACAGTCTCTTGGCAGCAAAGAGTAGACACCAGTTACATATGAGCAGGCTGCTCTACTAGCTACTCTGTCTCCTACAGCCTTCAAAATCTAGAATAAAATTTACCTCCTCCAGAAAGGATTCGTATTATATTCTCATTTTCATCAATTTCTGGTTACTAAAGTAGTGTTGTAATTGTTTTCAAAAAAATATCCAACATGGGTGGCGCCTATAACTCAAGCGGTTAAGGCGCCAGCCATATATACCAGAGCTGTCAGGTTTGAACCCAGCCCAGGCCTGCCAAACAACAACTACAACAACAACAAAAAAATTAGCCGAGCTTTGTGGTGGGTGCCTGTAGTCCCAGCTACGTGGAAGGCTGAGTCAAGAGAATCACTTAAGTCAAGGAGTTGGGAGGTTGCTGTGAACTATGATGCCACAGCACTCTACCCAGGGCGATAGCTTGAGGCTCTGTCTCAAAAAAAAAAAAAAATCCAACAGTCCTATTTGGACACTTCATGTATGTGATCTTTATCTAGGGTTCCTCTAGGAGGATACACCATAGGTTTAGGTTTTGTTTTTGTTTTTTTTTTTTTGGGGGGGGGGTGCTGCCTTTTTTTAAAACAAGTTGTTCTATTGCCCACGCTGGAGCCTTGAACTCAAGAACTCACCTGCCTCAGCCTCCCAGGTAGCTAGGTGCACACCACATTTTTTAAACATTTTTCTTGGGAAGGGAGGGATAGAAATGGGTCTCACTATATTACCCCACAGAGTCTCAAACTCCTGGGCTCAAGTAATCCTCCTGTTTCAGCCTTCCAAAGTGCTAGGATTACAACTGTGAGATACTCTGCTTAAGAACAAGTATCTTTCTAAAAATTTTTCATAAATACCTTTTATTTTACTAGGTGCCAAATACTTAAAGATGACAGAAGATAACCCAGGGCAAAAAGCTACCACTGTCAGCCACTTACTCTCAGACAGTCCCAGAATGAGTCAGAAAACTCTGCTTGGAGCAGTTCAGACCCCCAGAATTAGGCAATCAATTCAACTAGAGAAAGTAATTCTCCAGGAAACTGAAAGAGATTCTGGGTGATATGCAGGCCTTTGGCTTAGATGCCTGCCTACACTCAGGTTCTGCAAGGCAAATGGTAGGCTTGGTTGGGTATGTGTAAGTTTTAGTACAAGCAGGGGTCCTGGACCCAATCCCTAGTGTAGGCTAAGGAACACCTGTATAGTCTTCCACCTGAAATGGAGCTATAAAATCAGCAGCCCTATCATCCTTACCTTTTGGAGAAGACTATTCAGCCTCACTTACCGGATAGGCATGTAACAGCCCTGGAGCCATAATGTATGGATTAGGCAACAATGGCGGGACCCCAGGAGGGAGGTTGGGAGGAGCTTTTCCTGAAAGAGAAATTACATTCTTATCCTATCACACAATTACTTATCTCCTACATCCCAAAAGAAGGCCATCCCCTTATAAGTCTACCTGAAGTTGTAGCAACTGAGCTTCGAGTTGAGGCTGTGACGGTGGAGTTGCTGCCCAGGCTGAGACCCAAGCTACTGCCACTATTAAGACTGGAGGAGACACTGACCACTGGGGGAGGTGCAGAGACTGTGCTGGATGTGGTGGAGAAAGTGCTGGAGGAAGAATGGAGATTCGCCTCACTTTCCACACTTGTGTGCTTCAAAAAGGGGGAGCAGTGGAAGGAGAGAAAAAAAAAAACAGAGATTACCATCACAGGACAGAGCGATCCTTTCTGCTGAATTAATGAATTAATACTCATTTATTGACAGAGCCTCACTGTGTCACCCAGGCTAAAATAGTGTAACATCAGCCTAGCTCACAGCAACCTCAAATTCCTGAGTTCAAGTAATACTGTCTCAGCTCCTGTAGCTGGGACTACAGGTGCCTGCCACAACACTCAGCTGATTATATTATCATGTCAACTTCCCAATTAAAAAGTCCAAAGCAAGGTGCCCTCTGCCAAAGTAGTAAGAGTCTGCAGCTACACATTCCTCAAGATGCATCTGCCCATCATCATCCTGTTCAGAAATACAGGAATGTGGCTGAGCATGGTGGCTCACACCTGTAATCCCAGCACTCTGGGAGGCCGAGGCAGGTGGATTGCCTGAGCTCACAGGTTTGAGACCAAACTGAGCCAGAGTGAGCCCTCACCTCTAAAAATAGCTGGACACTCTGGCGGGCCTGTACTCCCAGCTATTAGGGAGGCTGAGGCAAGAAAACTGCTTGAGCCCAACTGCTTGAGCTCCAAGAGTTTGAGGTTGCTGTGAGCTAAGACACAACGACACTCTACCAAGGGCAATAAAGACTCTGTCTTTAAAAAAAAAATAAAAAAGGCTCTGCACCTATGGCTCAAGCGGCTAAGGCACCAGCCACATACACCTGAGCTGGTGGGTTCGAATCCAGCCCAGGCCTGCCAAACAACAATGGCGGCTGCAACCAAAAAATAGCTAGCTGTTGTGGCAGGCGCCTGTAGTCCCAGCTACTTGGGAGGCAGATGCAGGAGAATCGCTTGAGCCCAGGAGTTGGAGGTTGCTGTGAGCTATGATGCCACTGCACTCTACCCAGGGTGACAGCTTGAGGCTCTGTCTCAAAAAAAAAAAAAAAAAAAGAAAGCAAAAAATACATAGGAACGCAGAAGGGAATAAACGCCTCAGAGACAAACACTAAGGGACAGAGATAAGGTAAGATATGAACAGTCTTCCACAGCCTTCTCCCCTACATTTTCTTCACTAATCCAGCCCAAGATACTTGTTTGCAGGCTAGGAAAAAAGCACAAGTTCTGACTTTAAACCTGAAATTGTGTATTTGAGGGAGAAAAGATGCCTATGAAAGCCTTAGGCCACATCTTACCCCAGGCTTCTTGCAAACCTGACACCTTTGTCCAAAAGGGGCTTTGCTTTATGATTTCATCTTAATTTCATAAATAACAACAATGTAATTCTCTGACCAAAAATTTTCATCTGTCCTCTACTTTTATAAAAATATCCAGCCCCTCACTAGTTATTTTCAGGACCCATTTTCAGCATACCCCAGAAAGGGAAGGAGAATAGCTCTACCAGTTAGAAAGGTATGATCTTACAGAATTTACCACAGCACTGAAGCCTACCTATCTTGTGGGGGGGGAGCAGGGGGAGAAAGGGGTTAGAAAGTTACTTCCAAGGTTTTAGGACTGTTCTCCAGAGCTCTGTAGTATCTGTGGATTCTTCTGCATCTCTTGGTTTCCCAACATTCCTTAATACCATTCCTGAAATTTCATATCAATTACTTTGCCACCTCATAGAGAAATTTTCAAGAATTCCCTCAAGAGAATCTTAGGGTTGGATAGTTATAAATGTAAGAAATCACATTTCCTCTCAGAATCACACTTACCAAAAGAGTGGATGTTGAAGTGCGCCCAGAAGATGTTGATGATGAAAGGGTATTCTGCTGCGTAGATAACGTGCTGTCAGAAAAGACACTGCCATCAGCCAGAGTGGTGTGGTTACCTGAACTGGAGCTTTAGTCAAGAACATGAGCAAGGAAATAAGGCTGCCAGGTAGAGGGAATAACACAGAACCAGAGCACTCTATTACTGCTAGTCACCAACCTCAACCTCCATTCTCACCCCAAATCACCTGCTATGTGGTGTGGTGGTATTTGGAATCTCCTCACTGTGGCTCAAGCCACCCAAGGAGGCTGAATGCTGATTAGTTGTCGTCAACAAGGAGGCTGCAGATACCGTTTCATTGAGGGGGGTGATGCTAGAAGTGGAAGGTGAGTCAGATTTCACTGCAGAGCCTGTAGCACCTGGAAATAAAAAAGAATTCACTTCATCAGAGGAAAAAGTGTCTATAAGTAAAAAGGCAAATACAGTGCTAGGCTCCCCCAAAACAGTAATTATTTAACAATGCACCATTTGTATCAGCATTTTTATCTTAATTCCAAGCATTTCATAGGACTGATCTCATTTGTTCAACAAAGGGAACCAATGGAATTATCACCATCTCAAGATAGAAAATCCAAAACTTAGGCTGGGCACAGGGGCTCACACCTGTAATCCTAACACTCTGGGTAGCCAACGCAATGGATTGCTTGATCTCAGGAATCTGAGACCAGCCTGAGCAAGAGTGAAACCCCATCTCTACTAAAATAGAAAAATGAGCCAGCCATTTGTGGTGGGCACCTGTACTCCCAGCTACTGGGGAGGCTGAGGCAGGAGGACTGTTTTAACCCAGGAGTTTAAGGTTGCCATGAGCTACGACAACACCATGGCACTCTTCCAAGGCAAGAGTGAGACACTGTCTCAAAAAAAGAAGAAAAAATGGAAAAGAAAATCTGTAACTTAGGAAAGTTTAAGATTAAGCAGCAAAGTGCAATCAACATAGACTATAACAAAATATTGTGATCATTGACCCAGGGCTCTTTTCACTACTATTTAAGAAAGGAAAAACCATTGAGAGGGGAGGAACACAACACTCACCTTCAACAGACTGTGTGGTCTGTAGCTGCGTGGCCTGCACAGAACTGAAGCCATTCTGGTACAGAAACAGAGAAGCAGGAAACAGACAAACTCATGTGAATAGGGCAAATTAGCACTGACTCAGCTTAATTCTGGTCAACAAACCTTTAGAACAAACTCTGCAAGTTAATCAAAGGCTAAATTCCATGCAGACTATCCAAAGAACCAAAATAGCAACAAAAATTAATTTAACATAATCTAGATATCCTGACCCTGTGTGACCAAAAACAACAGAAGATAACCCCCCAAACTGCAGAGGATACCCAAATCCAAAATTGATATATAAAAGCCCAAATCTAATGAACCTTGGGAGTAAAACACTTCAGCCAAACCATCTATTCCGCTGGCTGCATCTGACTGTCACTCACCATCACCTCTGGCCTAGGCTATGTCCTTCACCACGCCAGGACACCCCAGAAATCTAGCAATCACATGTTCTCAGAAGACAGGATAGGCACTCAAGACTGGTTGTACTAGAAATAATGAACTTTTTAGTGCAAAGAGAATGGTTTTCTGGCTCATGAATCTCCAGGCTTCCTGAACAGAAGTTTTATCACAGAAATGTGTCTTTTCCAGCTTCTCAATTAGTACATACTACGTTTCTTAACACCACATGCCAAAAAGTAAAACACAGATCTTTCAGGGATTTTTACCCACTGTTCTTCTAACCAATGACGATGGGTGGGGGGAAGGCTCATGAAGCCACTACCTTTGCCTGAGTCAGGTCCTTTTGGGGGGATGAAGAGATGGAACCAGGGTATCGCCGTGTCTGTGTGGATCTCTGTTCATAAAGAGGGCCCTGAGCATTGTTTTGGGAGGTATAAGTTGTTGACTGAATTGGGCCACTCTGATAACCAGACTCTTGACTCTGGTTAGATGAAATTGTAGATGATGATTCACTGTGGGGAATGAAAAGAAGGAAAATGTCAGAGAAAACAAAATAGAGCAGACTGCTGGTATATGTTAAGGAAGGGCTGGAGATTACTAATGGAATGAGGTGATTTCAATCAAAAAGAAAATTTCCAGCAACAAATACAAAACTGTCACAATTTTCTCCAGTGAATACAAGGAATTTATATATCCCTTAGTGCCAGAGATTTGAACTTATGGATCTTCAATTCTTTTTTTTTCTTTTTTGAGACAGAGTCTCACTATGTCACTCTTGGTAGAGTGCCACTGCATCACAGCTCACAGCAACCTCAAAGTCTTGGGTTTAACCGATTCTCTTGCCTCCGTCTCCCTATTTTTTTTGTTGTTGTTTATCCGGCTGAGGCCAGGTTCAAACCCGGGTGTATGTAGTCGGCGCCCTAACCACTGAGTGATGGGCACTGCCGTTCAATTCTTAAGGTCAGAGAAAAGCCTCTTGTTCCCCTACATTCTCTACTATTAAGAAAAAGAAATTAAAAGTCAGTAGAAAGTATCTACTATTCTTATTATCCATTTGCCTAACATGAACCCCTAACACAAAAAAAACCAAGTTTCGTTCACATTCATGTAAAAAAATTCTGAACAGCAGACTCCCTGGAGAACTTTAAAAAATTACTGGTAGGGCTCAGTACCCGTAGCTCAATGGCTAAGGCACCGGCCACATACACCGGGGCTGGCGGGTTCGAACCCAGCCTAGGCCTCCTTAACAATAATGACAACTACAACCAAAAAATAGCCGGGCGTTGTGTTAGGCACCTATAATCCCAGCTACCTGGGAGGCTGAGGCAAGAGAATAGCTTAGGCCCAAGACTTTGAGGTTGCTGTGAGCGGTGATGCCACAGGACTCTACTGAGGGCAACAGAGTGAGACTCTGTCTCAAAAAAAAAAAAAAATATATATATTATTGGTAGAATTCTCCTGAGGGGAACTTTAGAATACTCAGATATATCACTGGCAGTTATGACTCCATAGATCTACAGTAGGGTCAGACATTTTTATTTTTCAATTCTAAGGATTGTGGAAAAACAGCCACTCTCTTAAAATTCCTCCAGGATTTTCTATTCTTTAAGAGTGACCTCCTTGGCTCGGTGCCTGTGGCTCAAGCAGCTAAGGCGCCAGCCACATACACCTAAGGTGGTGGGTTCGAATCCCTAGCCCGGGCCCTCCAAACAACAATGATGGCTGCAACCAAAAAATGGCCAGGCGTTGTGGCGGGCGCCTGTAGTCCCAGCTACTTGGGAGGCTGAGGCAGGA
>NW_003852639.1:1708993-1729861 GCF_000181295.1 Otolemur garnettii | reverse complement strand
CACAGCTCACAGCAACCTCTAACTCCTGGGCTCAAGCGAGTCTCCTGCCTCAGCCTCCCAAGTAGCTGGGACTACAGGCGCCCGCCACAATGCCCGGCCATTTTTGGGTTGCAGCCATCATTGTTGTTTGGCGGGCCCAGGCTGGGGGTTCGAACCCGCCAACTTAAGTGTATGTGGCTAGCGCCTTAGCCGCTTGAGCCACAGGCACCAAGCCTGGTCACCCTATTTTAATACCATCTTACTGTACACTAATAAAAAAATCTTTCCCTTCACATTCCCAAACTTAACAATTTCTAGTCTCAACCTGTATACACTTTGCCTAAGATAATAGCTATCTAAGAGTTCAAGTACCTTAGAAGTCAAGGAGGCTTTTTTCTTCTGCTGTTTCAGTTTCTGCTGAGCCGGCTGAGGGCTAGAGGATTGGTTGTCTGAAGATCCAGGTGACATCTGTGGAGCTGAGGTGGATTTGCTTGGCAGAGGAGAAGAGGGGGGTGGAGGTGCAGCTGTGGAAGTAGCCACTGCAGGTGGCTTCTCCTGAAGGAACACCTCCATCATGGTTGAAGATGAGGTGAAAGCCTGACGCTTTGTAAAGGGGCTGTGCACGGCTGAATCACTTGGGTTCTTCAAATCTGCAAGAGGAAGCCCAAAGGCCAAAGATGCTGATTAATCTCAAGGCAACACTGTTGTCTTGCAGTACTAGCACCATGAACAAGGCCCTCAAGAACCACAGACCCAAGGTCCTCTTTTAGGACTTAATCTGATTTCTATAGGTGACCACTGTTGGATCACATCTGTTCTTAGGGAAAGCCTAAATAAATCAACACTATTACCCTGTGTGTGGAAGAGAGGAGTCTACAAACTGTCCATTTTTCAAACACAGCAAGTCTTATTTAATAATACCAATAGGTTCCTGAAACTGAGATTTCAAGTATAACAATATACAAGTCTCGAATAACATCATTTCCTTCAACATCATTTCATTATCGTGTTAAGAGGAAAAAATTGGGTTTTTTTGTATGTCATTTTGCACAGTCAGTTTCTAAGAACCTATTGCAACGTTAAGCGAGTAAGACTGTGTAGAGTCTTAAGATGACCAAGCCCATGAACCCAATGTGTTATTTTCAAATACTGAAGATAAATCTAGGTAAAAAACCTTGAGGTCAAAAAAAGAGTGTGACAGTCTGACTAAATTTCACAACAGAAATACACAGCCTCCAATTTTGTTCCTCAACTTTCAAAACTCAGCTAATCTGAATAGGAGAAATCAGTGTGGGACACTGGCCAATTGGCAGCCCCTCTCCTCATGTCAGGACACATTCTCCCCTCCCCCACCAACCTCCACAGTAATGCTCCAAACCGTAACAAATTTGAACCATTTTCCATCTCACCATACTGCACCAGTGATGGGGACTGTGTTGTCGAGCCCATGTCCCAAGAGGAGGTGGTGGTGCTTCCAGATTGAGAATGCTGAGCTGCCAGCTGAGCCAGGGCTTGCGCAGTCTTGAACTGCTCCAAGAACTGGGAGCCAGTGGTGCTGCTGCTGCCTTTAGATTCACTGACATCACCAAATCCTTTCCCTAACATGCTCACCTGCAGATCAACAAAGAGATGAGAGCCATCTACAGCCAGTGACTCTGATGAGAAAGACACTTCTCCAGACTGAGAGTGAGCATAGAGCAGACAAACAAAACATCCCCAGACTAGGTACACAGCACAGTCTGTTAAAGCACAAGATCTAGAGTTAGACAGTCCTAGATTCACACCTTAGCTATGTAATCTTGGAAAAATTAAACTTTTCATTTCTCTTTGCCTCAGTTTCTTCCTCTGAAAATAGGAATAAAAGTAGTGCCTCATGAAGTTGCATGGGGATTAAAGAAATATTAAAGCACTTAATACATGCATGGCATATATGAGAGCCATTAAAACTCAGAACTATTACCATTATTTCCACCCTCCTCCTCCTCAGGAATAAAAGCTCTGTTTCCCTTCTTTCTACATTTTAAAATCAATCAATAATTGACTATTAAATGAACACAAATGTAATATAAAAATTCACTTCAGCTATTAAGGTCCCTGACCTTTGCATTAAATAACTCGAAAGATCCATCATCACATGGAAGGGGTAAATTAAATTATTTAAACCTCAAAAGAAACAAAAACTAACTGGAGCCCCATCTTGACACCTTGAATAAGAAAGAAAGAAGAACAAAGAAATAAGAAAGTTGGGGAGGGTCTGTGGCTCAAAGGAGTAGGGCGCTGGCCCCATATGCCAGCGGTGGCGGGTTTAAACCCAGCCCCAGCCAAAAAATAAAAGAAACAAGAAAGAGAAGGTAAAGGGCCATCCCAACTTCTGCACTAGCTAATCCAGTGACAGGTCAGCATGATTTGATGGCTTCCTCACCGTCTACCACCTGTCCCAGTTATACAGGGTGATCACTGTATGATAACCCAGCAAAACTTCCTCTTCATGCTTCTAGGGAATTACCTCATCAAGTAAAACTATCCGCCTAGACAGTAGGATAAACTATGTGGCCTTGACTAGTCTTGAAAACCCGCCAAGGAGATTAAATCTAGTTTCCTTAGCTGGTTAATCACCTCCCCCTCCTCCAGCAGTGCTTTCTTATACAAAACTTGTCTGTCTGACTTCAGATAAAACTTCTCACTGCAATCCAAAGCCACAGCCCAAGATTACACAAACAAAACCCTCAAAGTCTGTGGCAAACAGATGATCTCAGGCAGCTAATGGGTATCAAATATTCAGCAAATGTAAAGCACTATTTTACAAACACAGAAAATTACCTAATATTTATTATAATATTCACAAACGTAAAGAGGAATTCCTGTTATTTCGAACTACTAAATTTTAGGGGAATTAATCCTCTAAGATTTATTCTCAATGGAAAAGAGACCACATTCAATATCACACTGACTAATATAGGTAATGATAAAACAGAATAGTATTTATATTTAATTTGACATTATCAGGTGGTACACATTAAGTGGAATGTTAAAGTGGATTATGCTGAAAACATTTTTGATATCAAAATTTTGATTTGATTATAAATCTTCATAATTTTAGACTGTGAAAGCGATTAAAAGAGACAGAACAATTAACCTAATTTTCTAGTTATGTATCTTATGGGTTGGTAATTACTTCTTGATCATCACTGCATCTTCTTCTGACCTCTGTCCTACTTCCTTTCCTCTGTTTCTGTTTAATCCCAACACTTCTCTCCATTTCCCTTCTCCCCCCAACTCCTCTGATCAATTACCTTTTTCCTAGGTGGCAGAACATTAGCCACTACTAAATTAACACACCAGAAAAACCATTTTAAGACAACAGTTAAAAACTAACAGATGGGCCAGGAGCAGAGGCTCATACCTATTACCCCAGCCCTCTGGGAGGCCTTAGGCCAGTGGATCCCTTGAGCTCAGGAGTTCCAAACCAGCCTGAGCAAGAGCCAGACCCCATCTCTAAAAACAGCCGAGTGTTGTGGTGGGCACCTGTAGTCCCAGCTACTTGGGAGGCTGAGGCAAGAGGATAGTTTATGCCCAAGAGTTTGAGGTAGCTGTGAGCTGGGATGCCACAGCATTCTACTAAGGGTAACAAAGTGAGACTTTATCTCAAAAAAAACCCCCAAAAACTGACAGACTTCAGGATCAGTGGCTAGTTCAGCCTTTTTCTAGTTAAAATAATTACTATAAATAGAAAATAAAACTATATCCACACACATGGTCTGCTTCCCCTTAAAATTTTTTCCCTCGATCAAAAAATAAACAAAAAAGAGAAAGAAGAGAAAAAAGAAAAAGGAGTTACTTCTTATGACTTAGTGACTATAAAAAAAAATCAGGTCTCGCATCATCTTTATTTAGCTTAAGTGATTACTTTGATGTAGGTTATGACCTCAGATTTTTTTAAGAGACAGAGTCTCATTTTGTCGCACTTGGTAGAGTGCTGTCGTGTCACAGCTCACAGCCATCTCCAGCTCTTGGCCTTAAGCGATTCTCTTGCCTTAGCTTCCAAAGTACCTGGGACTACAGGTGCCCACAACACTCAGCTATTTTTTTGTGCAGTTTGGCTAGGACTGGGTTCCAACCCGCCACCCTCTGCATATGGGGCTGGCACCCTACTCACTGAGCCACAGGTGGCACTCAACCTTGAATTTTTTAAATGGTCTAAGTCAACAAATCACATGTCATATGTAATTTATAATACCATTACTGATACCACATTTGTACAGTCCTGCAAAATAAAAGAGCAAGCACTCTTATCCCTATTTACAGAGAAATGAAAACATGTCTAATGAAGTGGCAGACTTGAGAAGACCATTGGTTTTTGGAAGCCTAGTCTGCAAACATCTGATTTAAGTAAACATAAGGCAATTCTGCTCCATCAAGAAATGGGGAACCAGCTCGGCGCCAGTAGCTCAAGTGGCTAAGGCGCCAGCCACATACACCTAAGGTGGCGGGTTCGAATCCAGTCCGGGCCCGCCAAACAACGACGGCTGCAACCAAAAAATAGCCAGGCATTGTGGCAGGCGCCTGTGGTCCCAGCTACTTGGGAGGCAGAGGCAGGAGACTCACTTGAGCCCAGGAGCTGGAGGTTGCTGTGAGCTGTGATGCTACAGCACTCTACCCAAGGGGATAGCTTGAGGCTCTGTCTCAAAAAAAAGAAAGAAATGGGGAACTGGGCTAGGCAAGGTGGCTCAGGGCTATAATCCTAGCACTCTAGGAGGCCAAGGCAGGAGAACTGTTTGAGCTCAGGAGTTCAACACAAGTCTGAGCAAGAGTGAGAACCCCTTTCTACTAAAAATAGAAAAATTAGTGGGCATGGTAGCAGGCACCTATCGTCCCAGCTACTTGGGAGGCTGAGGCAGAGGGATCACTTGAGTCCAGGAGTTTGAGGTTGCTGTGAGCTAGACTGAGGCTGTGCCATCCTAATCTGCACAAGAGAGACTCTGTCTCAACAACAAAAAAAAGTGACAAAATTGAAATGCTTACAATCTCTTATGAAAGGTTCATTAGCATTGCAAAATTTGTTGACAGGTTAATGCCATTTATTTTCTCCCTCTCTTCAGGTGTAATAGCAAATAGTGTACAGCACAGTAAGTATCCAAAAAATGCTGTTAACTCACTTTTATAAGATCCAGGCTTGGCACCCGTAGCTCAATGGTTAGGGCACCAGCCACATGCACAGGGCTGGTGGGTTCAAACCCGGCCCAAGCCTGCTAAATGAATAAACAAACTAACAAACAAAAATAGCCAAGCATTGTGATGGGCACCTGTAGTCTCAGCTACAAGGGAGGCTGAGGCAAAAGAATCACTTGAAGCCAAGAGTTTGAGTTTGCTGTGAGCTGTGACACCACAGCACTCTACTGAGGGTGACAACAGTAAAACTCTGTCTCAAAAAAAAAAAAGAAAATCCAGTTGGTCCAAAACCTAAGTCCTCTCCTAGAGGACATCAATCCCCTACCACTCAACTCAGCATCACTACACCCAAAGCTGCTTAAGACAAAGGAAACACCTCACGCTGCCACAAAGCTCTGCCTTTGGTAAAAGAAATGATTGTGCATGTGTGCTGGCAGGAGGATTTGACTGACTGGGATAAACCATTTTTCCTACTTACCATACTGTGATGAGAAAATGTGTTCCCCGAAGCAGGCTGTGATATGGCACTCTGCTTCGAGTTACTGAACACCAGTGGCTGGGCCAGAGAAGGAGCCTGAGATGGATCCAGATTAGATGAATCATTCTCCATTGAAGATGGTGTCTTCCCCAACAAAACAGCAAGGTCAATTCTAGTGGGGAGAGGAAGAGGGATCCTGATGGTGAAGGAATGTTCAGGCATTCCCCAACATTGAACTGAGATTATGGTTAGATCAAGATGAAGTCCCTTAGTAGTCATACTTCTAATTGGACTCAGAAACAAAAACCCTGAAATGCTTCATTTTACCAAAATAACTGACACATAAGGACTACTACAGCATCCAGAGAAATTACACTGATGTTGCCAACAATAATGGTGACTTAAAATTTTTACTTTAGTGAACTTACTAATTTTTTTTTTTTTGAGACAAAATCTCATTATGTTACCCTCGGTAGAATACCATACTGTCACAGCTTACAGCAACCTCCAACTCTTGGGCTTAAGCGATTCTCTTGCCTCAGCCTCCCAAGTAGCTACAGGCACCCACGACAATGCCCAGCTATTTTTTGTTGCAGTTGTAATTGTCATTTAGCTGGCCTGGGCCAGGTTCAAACCCGCCACCCCTGATGTACGTGGTTGGCACTATAACCATTGTGCTATGGGCGCTGAGCCTGAACTTATTAATTTAATGAAATATCAAACGTTAGTTTTAATATGAAGCTCAATAACTGGGTGAAAATTTACAACTCTTATCCATGATGTCAATACTAAATACCTGCCATTACCAATTTCTTTTAGAAAACCATACACCAGAACTCTCTAAGTGGCTTTAAAACAGAGATGGTTTTAGAGACTTTTTTCTCCCAGCTTTAAAAACCTTTAAGTTACCTGTGGGATAATACAAGTATGTATCCGGGCTCTGCTTTGTTCCTAGCACAGAGCTCCTAAAACACTTAGAACTTCCTAAGTTCCTATTACTGTTAACCCTTTGTTATCATAACAAGCTTCCTTCTTTTTTTTGAGACAGAGCCTCGAGCTGTCACCCTGGGTAGAGTACCATGGCATCATAGCTCACAGCAACCTCCAACTCCTGGCTCAAGTGATTCTCTTGCCTCAACCTCCCAAGTAGCTGGGACTACAAGCGCCCACCACACCACCCGGCTATTCTTTGGTTGCAGTCGTCATTGTTGTTTGGCAGGTCCAGGCTGGATTCGAACCCGCCAGCTCAGGTGTACATGGCTAGAGCCTTAGCTGTTGAGTCACAGGCGCTGAGCCAACAAGCTTCCTTCAACCACATCAGAATTTATGCTATTGTGATCCAGGATAGGGTGCCTAGAAGCTTCAGGATGGGGGCTGGCCACAGGGAACTTTCAGCCCCTTCCAACCCCACCCAACTCCAGGGGAAGTAAATTAGCTATTAAGTTCAATGGCCAAAGACTTAACCAGTCATGCCTAGTTAATGAA
The DNA here is from genome assembly GCF_000181295.1 of Otolemur garnettii. NCBI lineage: Eukaryota > Metazoa > Chordata > Mammalia > Primates > Galagidae > Otolemur > Otolemur garnettii. Next base: position 1,722,750 of record NW_003852639.1, on the reverse strand, counting down.
ACTTTGATTCAAAAACCTCAAACAACTGCTTGGCCTCTGTAGCTCAGTGAGTAGGGTGCCGGCTAGCGGGTACAAGCCAGGCCCAGGCCTGCTAAACAATGACAGCTGCAACCAAAAAAACAGTCGGGCAGGCTCGGCTCCCATAGCTCAACTGGCTAAGGCGCCAGCCATGTACACCTAAGGTGGTGGGTTCGAATCCCCAGCCCAGACCCGCCAAACAACAATGACGGCTGCAACCAAAAAATGGCCGGGCGTTGTGGCGGGCGCCTGTGGTCCCAGCTACTTGGGAGGCAGAGGCAAGAGACTCGCTTGAGCCCAGGAGTTGGAGGTTGCTGTGAGCTGTAATGCAACGGCACTCTACCCAGGGGGACAGCTTGAGGCTCTGTCTCAAAAAAAAAAAAAAAACAGTCGGGCCTTGTGGCGGGAGCCTGTAGTCCCAGCTACCCAGGAGGCTGAGGTAAGAGAATCGCTTAAGCCCAAGAGTTTGAGGTTGCTGTGAGCTATGATGCTACGGCACTCTACTGAGTGTAACATGAGACTCTCAAAAAAAAAAAAAAAAAAAAAAAACCAAAAACCTCAAACATGAAATCTGGAAAGCTTCAGCATATCTGGAGGGAACATGTAACTCTCTGTGCCCACCCACCCGTCCATACCTTTTCCTATGCATTTCTTCCATTTGGCTATTCTTAACTTGTACCTTTACAATGATCCAGTAACACTAAGCAAAACTCTTGATTTCTGAGTCATTGTAGTAAATTACCAAACAAGGGGGTCGTGGGAACCTCTGAATCTGTAGTTGGCTGGCAGACCCCTGAAGTAGTGCAGTTTTATGAAACTGAGCTGTCAACTTGTGGGGTCTGTGCTAACTCTGGGTAGTGTCAGAAATGAACTGCTGAAGACCTAGTTGGTATTAGAGGATTGCAGAACTGATGTGAAAAAACATATTGGTGTCAAAAAAAAAAAAACCCACTCATTACCACTGATGACATCCTTAATGTTCTACTCCTAGCCCACACTTTCTTTAGGGCCTTCTGAGTCAAAAGCTATCAAGCCAGGTCTAGAAATAATCCAAAAGTTCTCAGGGGATTAAAAAATACCTGAACAGAATATATCCTATCACTGACCCCTAGAAGTTCAAGTTCTGAAGTTCATCAGCTGGATCCTGCTAACCCCAAGGGGAAAAAATGATCACTATATTCGGTGGATTAGCAGACGAGGACCATTATTATAAAGTGAGAGAAGCAGCCAGTGAGCAGTTCTGCAGAATCCAGACACAAATGAAAACATTTTTCACTTTCAGCTACTCTTTCCCTTACTTCAAAATAAGTTATATAGTCAATGATGGTGAAGTGACAAGCTAATCTGCATTAACTCAAGTGCTATTTGGGGGCAGAATCAACTTTAAAATTCTAACATATGGACCTCCTTCTATTCAGTAGATTACTTCTCAATTGATTGAAACAAGAACCTAATGTTACTTTGTTATTATTATTACCAACATCACAGGAGTTTGTGAAGGCCAGTGCCAATCTTCCTTATAGTTATCTTAACAAATCTTTATGCAAAAAGGTACTAATTTTTGCCACACACTTGCCTCTGGCCAGCAGTGATTGTCACATTCTCGGTAGGCAGAGGCACTGAAGACACATTAGAGGCAGTGAAGATCTTGGTCTCAGAAAGCTGGAAAACAGAGAGAATAGTCACTCCTGGTGTCAGGAAACTGCAGTCGGGAACTCGGCATTAGGTAATGGGAATTCAACATCAAATAAAAGAAAAAAAAGCCTACAAAGATAAAACTACCCCCAAGGAATCCCAAGTGGATTGACCTTCAAGCACCTTGAATACATGCTTAGTGGTTGTATCTAAAGAAAAGTAGAACCCAGGAACACAAAATAATTGTGAAGTCCCATTGTCATATGTACAACGACCTTTCAGAGAGGGTAATATACATGCTAGACGTAAAAAGAGAAAGATCCCTATTTTCCCATTATAGTTCCCAACTCCCACCTCTACCCAAATCACCTTTACCTTCCACTACTCCCTCTTGAACCCCCTCAAAAAAGAAGATCATAGCCAAGATGAAGAAAGAAAAGTTAATATTTGGCTTTTGAACAGTAAGGGACCAAGTACTAAAGAGTTATGGTCTTTTGAGAAATAATTTTAACCACATACAATTTTTGCCTTAATACTGATTTTATTATACCTAGTCTTTCCATTCATTATTAAGGTAACAAAATTAGGCAAACAATTGTAAGGAATAGCTTTTCCTACTATTCAAAAATTGATCCGGGCTTTTTGTTTTACTTCTTAACTAAATCTCTCTAAAAAACAGGGAAACCAAACCCTCCCCAATATATCATTCTCTAAAGTTGCCTAAGCAACTCTGCTTTGACAAGCCAAATATCAGAAACTAGCAGAATTTGCGCATATTCACAAGGCAGGCTAGCTCAGTTACAATAGAAAATAATTGAGCCTCTGATGCTGGCACATCTAAAATTTTAAAAACCAGGGACCGGCAACCAATTTTGACATGTCAATTCCTCTTACCACAAAAGCTGTCTTGCCTAACTACATGTAAGTATGGGAAAGTACATCTTGCAATGTTAAGGGTTTATCCATGATCACTGAAAACTAATTCACAGCAAAAGTTTGACTGTGACCAGGAATCAACAAAATTCTCTTATTCAGGTAATACTCAAGTGAATTCACAGAGCTCATTTATACACCACCCATCTATGAGGTTTCCAAGTTGAGTCAAGCTCACAGATAGCCAAGGCTACACATACTCATCTCAATTACACCTTCGAAGATGCGCTTCGAGTAAACCCAAGGGTTCCAGAGCCAACCTCACTGTAACTTTGAGGATCTGGTACCATGATGCTCACTTTTCCAACCAATTATAGGATCTTATACCAAATACTTAAGCACAAACCAAATAATGGAATGGCTCCCAATAGTCATGTGTCACCAGCAGCTGTAACTGAAGCACTACCTGCCTAGCTCCATTTCTGTGCCCTACCCAACCACCATCTCTTCCTGGGATAAATCCGACAATCAGATATTGGACTTACACAAGTTCACTTGCCCTTTCCATAGAGTGGTTCCACAGAGTCCTGTTCATGCCCAGTCTCCTTCATATAACATATGTGAAATGTTCTGGCTCAGAACACTATTTTGGATGTAAAAGTTTTGGGTCAGAATCTTAAGGGTGAATTTTGAGGGGTAGAAACATACCCACTTTCTATCCCTAAACACCACTTAGGGATAGAAGGCACTAGTGAAGAGTGATCTGGGAATACCTACATCTTCATTCCAGTCTTCAGTCCCCCACTCCTCTGTTGTGGTCCTCCATGCACCTGGGAAGAAAAGAAAAATAGTGAAGTAATTTTAAATGCCAATACAAAGCATGTGTAGATAATAGTAGGGTGGCCCTGGCCAAAAAAAAAAAAAAAAAAACAGTAAGGTGTTAACATTTTTGGCAGCCAAAAATATGATATGACCAGTATTTAGTAATCAGAAATAATTCTTGGGCTTCAGTGATAGGGAAAGACTCTTATTTTATAAAAAACCCTCAGAGTACCAGGGTCTTAATAAGATTTCAAAGCTACTTTCAGTTGTTATAGTGGAGTCAGGGGAGACCAGACACTAACCCAATGCTCCAGGCAGTATCCTTAAGGTCCTCTTCCCTCTGATTTAGTAATCAATTCCGTGAAATGGCAGCAGCCACTTTAAGCCAGAATATAGAAGCTATACTTATTGATGTTATAGTAACACAAAAAAGACTGCAGGCAGGCAGAAGGGAGATGGTAGAAGTTACAGAAACACAAATGGCTGCAACATGATGGTGAAAGGGCAGTGAAGGGGCATTTGAAATCCAAACTGAGAGTAATGAGAACTATTTGCTATCAGAACAGAATTAAAAATGCATACTCAGCAGAAGTCAAGTTTATAGATCTTATTGGTTTAATTAGGTAACTGTAAGGAAAGCCCCTCTATACCTATGGTTTATGGATATCAATGGATAAGACTGAAAAATCACATTATGAATGACAGTTATTGCTGTACTCCTGTTCATAAAGAACAAGAAATTTGACTCTCTCAGGGTATGTACCCTCCTCATGCTGCTAATATCGAAATTAGGATAAAGCTTCTAATGGGAGAGGTCCATAGAAATCAAATCCCTTCATTTGCCACATGTATTATCATAAAGGATAAATGCCCTTTCTTAAGGAATTTTGGTGAAAATTTCTGTAAGAACAAGGATTCTTCCCTTCAACCAAAGAACACAGTAAGAAATAAGAATTCATCTAATAGAAAGGATAAGACCCCTTATTTTCTTCTCTGAAACAATAGTCAATATTCAATAACTTTTGAAGCCCTCTGTCCAAATGGAAAAAGCTCTTAAGAACAAAAGAAAGTATAACACTCAGACATTTCATGGTCACTGAAGAGAAATATTCTAACACCAAACCCACCTGAAATTCTTCTAAACTAACAATGGAAAACCTTATTTCTTACAGGAAAACAGGAAAAGGTTAAAACTACACCAGAGAAATCCCAAACCACTTAACAATGACAATGGTCTCAAAATCCAATCTCAATATAGACAGGTTTTTACAAAGCACAGTCTTCTCTCCCTCTCTGTTGACACCACATTTTCTTTTTTTTTTTTTTTTTGAGACAGAGCCTCAAGCTGTCCCCCTGGGTAGAGTGCCATGGCATCACGCTCACAGCAACCTCCAACTCCTGGGCTCAAGCGAGTCTCCTGCCTCCGCCTCCCAAGTAGCTGGGACCACAGGCGCCCGCCACAATGCCCAGCTATTTTTTGGTTGCAGCCGTCATTGTTGTTTGGCAGGTCCGGGCTGGGGATTCGAACCCTCCACCTTAGGTGTACGTGGCTGGCGCCTTAGCCGGTTGAGCTATAGGCGCCGAGCCGACACCACATTTTCTTCTTAAAGAAGAATGATCCAAGATAACCCAAGATGAGTTAGCACTTATGTACAACCCTAGACTTAGAAATGATGTGAAACATTATCTAATCTAGGCTCTCAGCACAAGAATTATTTTTTTGCAGTCTGGTGACTTCAAACTGAGATGGAAAAGAAAAAAGTAGATACTTATTTGGTATGTTACCATAAGCATGTATGGTCATGGGCTAAGAAGACAGCTATGGTGAGGAAACATTAAAGAATAGTTAAGATGGAAATGCTCTGAACACATTAGGGTTTCTATCTCATTAGCAGAAAGCAGTCAATGTAACATCAACATTCATTAAACTAAACTTATAAGAGAAAAAGTGGACATATGAAATGAGAACAAAAGAGAAAAAACAGAGAGAAAAATGACATATCCACAAATATTTTGGTTTATGAAAATCTACGAAACAATCCAGGGCAGTTAGGCTCCTGGACCTATCATACCAGGAGCAGTCTCAACTTTTCAGGGATAATTTGATTCCTAAACCCCAATGAAATCAAGTCCTAAAACAAAAAAGGACAACCAATGAAATTTTGTTTATGAACGTCAACCCCCAATATCACTATACCTGTAGATATTTTAAGAGTAGGTTTGGATTCATTTTTAAATTAAAGGGGGAATAAGAAGTTTACTATCATGAAAATACAAAATGAGATTATGCATGAAATTATGTTCCTCCATGAAATTAACAAGGGAAAAAAGAGGCCAGGCATGGTGACTCATGCCTGTAATCCCAGCACTTGCAAGGCGAAGGCATGTGGATTCCCTGAGCTCACAGCTTCAAGACCAGCCTGAGGCAGAGCGAGACCTCATCTCTAAAATATAGCCAGGGCATTGTAGTGGACACATAGTCCCAGCTATATGGGAGGGTGAGGCAAGAGAATCGCTTAGCCTAAGAGTTTGAGGTTGCTGTGAGCTCTGACACCTTGGCACCAAGGGTGAGAAAGTGAGACTCTGTCTCCAAAAAAAGAAAAAGAAAAGGCAATGGAAAAGCTATACCCAAATTTCAAACTAACAAGCTGACAGAAACATGACACATGTTCAGCCACAAATCATATTTCTGATTTCAACCTTCCACATCTCCCTTTTCTAAACTTTATTCTTCCCTGTTTTTCCAACTAGATCCTTATTAGAAACAGCTAAGGCTAAGGATTGGGACTCCATGACTGACTTCCTATTACAAACTAAAAACAAATCCCTTAACTTGCACCATCTTTTCCAGTGGCAAAAATAAAAATAAACTACAGCTCAAAACAGTTAACTATTTGTTTTTGTTTTCTTTTTTTTGAGACAGAGCCTCAAGCTGTCCTCCTGGGTAGATTGCCGTGGCCTCACAGCTCACAGCAACCTCCAACTCCTGGGCTCAAGGGAGTCTCCTGCCTCAGCCTCCCAAGCAGCTGGGACCACAGGCGCCCACCACAACGCCCAGCCATTTTTTGGTTGCAGCCATCATTCTTGTTTGGTGGGCCCAGGCTGGATTCGAACACACCACCTGAGGTGTATGTGGCTGGCGCCCTAGCCACTTGAACCATAGGCACAAGCCCAGTAACTCATTTGTTATCAAGACTGCCAGCACTGCCCCTATAAAGCCTTTAAGAGCCCAATGCCTCCCATAGTATAGTAAGTTAAAAGACAACAGGACATTTCAGTCAAATGACAGGGAAATTAAACAAGATACCTGCCTTGTCAATAACCCAACTTTAGCTCCCACTCATAGGATATATGAAAAATAGGCCTAGTACCATGGTTCACACCTGTAATCCCAGCACCCTGGGAAGCTGAGGCAGTGGACTGCTTGAGCTCAGAAGTTCAAGACCAAACTGAGCAAGAGCAAGACCCTGTCTCTACTAAAAATAGAAAAATTAGCTGGGCACAGTGGCCAGTGCCTATAGTACTGCTACTAGGGAAGCTGACACATGACTATCACTTGAGCTCAAGAGTTTGAGGTTACTGTGAGCTACGATCATGCCACAGCACTCAACCCCAGGGCGACAAGAGTGAGACTCTGTCTCAAAAAATTAAAATCCAAAAATAAACTGGAATGAGTTTATAGTCCTAGCCTTGGCAGTACATACACTAAAATACAGAGATTAGCATAGCCCCTATGCAAGGGTGACATACAAATTCATGAAGTAGTCCACATTTTAAAATCTGTTAAAAATAAAAATCAGTTGGATTGTGTATGAAAACACCACACTGTACCCCCAAAGTGCATCAATGTACACAGTTACCATTCAATAAAATAAAATAAAATAAAATAAAAATCAGTGTTTCAGATAGCAGCTTAGTTAGTAAAAAGCAGACAACATTCAGAACCTAAGATATAACATCTTGTAGAAAGTAGATAAAACACTATTGGTGCCAAAGACCCTCCCAAAGATCCAGAGATTAAGATCACTGAAACTGGACAAGGCAAATTAAAATGGATAAAGGGTCAAAGAGTCTATTTCAGGCCATACTCATCCCCCTTTTATAAAGCCTCAAATCTCTCACGTGGCTAGCTCAGCCAGCAAGAGGAAGGTGATCTTGTAAGCAGAAAGCACTCTAAAACTCAGAGGCTGCTCTTATTAAAAGCAGCACACTTATTTTTACCCCTGAACACATCTTAGTTTATCCTTCAGCCTAACACAGCCTGAAATATTCATATCCTAACCCTAATGCAGGAACCAAAATCAGCTAACAGAAAAGTAATCTTATTCAAATCCCATTAATACTCCACCACACCAAGAAGGCTATTCAACATAACATCAGAAAGGGTAGAGGATTTCCATCTTGCTCAGATACTGAGATTTCCCAAAAAAAAAAAAAAAAAAAAGATATTCCTATCTTGGTGCTAGAAAATAAATATGCACATACATGAATGGTGTGGACTTTGGGTGCTGTTCATTAGTAAGTTAATTAATCAACACATTACTTCTGGATATCTCTTCCAAAGACAATGCTACTCTAGTATGTGGAGCTAAAGGCAGGGACACGGTATAACTGAAAGAACACTGTCGACCAATTCAGAGTTCAAATGTCAACAATTCAAAACTCTCTTTCAGTCTTAGTTTTGTCATCTGGAAAGTGATAATAAATAATACCCATTTCATAAAATAGTCATGTGGAAACAGCATGTGTAATGAGCCCATAGAAAACAGCATACATAGTAATTCGATTGCCATTCTTTCTCATTCCTATCTCTGCAACCAACAAACACTACAGATCCACTTTTTTTATGTAACTATAAACTCAAAGAAATTATTTCCTTAGATTCTCAGACACAGAAATGAATAATAAATGATCACTCACTCGTCCCATCATCTGGTTCAAAGTGGCCAGTGTTGTTCCACGTATTGCCGCTACTATTGCCATAGTTATCATCAGTATTGGCTGGTTCTGCATAATCAGCTGGGTTAAAGGTTCTGAAAAAAATAAAGCTTAAAAGAGTCTCTCATCTCTAACCAGCTTCAGTGACCATTAACTCAAAGAGGGAATTCAAAATCACTACTGTCTCTTTCCTAATACACATCAATCAGGATCCCATTCCATAATCTTACATGTTATTTACTTTCTCTCACTTTATCAGCCTAACCCAGAATTTCATGGTATAATCTCAACTTAAATGAAGAATATTTTGAGAAAATAGCAGGAACATACTATTCCTGATAGGGATAATGATCCAAGAGGCAAATGCTTATCCCTAAGAAATGAGCCCTAAGTGCACACATCTTTTTTTAACACAAGATGAGAATGCAAGCAGAGTTTCCCCCTCCACAAATTACACAGTTCTCTTTTTGTGAGACAGTCTCACTTTACTGCCCCTGGTAGATTGCTGTGGTGTCATAGCTCACAGCAACCTCAAACTCTCAGGCTTAAGTGACTTTCTTGCCTCAACCTCCCAAGTAGCTGGGACTACAGGCACCCACCACAACACCCAGCTATTTTTAGAGAAAGGATCTCGCTGAGCTCAGACAATCCACCGGCCTCAGCCTCCCAGAGTGCTAGGATTACAGGTGTGAGCCACCTTGTGTGCCCAAATTACACAGTTCAATTCCCCACATTTGGGGAAATCACACGAGTCAGCACATCCAGAGTGGGATGGATAGGCTTTGCCCTGGGAAAACCACCTTCATAACCATGGCATCTCCCTTGCCAGGTTAAATATGCATACATTTTTTTGATTAAATACTCAGAATCACATTTTAGTTAAGGTTGCCTGTTGTGATTTTTTTTTTTTTGACATAAAGTCTCACTTTGTCACCCCCTACTGAATGCCCTAGCTTCATAGCTCACAGCACCCTCAAACTCTTGGGCTCCAGTGATCCTCTTGCCTCCACTTTGAGTAGGTGGAACTACAGGTGCCTGCCACAACACTCAGCAATTTTTAGAGACAGGGTCTTGCTCCAGTTCAGCGTGGTCTCAAACCCCTGAGCTCAGGCAATCCACCCACCTCAGCTTCCCAGAGTGCTACAATTGTAGGCCTGAGCCACCAAGCCCACCTGTGATTTTTTTTTCTTTTTTTTTTGATAAGAGTCTCAAGCTGTCACCCTGGGTAGAGTGCCATGGCGTCACAGCTCATAGCAATCTCAAACTCTTGGGCTTAAGCAATTCTCTTGCCTCAGCCTCCCAAGTAGCTGCAACTACAGGCATGCACCACAAGGCCCAGCTATTTTTTTTTTCTTTTTTGGTTGTAATTGTCACTGTTATTTGGCAGGCCCGGGCTGATTTGAACCCGTCAGCTCCGATGTATGTGGCTGGCACCCTAGCCACTGAGCTACAGGCACTGAGCCGAGCCCTTTTTTTTTTTTTTTTAATGAGACAGAGTTTCACTTTGTCACCCTCAGTAGAGCGCTGTGACAGCTCACAGCAACTTCAAACTATTGAGCTTAAGTGATTCTCTTGCCTCAGCCTCCAAAGTAGCTAGGACTATAGAAGCCCACAACCACTGGCTATTTTTTAGAGAGAGGTCTCTCAAACTCATAAGCTCAGTCACCAGGCTTGGCCTCCCAAGTGCTAGGATTATAGGCACTTGGAGTCACTGCACCCAGCACCTGTGATTCTTAAAAGACACTAGATCAATGAAACATACCCCATTCCTTGAGCAGAAAACCTTCCTCCTCGCCTGCTAGAGCCACCTAAAGAAGAGAAAAAGAGCAGAAAAGAGAAATACTTTTGAAGCTAATATAAAACCATCTTGTCAGTAGACATAGCTCTATTAAATTGCTGATATCATCATGTCTTTTTCTTTTAGTCCCATGTGACACTTAAGTTAATAGAGCTAGACAATCACTACTGTTGACAGACTGCTTGCTGCTCAAACTGCCCAGTCCCCATTTGCAAACACAGGAACATCAGCAATAGACTAGAGAAATGACACCCACCTTCTTTCCCTCCTCTCTACTTCAGCAATCTCTAGTATATATATATAATACCTCAACAATTAAGATAACCAGAATCCATGTTAATTTGGTTTTAAATACAGAAGACCTCTAATGAACTAAAGAGTAACCTACTCCCAATATCCATTCCCCTACAAACCAATCACCTCTGCCTCGGCCACGGCCCCTTCTGCCTCTTTCTGTGCCTCTTCCAGAAGGCCCTCCACTCTTGGTACCATCCAATCCATTTTCCTGACCTCGAACTAAAATAAAAGTAAGAATTAAAAAAACAAAAAAGATGACCAGAACAGGGTTAACAGAATATATGTAAATATATAAACATAAATAAATGGTTTGTGATATGGTGTTGGGGATACAAAAAACAAGAGAGCTGAAATCAAGTAACTTTACAAACTACAGGGCAATTGTAAGTCAGACTGGTGGCTACTGCTAGAAAACACTACAGGAAAAAGATGCCAAGGTCTCAAAACAGATGAGAGTGGAAAAAGCATAAAAGTGTTTTAACATTTTCTGGGGACCCTGACACATCCCTGGAATCTAAACATTACTGACCCACAGCTGGTTTTGATAAAGCCCCATGCATACACTCTCGTCCACGGCTGGCACCTCTCCCTCGTCTTGGTGGCCCGCCACGTCGCCGACTATAGTCTCTGTCCCGGTCTCGATTTTCTTTGCCTTCTTCATTGGATTCTGTCTGGCCACCATCCTTCTGTCCTGAGACTCCCTTCTTCTTCCCAACCATCTCCCAGGAATGCTAAAGGAAAGTAGAGCATTTATGTCTAGTCAGTATGGACTGCTATCAGTATACCAAAGATGATAGATATGACAAGTGACTGATTTAGTCATTCTCTTCTCAGCATCCATGTCTAATATACTTCTCTGTTTAAACAGAATGTACAGACCAAATATCCAAACAAATTTTACACCAAGTTATCGGTCCCTAAGTGTTGTTTCTTGGGCTAAAAACACTAATTCCCTTTGGATTGAATGACCCTCAACTTTTCACACTCTTATTCATACCAAATAAAGCAAACAAGGAAAAGTTTCTGAAAGTAACCCACGACCTGAGAATGAATGAACAGCTGAATGAGCTCTTGGGCAGGTTCTCTGAAGAGGAGAAAAACAACTAAACCAAAAATCAACCTACCAAGCTACACATACACACACAAAGAGCAATTTCACTGAAAAGACAACCTAATAGCAATCACAGGTCTAGCCCTCAGATATACTGATTACAGAAAGCCTTCCTTCCAGGCTTCACCTCCTGTATTCTCCCTATACTTTAACCAACATAATCCAATTTAACTTTCCCCAAAGCAGAATACGTTATCTATGATACACTCCAAAATCCAAGAGAGAAAATGTGTAAGGAAAACAAGATAAACACCCATGCAAAACACTCATTAGGAAAATAAGCTTTACGACTTTAAAGTTTTGAAAACACAGTTTATACCTATTTTTGCAAAAATCTACACAAACCAAAGTTCCAGGACAAACACCAAGACTACTAGATCTTTACTATCTTACCATCTTATCAAACAACCAGGGACCTGATGCTTAGTAACAGCTATGTAATATCTAGTATCTAATCTAATCACTTTCAAGAATATAGGTTGGGAGGCTGGGTGCAGTGGTTCATGCCTATAATCCAAGCACATGGAAATCCCAGCCCAGGCAAACGGACTGCCTGAGCGCACAGGTTCAAAACCAGCCTGAGCCAGAGCAAGACCTTGTCTTTAAAAATAGCCAGGCACTGTGGCAGGCACCTGTAATCCCAGCTACTTGGGAGGCTGAAGCAAGAGAATCGTTTGAGGTTGCTATGAGCTGTGACGCCAACGTACTCTACCAAGGGCAACAAAGTGAGACTGTCTCAAAAACAAAAAAGAGGCTCGGCGCCTGTGGCTCAAGTGGCTAGGGCGCCAGCCACATACACCTAAGGTGGCAGGTTCGAATCTAGCCTAGGTCCACCAAACAACAATGACAGCTGCAACCAAAAAAAAAAATAGCCGGGCATTGTGGTGGGCACCTGTGGTCCCAGCTACTTGGGAGGCTGAGGTAGGAGACTCACTTGAGCCCAGGAGTTGGAGATTGCTGTGAGCTGTGATGCCACAGCACTCTACCCAGGGGGACAGTTTGAGGCTCTGTCTCAAAAAAAAAAAAAAAAGAATATAGGCTGGGTATTAGAGAATATAAAATTATTAATTTTCTCAAGATTTACAATAGCATCATGGTTATGTAAGAGTGTCTTCCTTTAAGCGAAATATGTTGAAGAATTTGGAGTATAAATTATGATGTCTACAACTAACTTCCAGATAATTCCAAGTGTTCTAGATGGAAGAATGAATAAAAAAAAGATAGTACACACATATGATGGAAGAGGAATGAAATTCTGACCCAGGCCATAATATGGATGAACCTTGATAATAATATGCTAAGTGAAATATATCAGAGACAAAAAATACTGTATGATTCCTCTCATGTGAATTACTTAAAATAGGCAAATTCATAGGTTACTAAGAGCTGAGGAGAAGGAGGAATGAGGAATTACTGTTCAATGGATACACAATTCTTGTTTGGGATGATGAACAAGTTCTAGAAAGAGTGGTGACAGTTGCATTCATTGTGAATGTACTTAATACCACTAAACTACACTTTTGGTTATAATAGTTGAAAATGGTAAATCTTAAGACAATAGTTTTTAGGTTCAAAAAAAAACTAAATTTAAAATTATAATAAAAACAGTTTGCTACAGTGGCTCACACCTATAATCCTAACATTCTGATAGGCCAAGGCAGGAGGACTGACTGAGCTCAGGAGATCAAGACCAACGCGACCAAGAATGAGATCCAATCTCTAGCAAAAAATTGAAAAAAACAGCACCTGTGATGGTGCACCTATGGTCCCAGCTACTCAGGAGGCTGAGGCAGGAAGATCACACTTGAGGATCACGAGTCTGAGGTTGCACTGAATTATGATGACACCACCGTACTCTAGCCTGGGTGACAGAGCAAGACTCTATCTCAAAATACATAAAACAATAATCACATCTACATTCTAAATAGTCCATTGTAGTTTACTAATTTTCTTTAAAGATTCAGTACCCCAAGGACTCAGCATTTCCTTGCTGCCAATCTTTCCAACCCCACCTCATTCCACATTACAGTCGGTGGTCACTGTGTGCTCACAGTAGCTTCAATTCATAAGTTACAATAACCCCACAGTTAACTCAGCACCAGCAACTCCATAAACACTAGACTCAAAACTCTTAGCTTTCAGAATTTATGCCAGTGTATCTCAAAAACCAGGCAAGTGGCTCGGCGCCTATAGCTCAACCGGCTAAGACGCCAGCCACATACACCTAAGGTGGCGGGTTCGAATCCCCAGCCCGGACCCGCCAAA
>NW_003852639.1:1707012-1708797 GCF_000181295.1 Otolemur garnettii | reverse complement strand
TCAAAAAAAAAAAAAAAAAAACCAGGCAAGTTTAAAAAAGCTGTCTCCTGGTGGTGTCCATAGCCGGCCATGTACACTGAGGCTGGCAGGTTCAAACCTGGCCTGCGCCTGCTAAAACGACAACTGCAAGAAAAAAATAGGCAGTCACTGTGGTAGGCACCTGTAGTCCCAGCTACTTGGAAGGCTGAGGCAAGAGAATGGCTTAAGCCCAAGAGTTGGAGGTGACTGTGAGCTGTGATGCTACGGCACTCTACCCAGGGCAACAGCTTAAGACTCTGTCGCAAAAAAAAAAAAAAAAAAAAAAAATCTGTCACCTTTCTTCTTCTATGTATACATCAGCTGCTGGAACTAGATAGGTTATGTAAGAAAAAAAGAATTACTATGATCGTCCCAAAGGTACTCTTAGTTTTCTGGTATGATCTCACCCACTGAAATACATCCAACATCCCTAGCAGCTGAGTTTGCTATCCACTGGTTCACCAGTAGCTGGTTTATTTGTAGCAAAAACCTACATTCTCCCACTTGCTTTCCTTCCTCATATTGTGGAAAGTCAGGCTTACAGCACTAGACAGAAGCTGCTGGATGGAGCCTGACATGGTATCTCATGCCTGTAATTCTAGTGCTTAGGAAGGCCAAGGCAGAACAATCACTTGAGATGAAGAGTTTAAGACCAGTGTGAACAACCCAGCAAGACTCCATCTCTACAAAAAGTAGATCAATGAGCAAGATGTGGTGGCATATATGACTACAGTCCCAGCTACTAGGGAGGCTGAGGCAGGAGAGAGATAACTTGAGTTCAGAGGTTGCAGTGAGCTATGAAGATGCTACTCTGCCCTCATGCCAGGCAACAGTGTCTCACTTTATCACCTTCAGTAGAGTGCTGTAGCGTCACAGCTCACAGCAACCACCAACTCCTGGGCTTAGGCTATTCTCTTGCCTTAGCCTCCCAAGTGGCTGGGACCACAGGTGCTTGCCACAGTGCCCGGCTATTTTTTGTTGCAGTTTGGCTGGGGCTATGTTTGAACTTGACACCCTTGGTATCTGGGGCCTGCACCCTACCCACTGAGCCACAGGTGCTGCCCTGTCTCAAAAAAAAAAAAGGAAAAGAGGATAAAAAAGTGTTGGAAAATAAAATGTCATAACTTATGTCAAAAAACATTAAAACAGGCTCGGCACCTGTGGCTCAAGTGGCTAAGGCACCAGCCACATACACCTAAGAGATTGCTGTGAAGCGTGATGCCATGGCACTCTACCCAGGGGGATAGCTTGAGGTTCCGTCTCAAAAAAAAAAAAAAAAAAAAACATTAAAACAGGCGGCCCCCGTAGCTCAGTGGGTAGGGTACCACCCACATACACAGAGGCTGGTGGGTTAGAACCCACCTAGGCCAGCTAAACAATGACAACAACAACAAAAAATAGTCAGATGTTGTGTCAGGAGCCTGTAGTCCCAGCTACTTGGGAGGCTGAGACGTGAGAATCACTTAAGCCCAAGAACTCTCTAACCAGGGTGATAGCTTGAGACTCTGTCTCAGGAAAAAAAAAAAAAAAGGGCGGTACCTGTGGCTCAGTGGGTAGGGCACAGGCCCCGGATACCAAGGGTGTCAGGTTCAAACACAGCCCTGACCAAACTGCAACAAAAAATAGCCAGGCGCTGTGGCAAGCACCTGTGGTCCCAGCCACCCGGGAGGCTAAGGCAAGAGAATCGCCTAAGCCCAGGAGTGGAGGTTGCTGTGAGCTGTGACGCCACAGCACTCTACTGAAGGTGATGAAGTGAGACTCTGTCTC
>NW_003852639.1:1703306-1706808 GCF_000181295.1 Otolemur garnettii | reverse complement strand
CACTCTACCAAGGGCAACACAGTGGGCGCCAGCCCACATACACCAAGGGTGGCCAGTTCAAACCCAGCCTGGGCCTGCTAAACAACAACTGCAACAAAAAAATAGCTGGGTATTGTAGCAGGCACCTGTGGTCCCAGCTACTCGGGAGGCTGAAGCAAGAGAATCACTTAAGCCCAGGAGTCTGAGGTTGCTATGAGCTGTGAGGCACGACACAGGGTGATAGCTCTAGACTCTGGCTCAAAAAAAAAAAAAAAGTATTAGTAGCCACACTTATTTCCCCTAAAAAAATTGTCTTGAGACAATTATTCTACAGTAAACTCAAAATGAACCAAAAGCATTCTATGTTGATTATTGAGATAGCAAATTTTCAAACATGGTCAGCAAAATAAAATTTATTCTAGACTATAACTAGTCAAACAACTGTCTGAATTCCAGGGCAAAAGGTCCTCCAAGATATATCCCCCTACCACCTCCAGGGATGGTCAACATGCTATAAAATTTGTTTCTCTAACTCAACATAAAAAAGTATCTTATTTTACCAAATACTATTTTTCAAGAAAAAATATTCCACAAATTTAAATTCAATGATTTAAAAAGTATTCCACTATTATTTCCCTTTGTCCCAAGAAAGCTAACAAACCTTTAGCATTTAGCTGTGACGTGAATTCTGATATCTATCTTGACCAAAGACCACCAGTCTAAGATCAAGTAAATGAAAATGATTTCAAAATGATATACTGCTTTTAAAAAAATAACAAAATTCTCTACTAAGTACTATAGGAATAACCCAAAGGTTAATAAGGCAGTGTCCCTATTCTTAAGACAACTATAATTTGGTACAAAGACAAGCATAGAAACGGAATTCTTATTATGTGGGAAGAAGTAAAAAGCAATTTGTCTAAAAGTTCCAGGGCAAGAGGTCCTCCAAGATATTCTCTACCACATCCAGGGATGATCAACAGACTATATATAAAGCTTATTTCTCTGTCATCTCAAGAGAAGTAAGCTCATGTGGTGAAATAATATTGTGTAATGTGAATACTGATAGCAATGTCCTGAATTCAGAATTTTAGAATAAGTTGTGCCTCTGTTCAACAATGGTGAGCAGAAATCTTCCACTATTAGTGACCAAGGCTATTATATAGCAACTCAAAGTCAGTCTAACCCAGCAGTTCTCAACCTGGGTGGCGACCCACAAGAACTGTATTAAAGGGTTGCGGCATTATGAAGGTTGAGAACCACTGGTCTAACCCAACCCTTGAAAACAGTCCCTGGCCTGGAATGAATAATTTATTCCAGGCCAATTGGAAAAGACTGACTTCACTTGTCTTCTCCTGCAGCTATTAGCCACATGAAGAGACTACAGTACACAGAAATTTTAAGTATTTGCAACCTAAAGCAAAAATCTCCAAGAAATCCCTATGCTACTTGGAGAATAAGGTACTCCCCTTTAAGGGGAGTTACTCCACTTGCTATTTTTAGAACATTATTAGCCTCCCAACCCAGGACCCACGTTCTAGAACACTTTATTAGCACTCTACCGTATCTGGGTTTCCTTCCAGCAGAACATTGATGGCTCTGTTGACATCTCCATTGCAGTCATGTAAAGCAATCACACATTCATCCTGGTTCTTGCCTGTAATATCAATTAACTGAAAAAGAAAAATCAGCAACCATCATGAATGAGCTAAAGCTTATACCCCCAATGAAAGGAAACTACGTGAAGGAAAAAGATACCAGCTGAGTTTGAAAGAATCAGGTTGAAAAACAAAATATGTATTCTCATACTACAGTAAAAGAATAAAATAAAATAAAAACAAAAACATTAACAATTTATCTACCAGATTTCCCGGTTTATACTGAAAGCCACCCCTCCCAAAAAAGCAGCATATATAGAATTTTGGTATTCTATTTCCAAAAGCAAAAAAAGATTTTTTTTTTTTTTGGAGACAGAGTCTCCCTTTGTCACCCTCCATAGGGTGCTATAGTGTCACAGCTCACAGCAACCTCAAACTCTTGGCCTCAAGATATTCTCTTGCCTCAGCCTCCTGCGTAGCTGGGATTACAGGCACCTGCCACAACGCCCGGGTATTTTTAGAGATGGGTTCTCTCTCTGGCTCAGGCTGATCTGGAACCAGTGAGCATAGGCAATCCACCCACCTCAGCTTCCCAGCGTGCTAAGATTACAGGTGTGAGCCACCACGACCTCAAAAGCAAAATATTAACACTTGTGGCTTAGGGCTCGGATCAAAAGTATTTACAAAGCAATCAATAAATCATCAAACACATCAATTTCAGCATACCATGAATTTCCACATTTTCTTGATCTACAACTACTCAACGTTGCTGTAAAATGGCATCAATAAAGTCATTCAAAAAGAGATTAAAATTAAAATATCTTTGAACAAATTATATACCCCCATATCCAAAGGGGTATAATAAATCAGACAGCAAAAGCATTTGTTTATTGCCCTGACCTATTATATTTCAGATCACAGTTCCTTTACAATGTTAGTAGAAAATGTCCTGGTGGACAACTGTGTTACTTAATTATGCTTTAATTCTGATATTTTTCACCACAGCATACAACAAAACAGTGCTACACTCACTTGTTTCACCTTCTCCTCAAAGTCAGCATCATTATGGTCCGAAATCATCTGTGCAAGTCGAATTTGTTCCGCAGTGGCCTAGGAATTAAAAGCATAATCAGGAGGCAACAGTGTAGAGAAATGAGAGAGACCTATGTTGTTAATCTCCACTCTCCCTGATGCCCTAATTTCTTTTTGTTGTTGTTGTTAAAAATGACCCAAGTGTGGCTCAATGCCTGTAGCACAGTGGTTACAGTGCCAACTGCAAACACCCAGGCTGGCAGGTTCGAACCTGGCCCAGGCCAGCTAAACAACAACTGCAACAACAACAAAAAAAATAGCCAAGAGTTATGGCAGGCGCCTATAGTCCCAGCTACTTGGGAGGCTAAGGCAACAGAATCGCTTAAGCCCAAGAGTTCGAGGTTGCCGTGAGCTGTGACACCATGGTATTCTACTGAAGGTGACATGAGACTGTCTAAAATAAATAAATAAAAAAGAAAAAATAAGGCCAAGTGGCCAGGTATGGTAGTTCATGCCTATAATCCTAGCACTTTGGGAGGCTGATGTGGGAGGACTGCCTAAGCTCAGGAGTTTGAGACCAGCCTAAGCAAAAGCAAGACCCCATCAAATAGAAAAAATTGACCAGGCATGGTGGCATCTACCTATAGTCCCAGCTACTTGGTAGGCTGAGGCAGGAGGATTGCTTGAGCCCAGGTTGCTATGAACTAAGCTGATGCCACAGCACTCTCGAATGGGAAGCAGAGCAAGACCTTGCCTCAAAAAAGGAAAAAAAAACAAGCAATAAAGCAACATTTAAAGTGTTTATTTATTTATTTTGAGACAGAGTCTCAACCATGCCCTTTGTAGAGTGCTGTAGTGTCACAGCTCACAGCAACCTCCAACTCTTGGGCTTA
>NW_003852639.1:1677527-1703266 GCF_000181295.1 Otolemur garnettii | reverse complement strand
CCCGCCACAATGCCTGGCTATTTTTTTTACTGCAGTTGTCATTGTTATTTAGCCAGCCAGGGCCAGATTTGAACCCACCAACCTCAGTGTATATGGCCAATGCCATAACCACTGTACTATGGGCATTGAGCCCATTTAAGGTGTTTAAATCAATAATAAATAAAGGCAAAAAAAACAGTGAAGCTGTTACTATTTCACTCTATACTTCAAAAAAAGCAGGAAATCCTTTACTAATGTTCATAGTTGAAGGGACTTTCAGGCATAGTATCTCATGCTCCAATATCCCTTCAACTCTGAGAGGCCAGGGGTAGGAGAGTGGATTGATTAAACTCAGGAGTATGAGGCTCAGGGCCTATGGCTCAAGAAGCTAAGACCTGAGTCCAGCGTAGGCCCACCAAACAACGATGACGGCTGCAAGCAAAAAATAGCCAGGCATTGTGGCAGGCGCCTGTAGTCCCAGCTAATTGGGAGGCTGAGGCAAGAGAATGGCTTAAGCCCAGGAGTTGGAGATTGCTATGAGCTGTGATGGCACAGCACTCTACCCAGGGCAACAGCTTGAGGCTCTGTCTCAAAAAAAAAAAAAAAAACAACTCAGGAGTTTGAGAACAGCCTGAGCAAGAGTTAGACCCCGTCTCTACTAAAAACAGAAAAACTCACTAGGAAGGCTGAAGCAAGAGGATCTTTTGAGCCTAACAGTTTAAGGGTGCTGTGTGCTATGATACCACAGCACTCTACCCAGGGTGATGGAGTCAGACTTTTGTCTTAAAAAACAGGGACTTCTGGCCTGGCACCCATAGCAGTGACTACGGTGCCAGCCACATACACTAAAGCTGGCAGGTTTGAGCCTGGCCTGGGCCAGCTAAACAACAGCTGAGTATTGTGGCGGACGCCTGTAGTTCCAGCTACTTGGGAGGCTGAATGAAGCAAGAGAATCGCTTAAGCCCAAGATCTAGAGGTTGCTGTGAGCTGTGATGCAATGGCACTCTACCCAGGGCGACAGCTTGAGACCCTGTCTATAAAAAAAAAAAAAAAAAAAGGCACTTTCATCTTAGAATCACAACACTACTTTCAAACATCTGTCCTTCATTCCCATTTATGTATTTACAAAGTCATGTAACTCTGTTCCTATTTCTACAATTACCAATGTCACCCTCTTATTCCTAGAGCTGAGAATACCACAGATTTAGTATGACCATAAACATCCTATCTTCTGAGTATCCAGTATATATTAGCAAGACTAGAGGAATTTTCCTAGCCCAATTATGTACTAATATTCTGCTAGAAATTCGTTTGGAAATAAAAGTGAAAGAAAAATGTACAAAGGAGAAGTTTTAGTCTTACAATTCAATTTATCAAACCGTAGTCAAACATCAATTCACTCATACTGGGTACCAACCAATACCAAACTGGTTAAGGGAAACAGATCACATCATAACCAAACTTAATTCCCAAGTTAATTTACTCCTTCAAGTTTAAAACTGAGCAAAACTCTAAAGTATCTCATTTAATTTTGAAGGAGCACAATGAAGATGCCAACTTCTCAGGGAAAAGGAAAAATCAGGTTAAGGCCTCAATGAGACCAGAGAGGAAGATAAAAAACATTGTCAGGGAAAAGTGCAAAAGATAAAATCTGGAAAGGGAAAGGCATCAAGACAAAGGTTGGCTGGAAATGTCAAAGTAAAAGATCTAGTAAATAAAAAATGCATTGTAAAACTGCTCAGATGAAAAGAAAGAAATGGCACCTTAAAGATACAAAACACAAGACCCATAATAAAGCACTAAGCCTCATAATGAAGTATTCAACAATAAAAAAGTACTTCGCATTACAGCATCTCAAAACAGTTATCAGGCCCTAAGTTAAAAAGAGGCATGGACTAGAAAACAGGAATAAAGAACCTAAACCAACAATCCAAAGCAATGAATGATGTTGCACTGCATGGAAACCAGTTATCAACCAGCTACACAGATCCACATCCCTCAGGTTCTTTACCTGTGGCCGCTGCTTGTGCTGTGTCTGGTTTTGGTTTTGAGGTTGTTCCCAGTTTCCCCGGGCTCGGTTAGTGCCCACCGATGTCATCATTTACAGTATATACAAATAACAGTATTTACAAGGTAGAATACTGAAAAATTAAAAAAAAAAAATTTAGAGTTAAAATGTGGGCAGAATCTGTTTTTAACATCTTTTACCAGTACCTTCACCACCACTTTCACTTCTTCAAAGAAACAAAAAGATTCACCTATTTCTGCAACATAATTAGTTGGATACATTCCTTAAGTAACTATGGCTGTTAATCCAATTTTGTATGGCAAAAAAAAAAAAAAAAAATGAATTTAAAAAACGGTAATACTTTTAAAAGAAATTACTGCAGGTCAGGCGTGGAGGCTTGCGCCTATAATCCTAGCACTCTGGGGAGGCCCAGGTGAGTGGATTGCCAGAGCTCACTAGTTGAGACCAGCATGAACAAGAAAATAGCCAGGCATTGCAGTGGGCGCCAGCCTGTAGTCCCAGCTATTCAGGAGGCTGGGGCAAGAGAATTGCTTGGGCCCAAGAGTTTGAGGTTGCTGTGAGCTATGATGCCATCGCACTCTACCAAGGGCAACAAAGTGAGACTCTGTCTCAAAAAAAAAAAAAAAGAAAAAAGAAATTACTGCAGTTTAGTTACTAGCCCCTATAAGCAGTCTTTAGGGCATTTATCTATCTTAATCACAGCCAGACAATGATAATCAAAAGTATATGTCAGTGAAAGTATCTGAAGTATCTTTGACAGAAGGAAAGGTAATCAGCAAAGCCTATAAACAAGTCTTCCTGGCTCGGTGCCTGTGGCTCAAGTGGCTAAGGTGCCAGACACATACACCTAAGGTGGTGGGTTTGAATCCAGCCCGGGCCTGCCAAACAACAATGATGGCTGCAACCAAAAAAATAGCCAGGCATTGTGGTGGGCGCCTGTGGTCCCAGCTTCTTGGGAGGTGGAGGCAGGAGACTTGTTTGAGCCCAGGAGTTGCAGGTTGCTGTGAGCTGTGATGCCACAGCACTCTACCCAGGGGGACAGCTTGAGGCTCTGTCTCAAAAAAAAAAGAAAACAAGTCTTCCAGGAAAATCAGTCTATACTCCAAAGAAATTCTTTAAAATACTGTATTCAAAAAATAAAATACTGCATTCAATCTACAAAAATAAAAACAAAAATTTTTAAAAAAACACAGCCTTACGTGCCTTACAATCATTTTATATAAATTGCATGCAACTTCCATTGCTTGGAAAAGTTCAAGCCTAGCCTCAAGTTTCATCTCTCTGCGTAAGATTTTTTTTTTTTAAACTTTATAGGGGACATAGTAGCCCCAGTGACTTTGTCCAGAATATCAGTTCCCTGAAAACAATTCCAAAACAATACTTTTATAGCTGCTCTTAATCTCCTAAGTCTCTCTAAGAAACCAGAATTACAATTACCCTCCACTACTCACCTTAATATACAGGGAATCCCAATTTGTCTCAAACCAAAAGCATCTAGCACAAAGTTTTAGCAATTAAACTTGAGGCATTAAAGCTGGCAAGATGACTTAGTTGAGTCTTTAAATAGACACAGAGCACACAGGGCTTTCCCAAAACCAGACCATAGTTTTTGTTTTAAGACTTCTAATAAAGATTCTACTGAATTCAAGTTCCCTTCATCATTTCAATCTCAGCTACTGCATTTAGTAAACAAAGAAGACATTAACCATATGATGGAGTGCTCAAAATAAGAGGTTACTTTGCATTGTTTTATTCCCTTCCAAAGAGGAAAAGTTTATACTTCCTGCTCGTTATTAATTATTGTTAATGAAACTTTATACAGGGTAAATTCTAGACTGCCCAAAAAACACTGCTGGATTTAAGGGAGAGATTGAAGAGGCGTCTAAAGAAATATTCAAGGATCAACTATTAGGGAAATGATTTTCACTTGACTTATTCCTTGGATCAGACAAAGCTGACTTCCCTGGGGATAAATTCTTCACCAAGTCTTTGTTTTGTGATGTGGTCATTAATTAAGAGCTGTATATTTTCAATCACAAAGAAAGATTTTTTAAGGTTATAAATGATCACCAAGATTTTTTTAAGGCAACTTCAGAAGGTAATTTTTAACCATTACCTCTTCCCCACACATACATGTACACCCATAGGCCTGTAAATATTTCAAGCTAGTACAGAATTATTTGCTACACAGTAGTCCATTTTCCCAGGCTAGCACTAGAGCCAAGTTTCAACATTTAATTTACAAAAAAACAACTGCCCTGGGTCCAAATCAACAAGAAGAAAAAAATCAAGTTTAACTAGAAGAAAACTACAGTATGTTTGTAAATTGGCTCTAAGATAACGTCTTTAACATGGAGTAGTCATTCCAACCCACCCCTGTAACTTACAAACGCTGCTTTCTATTCTACATGTGATATCAATTTGTGAGGATGCATTATACTGCACAAATAAACTGCAAGACTAACTATTATGTGACTGCACACCCACTGCCAGTCAGATATAAATATATGAAAGTTATCTTGAAAGACACATAATTAACCAGGAAAGGTTAAAAAAAAAAAAAAAAAAACTCCTGATCACTCTTGCTATTAACATTTCCCTCTTACAAATGCTTTGAAAAAATGTGACCAAGAAAATTTTACCACCTAGATCATAATAACTCTGAGCAACAGATCAAAAGTAAGTGATCTAGGATGGATCACTTGAGGGCACAGAATTAGTAGCCTTTTGTTAACAGAGACACACACCTGAGTTACCACAGTGGAGGTGGGAATCATTCTTATTTTCTTAGAAAATAAAAATATTTAAGAGAAGTGGGGTGAGAAATATTGGAGACCAAGGAAAAAGTGCAGGAATAAATATGAGTTTCAACACAAGAGTGCACTTGACTATTTTTTGAAAACCAGCTACTTAAAAAAATAGCCAGAGAAATTTTACTGAAAAAAATAAATAACAAGTATTTATTGAGTATCTACTATGTGTCCAATACTTCAGTAAATACAAAAACAATATGACTTAGTTGCTGCCCTCAGGGAGCTTACAATCTAATTTAAGAAACAATTCAGAAATTCTGAAGCTGGACTGGGTTGGATAAGGATTAAGCTACCTCTAACAGAGCAATTAATTTCCCTAGATGCTTTGTTGAAATGGCCCTAGCATTCTCTTTCCCACCACCCTGCGTCTCTAGTGAGAATACTTCCCAGTGAAGACACACTTAGCAAGCAAGGGCTTTAAAAATCAAAAACTAAACAGTACATTTTTAGGCCTTTGATTTCATGTGTCTGTAATAATTACCATTCACAAAGGAAACAGTCATTGGGATAGTCATCTTTAAAGACAACGGCATAGGATCTCAAAGCAGTTTTATCAACTGATACACAGAATGTTTTAATTCTCTAGTAAGGCTGATTATCACCGACCCCCATTACCTCCCACCATGTCACAACAGATATCCCCAGAGCAGATAAGGGGTGGTGAGTGGATAAGGAAAGGAGACGAAAAGGATTTCTCCATTTAATAATTGGGGAGAGTCAAAGGCAAAAAACGTTAACAATAACAACAAAAACGCCTGTTATTGGGGTACTTTTCTTTTCACTACATCCTACACCAGAGGTGGCTACATTTCAAGAATGGCGGAAAAGGAATTGTCTCCTGTTTGTGACAGCAGTTTGAAAACCAATTTAGGGTCTGTCCACAAAGTGAAGAAGGGTCTGAAGACATTTGGAATTCCTGTCCCATTATGAGAAGAGTGAACAAATACGCCAGGACTCTAGTGACGTTCCATAAGTGTAATACACCCCACGGGGGCCTCCAGGCTCAGCTTACCAAATAACATCATAATTGTTTGGGGGTACCCAAATTATAATATAAACAACAGGCAGATAAAGACAGCAGCAAAAACACATCTTAAGGGGTGGTGAGAAAGAAGGGAAGGTAATAAGAGAAGCTGACAAAAGAGACTGGAAACGGAGAGGGGACGCTAGCCCACGCGTGCAGAATGGGAGGCTCACCCCCCTCGGCGCCACAGCGGGAGCCCACAGGGCCCACCGCCTTACTACCTCCCACCCGAAACAGAAACAAATTAACGCTCCGCACTCCAAATTGGGGGCCACATGAGCAGTTTGGGGCAGCTCCACCCTGCTGCCCGCCCTCCTCCCGCCACCCCAAACCAGGCCGGATCCGGCTCGGAGGCGGCTCGCAAGGGCTGGAGAGAAGCCCGGCCCTCTCCCTGCCCACCCGCAGCGGCCGGGGTGGAGAGACCCTACCTCGGGCAGAGCCCAGGCCGCGCTCGCTCGCGCTCGCTCGCTCGCTCTCCCCCCTCAGGCTCTAGCCGCATGCCCCCCCCCCACGGCCGCCCCAAGCCCCGCCCCGGCCACGCTCCCAAATCGAGGCCCCGGCTCAGGCGCGGCCCACTAGGCCGCGAACTCAGCCATAAACAAAACCTCGGGCGGCCAACTCGAGGGGGGCGCCAAAGCTCGCTTAACTAGGAGGGGGGGTGTACAACGGGGGAACGCGGAGCGGAGGGGCCTACCGAGGGAGGGGACACGGCGGGGGCAGGGGGAAAGAAGGGAGGGTAAAAGGGAGATCGCGGATTTAAAGGGGCCGCGGACAATACCCGGCCCCGCCGCGCTGCCGCTGCCACCGCCGCCGCCGCCAACGCCGCTGCGCTCCCAACTTTACCTCAGTCTCCTCCACACTGACACCCCGGGCAGCGCCGCCCCTGTCACGTGATATAAGATTCCCTCCTCCCCACCCCCTCCCTCCTTTTCCATCTAGCGCTCGCTCTCGCGCCTTCCCCCTCCCACTTACCTTCCTGCGTCCCCCGGTACGTGACGTAAAAGGGACGCGCACGCAAGCGGGCGCGTGCCGCCTTGCCACGAGACACCTCTTTCCGGCTCCGCCAGTCCACCCGCCTCATCCACGACGGCCCCGCCTCCGCCACGTGACGCGCTGCGGCCGCCTCTTCCTCTTCCTGGCGTAGTTCCGCTTCTCCGCGCTCGCGGTTCTGAGGTGCCGGAACCCCCTTTGGTCACGTGCCGAGGGGGAAAGCGGGCAGGCGTCGTGCTCCTTTATTAGCTCCCGTGCGCCATGTTTTCAGGCCGGGTCTGTCTTAGTCTTCCCCTCTAAGGAAATGGCCCGGGAGCTCCAGGAAACCCAGGCGCCGTCGCTTCTGCGGAGCCCGGGCTGAGGAGGCAGGGCAGCGGGGTAAATCCGAGCGTTCTGCGCGAGGTAGGGAGGTTATGGCGTCCGGCAGTAACTGGCTGTCCGGGGTGAATGTCGTGCTGGTGATGGCCTACGGGAGCCTGGTGAGGAGACCCCCCCCACCCTGTTCCTGCTGTCGCATATGACCCAGTAGAGATCCTCCTCCTGAGCTGTTCCATGACTTCATTCTCCACCTACTCAGTGTTTTGGGGTTTTAATTCCCATCTTAGGCGTAGATGTGAACTTAACTCTCCGACCCTGCCCCGAGGAGAGCCCTCCCCCTGAATCCTGGGGTACAGACCCCAGGTCTCCCTGCTGCTGCTTCCCTGACCTGCACCTGTCTCGACCACCTTGCTTTGCCCCAAGTTTCACCCCAAACGCATCCCTGAAAGCCTCAATCTGAGGATTTGGAATGAAGGCATGCTTTTTTTTTTAATTTTTTAATTAAAGATTCTTTATATCTTTTGGACAGGTGTTTGTACTGCTATTTATTTTTGTGAAGAGGCAAATCATGCGCTTTGCAATGAAATCTAGAAGGGGACCTCATGTCCCTGTGGGACACAATGCCCCCAAGGTAGGTCGTTAGGGTACGAAATAAACCTAGTTTTTTGTCCGTATCATTTTAGGGACAAGAATGAGATTTTTTGTCTTTAGAAATGACTTTAATTTCCGTGAGGGACTGGGCGCTGAGGCCATAATCATAGCACTCTGGGAGGCCTAGGTGGGTGGATTACCTGAGCTCATGAGTTGGAGACAAGCCTGAACAAGAGCAAGACCTTATCTGTAAATAGCCAGGCATTGTGGCCACACTCTACCAAGGGCAACAAACTAAAATTCAATAACCTCCCCCCCTCCAAAAAAATAGGGTTGAGGTACAGTTATCCCCAGAACAATGAAAAGGTTGCCTTTGCAAAACTTTTGTCTTTTAATTTTTTTTTTTTTGAGACAGAGCCTCAAGCTGTCGCCCTTAGAGTGCCATGGCATCACAGCTCACAGTAACCTTCAACTCCTGGGCTCAAGCAATTCTGCCTCCGTTTCCCAAGTAGCTGGGACCACAGGTGCTATTTTTGGTTTACCTGCTAAAACATTTGGTTGCAGCCATGGTGGTTTGGTGGGCCCGGGCACCTGCCAGCTCAGGTACATGTAAGAGTCTTTTTTTTTTTTTTTTAGACAGATTCTCACCTCATCACCCTGGGTAAAGTGCTGTGTCATCACAGCTCACAGCAACCTCCAACTCCTGGGCTTAGGCAGTTCTCTTACCTCAGCCTCTGAGTAGCTGGGACTACAGGCACTCTCCATAACGCCTGCCCTATTTTTTGTTGCCTTTTGGCCAGAACCACGTTTGAACCTGCCACCCTCAGTATATGGGGCTGGTGCCACAGGCACCACCTTGTAAGAGTCTTTGTTATCTGATTCCACTGTTGTATCCATGCCCATGAAAAGGAAGCAACTTACCTTTGTCTATACTTTCTCATTAGATGATTGCCTTCCTTCCTGTTACAGGCTGGAGTGCAGTGGCATGATTATAGTTAACTGCAGCCCCAAACTCCTGGGCTCAAGCAATCCTCCAGCTTCAGCCTTCCAAGTAGCTGAGACTACAGATGTGATCCACTGTACCTTGCCCTTTCCTTAGCTTTAAGTGTCTACACATGAAATTGATTTCTACTTCAGACCTCCTTCTCAAGTTCATTCTTCTACATCCAACTGCCTGTTTGATATTTTCATTTAGCAGGCATGGTAAACTCTGGATACTCACCTGCCACCACCATTCTGCTGCTTCAGTCTTTCACTTTTTAGTAAATGATACATACTGCTATTACCAGCTTCCTTGCACTACCTATATGGCTTTCCCTTGACTCTTGGGATCTAGCTTTACTGGTTGAATTTCCCACCTTTGCTATTGGGACCTGGAATGGTCTCCCCTCAGATAGATAGCTCATCCATTCTTTAGATCTTAGCAGAAAGTTACGTTTTCACAAAAGTCAGCTTATTACCTATTTTAAAGTTGGTCTCTGGTCTCATGGTACCCTGATTTTTTTCTTCATTGTATTTACCATAATTTTACATTTATGTTTATCTGTGTGCTTATTGCAGGCCTCTTGGTGTCTTGTACCTGCAGTCCTAGCACTCTGGGAGTCCAAGGCAGGTAAATTGCTTGAGTTCAGGAGTTTGACACCAGCCTGAACAAGAACAAGACCCCTTCTCTACCAAAAATAAAATAGGCAGGGTGGCGCCTATGGCTCAGTGGGTAGGGCACTGGCCCCATATACTGAGGGTGGCAGGTTAGAACCCCACCCTGGCCAAACTGCAAAAGATAGCTAGGCCTTGTAGTGGGCGCCTATGGTCCCAGCTACTCAGGAGGCTGAGGCAAGAGAATCACCTAAGCCCAGGAGTTGGAGGTTGCTATGAGCTGTGATGTCACAGCACTCTTCTGAGGGCGATAAAAGGGACTCTTGTCTCTACAAAAAAAAAAAAAAAAAGTAGGCAAGGTAGTGAGCACCTGTAGTCCCACCTACTCAGGATGCTGAGGCAAGAGGATAGCTTGAGCCCAAGAGTTTGGGGTTGCTATGAGCTCTGAGACTTTGTTTACCTGCCCACTGCAGTGGCACCCTAGTCAAGGTGAAGACTCTGTCTCGGGGGGAAAAAAAAATTAGAAAGCTAGAACTAGTGTACTAGAGCAGTGTTCTTTCTTTAACTAGTGTTATTAACTTTTCCTTACGTGGAAACATTCAAGAAGGATCTCATGGCCTGAAACTTCAGAGGGGGACATAGGGTTCGTTTTTTTAGCACATTGTGAACCAATCAAAATTTCAGCTGTTTAAGGGCCCCCTGAGCTATATGAGATCAAGATTCCTTTTAAAAACTCATCTAAATTTTCACCTATTGCTAGTGGGTTAGTAAATTAGTACAACTGCTTTAGAGTGTAACTGG
This sequence comes from Otolemur garnettii, assembly GCF_000181295.1. Lineage (NCBI taxonomy): Eukaryota > Metazoa > Chordata > Mammalia > Primates > Galagidae > Otolemur > Otolemur garnettii. The sequence goes on along the minus strand of NW_003852639.1, from coordinate 1,693,125 downwards.
GCATTGTCTACTAAGAGTGTACATGTACTTAATCTGTGATCTTGCAGTTTGTTTCTTACCACAGAGAAGTTACTTTTTGTTCATGTATATCAGGAGACATATTTGGGGATATTCATAGCATCATTAATATTTAAGAGTAACTTCAGCTGGGTGAGGCAGCTCACACCTGTAATCCCAGTACGGTGGGAAACTTGAGGCCAGCCCAAGCAGTGTAATAAGACACACCCTCATCGCTACAAATTTTTGTTCTGTCTCACTCTTGTCGCCCTGGGTAGAGTGCCATGGCTCACAGCAACCTCAAACTTTTGGGTTTGAACAATCCACTTGCCTCAGCCTCCCAAATAGCTGGACTACAGGCCATACACCACTACACTTGGCTAGTTTTTTCTTTTTTTTTTTTTTTTGAGACAGAGCCTCAAGCTGTCCCCCTGGGCAGAGTGCCATGGCATTACAGCTCACAGCAACCTCCAACTCCTGGGCTCAAGCGAGTCTCCTGCCCCCACCTCCCAAGTAGCTGGGACCATAGGCGCCCGCCACAACGCCCGGCTATTTTTTGGTTGCAGCCGTCATTGTTGTTTGGCGGGTCCGGGCTGGGGATCCAAACCCACCACCTTAGGTGTACATGGCTGGCGCCTTAGCCAGTTGAGCTATAGGCGCCAAGCCAGTTTTTTCATTTTTAATAGAGATAGGGTCTCTTGCTCAGGCTGCTGTCAAATTCCTGAGCTCAAGCAGTTCACCTGTCTCTACCTCCAAGAGTGTTAGGATTACAGTTGGGAGCCACTATGCCTGGCCTTATATAAAGAATTTTTTTTAATTTAATCCATTGTCCAATTTTAAATGGGTATGTAGAATACTCTAAGGAATGAAAATAAAATGGAGATAAATATATGAAAACAGGATGGCGCCTGTAGCTCAAGCAGCTAAGGCGCCAGCCACATACACCAGAGCTGGCGGTTTTGAATCTGGCCTGGGCCTGCCAAACAATGACAGCTACAACCAAAAAATAGCTGGGCCTTGTGGCCAGCGCCTGTAGTCTCAGCTACCTGGGAGTCTGAGGCAAAAGAATCACTTAAGCCTAGGAGTTGGAGGTTGCTGTGAGCTATGATGCCACAGTACTCTACCCAGGGTGATAGCTTGAGGCTCTGTCTCAAAAAAATTATATATAAGAACAAATGAATCTTCAAAATATTTTTGAATGAGGTGACACCTGTGACTCAGTAGGGCGCTGGCCCCATATTCCAAGGGTGGAGGGTTCGAACCTGTCCCCGGCCAAACTGCAACAAAAAATAGCTGGGCATTATGGTGGGTGCCTGTAGTTCCAGCTTAGGAGAGTTGAGGCAAGAGAATTACCTAAGCTCAAGAGCTAGAGGTTGCTGTGAGCTGTGATGCCACTGCACCCTACTGAGGGTGACAAAATGAGACTGTCTCCAAAATGAAAAAAGTAAATTGCAAACATGAATGAATCTCAAAAACATCCTGGGTGGAAAAAGCCAGAAAGGCATTCACAAAAAAATATGTGCCATATGATTCCATTCCATTTGTATGAAATTCTATAACAGGCAAAGCTATAGAAGAGAGCACATCATGTTGCGTAGGACTGAGATAAGGAGATCACACACAAAGGCGTACAGGGAGAACATTTTGGGGTGATGGAAATATTTATTTTGATTGAGATAGTGGTCGAAAGGGTATATTTGTCAAAGCTATCTGTTTAAGAAACATTGCAGAATTCATATGGTATTTTTCCATTTGCATAAAGTTCAAAATCAGGAAAAGCTAAACTTGTTTAGGGTGATGTGATAAAACAATAAAGAGTAAAAGGACTATTGGCAAGTTTAGCTTTTGAATAGGGGGCATTCAGTAGAGATGAGGCACACAGGACTTCAAAGGTATTGGAATACACAATTTCGTAAACTAGACATTGAACTCAGATGTTCATCTTAATGATATTTATAATTGTTTTAAATGTACATACATATTGTCTGTCTAATGTGTGTGATATATTTCACAGTAGAAGTTTCTAAAAAGTTACAACAAAATTATTTCTGTGGGCTGGCCATGAAACTGATAATAGTGGTTGCTTCTGGATAAGTGAGTATCTTTTTAAACTTTATACCACCTGTCCTTAAACTGCGGCCCGGCCTGCCGAGGACATTTATCTGGCCCACCGGGTGTTTTTGCCACCGCTGCCTGTCCTGCTTAGCAGCCAACTCGTCCCAGGACCTGCCAGTGAACCAGCCCCCTATTCAAAAAGTCTGAGGACCCCCTGCTTTATACCATGGATGTGAATTACCTGGGTTTTTTTTTTTTCGGTAGAGACAGAATTTCACTTTATTGCCCATGGTTAGAGTACTGTGGTGTCACACAGCTCATAGCAACCTCCGACTCATGTGCTTAGGCGATTCTCTTGCCTCAGCCTCCCCTGTAATTGGGACTACAGGCACCCACCACAACACCTAGCTATTTTTTTGTTGCAGTTTGGCTGGGGCCAGGTTTGAACCCATCACCCTTGGTATATGGGGCAGGCACCTGTGGGTCAAAGGAGTGGGGCGCCAGCCCCATGTACTGGAGGTGGTGGGTTCAAACCCAGCCCCAACCAAAACTGCAAAAAAAAAAAAAAAAGTTAAATACACTTTAATTTTTTTAATTAGCCTTTGGAAGTGTTATAGTGGTAAAGTCTCCAAACTATTAAAGACTGAATACAGGCCTCCTTACAGAATTCTAGAATAGATTATGAATTCAGTTGGTGTCCATTTTTTTCCAACTCATGAAGTTCTTTGTATCACCTAACCAAGCTTCTGCTAAGTCCAGTTTAAAATCAAATAATATTCACACTATAGAGCTTCAAGGAATTCTGGCAAGTTAAAAGATCTAGCTGAGAGTTGCATAGGTTATTAGAGAACCCAGTCCCATTTTTTCCTGAATTCTTATGTCTTAATCTGGCAGTTTTATTACCTACAAGGACATTTTCTGGTGCTTATATTGTTTTGTTTGCTTATCATGCCCCATTTTCCAGAGTGGTAAGGAGCAGAGTGCAGGATAAGTGATTGTATATTGTTTTCTCTCTGTGAATAGGACTTGAAAGAGGAGATTGATATTCGACTGTCCAGGGTTCAGGATATCAAGTATGAACCCCAACTCCTTGGAAGTGATGATGCTAGGCTGCTGCAACTGGAGACCCAGGGAAATCAAAGTATGTGGCAGCGTCTTATAGGACACTTCAGTGAGAAGTTTCAGGAGTTCAGAATTCCTTTTGCAGCTTCTGACACAGCCTCAGTTATTCCTATCACTGGATAGATGCCAGATGCAGGGAGGCAGTTTATTAGCTTATTGGAGTTTGGGGATTATTTGAGGGTTATGCCTGATACCAGTCTTTTTCTCAACAGATTGCTACAACTATCTATACAGGATGAAAGCTCTGGATGCCATTCGTGCCTCTGGTAAGGACTGCCTGACAGGGTCCACTCTAGGATGCTGAAAGCCCACCAGGGGAATAGTGATGACCCACTTTACATGTTACGATTTGTCCTTTCTGCACATCCTTGGCTGGTAGGAATTTCCTAAAGTTTTGAGAGTACTGTTGCTTTGCCAAAAAAATCAGGTAAGCAGGTTATTCTCCAAAGAGTCTGGGTGGTTTTTTTTTGAGACAGGAGCCTCAAGCTGTCCCCCTGGGTAGAGTGCCGTGGCATCTCAGCTCATAGCAACCTCCCACTCCTGGGCTCAAGCGAGTCTCCTGCCTCAGCCTCCCAAGTAGCTGGGACCACAGGCACCCGCCACGATGCCCGGTTATTTTTTTTTTTTTTTTTTGGTTGCAGCCGTCGTCGTTTGGTGGGCTGGGGCTGGATTCGAACCCACCACCTTGGGTGTACGTGGCTTGGCACCCCAGCCACTTGAGCCACAGGCACCAAGCCAGTGTTTTGTTTTTTAGGTTCTTCTTTTGAAGCCTTTAGTTTGATGAATTTGATGGTGGTAATTTGCCTGTTTTCCACAAATAACAGGTGACATCTTTTTTCACTAAGCACAAGATAGATGGTTCTTGAATTTTTTCCATCCTATGACCACTTGTCATATATGCACTATCTTTACTAAAACATTGTTTATATCTTCAGAATTGGTTCAGTAGGGTGGTAAAAAGTATGACACAATCATGTCTCACTAGCACAGCTTAAAGTTGTATTGCCACCACCAAATGATCTCTAAGGCACAGCCCTACTTTTCATCTTAATTCTATCAGAATCCCCTCTGACTCAAACCACTTTTCTAAATTTGGGAAATTAACTAGAAAGACTAAACAATGGAAGAAGGGTTATAATTGTACTACCATGTATTCTTTCCTCAGAGATCCCATTTCATGCTGATGGCCGGCATCCTTGTTCCTTAATGGGCAAGAACTTCTGCTCCTACCTGCTAGATCTGCGAAACACTAGTACTCCCTTCAAGGGTGTGCGCAAAGCCCTCATTGATACCCTGCTAGATGGCTATGAAACAGCCCGCTATGGGACAGGGGTAAGCTGGGTGGCCAGTTTTTACATCATAGAGCTAAAGGATGCTCCAGACTGAGAGATCTTTACGTTTCCTTTCTCTTTCCTAAGGTCTTTGGTCAGAATGAATACCTGCGCTATCAGGAGGCCCTGAGTGAGCTGGCCACTGTGTGAGTTTGGAGGGGAACATGTCAAAGGAGGCTGGTTAGCGAGTACAGTGGTGCTGTGCTATCCCCCAGTAGAGAGATCTTCATAAAGCAATGTGAGCAAAAGCCATGACACCATAGGAGTTGATGGGTTTGGCCAGGCGCTGTGGCTCACACCTATAATCCCACCACTCTGGGAGGCCAAAATGCATGAATTGCTTGAGCTTAAGACTTCAAGACCACCCTAAGCAAGGGTGAGACCCTGTCACTACTAAAAATATAAAAACTAGCCCAGGTGCCTATAGCCCCAGCTACTCGGAAAGCTGAGGCAGGAGAATCACTTAAGCCCAGGTGTTTGAGGTTGTTGTGAGCTAGGCTAAGGGCACAGCACTTTAGCCTGGGCAACAGAGTGAGACTGTCTCAAAAAAAAAAAGTTGTCACCTTCTAAACCAGTGTTTTTCAACTTTTTAAAACTCTCACAGCAGGCTTAAACCTGTAGTTAAATGTCCATGGCACATTTAAATTGTGTTGATCTGGAAAAAAAAAAAAAAAAAGATACATGTACTGTGCTGGCTGGGGCCGGGCTTGAACCTGCCACCCCCAGTATATGGGGCTGGCACCCTAATCCTTGAGCCACAGGCGCCACCCTGTGCTTTGAACTTCTTTTAAAAGTAATTTAGTGATCTTTAAAAATTTTCACGGCAGGCTTGGGGCCTGTGGCTCAAGTGGCTAAGGCACCAGCCACATACACCTAACCTGGCAGGTTTGAATCCAGCTCAGGCCCACCAAACAACAATGACGGCTGCAACCAAAAAAGAACCGGGCGTTGTGGTGGGCACCTGTAGTCCCAGCTACTTGAGAGGCAGAGGCAGGAGACTCACTTGAGCCCAGGAGTTGGAGGTTGCTGTAAGCTGAGATGCCACGGCACTCTACCCAGGGTGACAGCTTGAGGTTCTGTCTCAAAAAAAATTTTCATGGCATATACCTAGGATTCTTTCATGTGTGCCAAGGCTCACTGGTTGAAAATCCCTGTTGTAACCTATTAGAACTGCCTCTTGTTCACATTAGGAAGTAGGTACTATTATACAAGTTTCTTTTTGTTTGTTTTTTTGAGACAGTCTTACTTTGTTGTCCTCGGTAGAGTGCTGTGGCATCACAGCTCACAGCAACCTCAAACTCTTTGGTTTAAGCTCTTGCCTCAGCCTCCCTTGTAGCTAGGACTACAGACACCTACCACAATGCCTGACTATATTACACAAGTTAATGAGAGAAGCTTCTGGTTCGGCACCTGTAGCTCAGTGGTTAGGGTGCCAGCTATACACACCTGAGTTGGTGGGTTTGAACCTGGCTTAAGCCTGCTAAACAACAATTGACAACTACAACAAAAAAATGGCTGGGTGTTGTGGCGGGCACCTGTAGTCCCAGCTACTGGGGAGGCTGAGGCAAGAGAATCACTTAAGCCCAAAGAGTTAAAGGTTGCTGTGGGCTGTGATACCACAGCACTCTACTGAAGGCGACTTTAGTGAGACTCTGTCTCAAAAAAAAAAAAACTTTATACTTACCTGGCAGGGGAGATACCATGATCATGAAGGTGGTTTTCCCAGGGCAAGGCTTATCCATTACACTCTGGATGTTCTGACCCCTGCAATTTCCCCAAATGTGGGAAACTCGACTGCATAATTTGTGGTAGTGGGAGACTGCGTTCACACTTTCCCCTATTTTTTTTTTTTTAAGCTTCATCTTTTATGTGGATTTTTTGGTTTTTGGTTTTTGGAGGTAGGGAGTCTCACTGTTAACCCACACTGGAGTGCAGTGGTACAGTCCAATCATAGTTCACTGTAACATCAAACTCCTAGGTTCAAGTGATCCTTCTTGCCTCAGACTCCCAATTAGCTAGGACTGCAGGCATATGCTACCAACCCCAGCTAATTTTTCTAAGTTTTGTAGAGATAGGCACTCACTTTGTTTCCCAGACTGGTCTCAAACTCCTGGCCTCAAGCTGTCCCCTGCTTTGGGATCACTCCAGGGATCAGCTGTCGAGCATTTATTTTTTTTTTTTTTCAGATTAATATGAGGATACCAACAGGTTACATTGTTTGCATTTGTTACACAGAGTCCCTGTTGTACTTGTCTCCCACACCGAGGTGTGCCATACATTCTTACATTGTGCCCATTAGGTGAGAGCACACCAATCCCCCTCTCTCCTCCCCAAGTATTTATAGGAGAGGAATCATGGCTTTTGTTTGGCAGTGTTACACATGTATTAAATATAGTTTTGTTATTTTATATAAATGGTAAAATTAAAGTTCTTGGTAAAAAAGGGGACGCCATTCTAGACTAAAAAATTAGTTGTCAGCCATAAAAAGAATACTTCTGTTTTCTACTGTGTTGAACATGACTCTTCCTCAAGAGGTAAGGGGTATTATCTATCCTGACATCTCTCCATAGAAATTAGCTGCCTTGTTCTTTCTTTGTTGTTGTTTGAGACAGCATCTCACTTTGTCGCCCTTGGTAGAGTACTGTGGTGTCGCAGCTCACAGCAACCCTAAACTCCTGGGCTCAAGTGATGCTCTTGCCTCAGTCTCCCAAGTAGCTGGGACTACAGGTGTCTGCCACAATGCCTGGCTATTTTTAGAGATAGTCTTGCTCTTGCTCAGGCTGGTCTTGTACCTGTGAGTTAAGGCAATCCGCTGCCTCAGCCTCCCAGAACACTGGGATTACAGGCATGAGCCATCTTGCCCACCCTAGCTACCTTGTTCTTAAAGACAAGAAGTCCTCGTAAAAACTGCTTAGAACAGTAATGAAAATGTAGAGTGGCTAGAAAAGGATATTGGGGCTGGACATTGGCATGAAGCCAGTTTGAAATTCTATCTCTTTGAAAGACAGATATTAATCGGGCAGCGCCTATGGCTCAGCAAGTAGGGCACTAGCCCCATATACCAAGGATGATGGGTTTAAACCCAGCCCCAGCCAGTTTTCTGACCTGCAACACAGGTCCATTGCCTTGTGCAGGGATGCTGGGTAGTTAAATGTTGGGAGAGCACCGAGTGCTTACATATAGCAAGTACCCAATAGCTCCTCCTCTTTTTTTTTTTTTTTTTTTTTTACACAGCATCTCACTATGTTGCCCTCCGTAGAGTGCTGTGACATCACAACTCACAGCAGCCTCCAACTCTCGGGCTTACGTGATTCTTTCCTCAGCCTCCCAAGTAGCTGGGACTACAGGCACCTGCCATAAGGCCTAGCTATTTTTTTGTTGGAATTGTCATTGTTGTTTGGCAGCTCCAGTATCTGTGGCTGGCGCCTTAGCTGCTGAGCTATAGGTACCGAGCCGTCCTTGTCAATTTTTTACTGTGTTTACTGCATGTACACATTGGGTGAATCAGGCAAAGATAAAATTTTTCTTTACGCTTAGTGAGATAAAGAAAAGCTTAAGCCAGAGTTCTAAGTGGGAAATTGGTTTCTCAGTTATTTCTTCTCTTTTTTTTTGTAGAGACAGAGTATCACTTTATCACCCTCAGTAGAGTGCTATGGCATCACAGCTTACAGCAACCTCCAGCTCTTGGGCTTAGGCAATTCTCTTGCCTCAGCTTCCTGAGTAGCTGGGACTACGGGTGCCCACCACAACGCCTGGCTATTTTTTTGTTGTAGTTTGGCCAGGGCCAGGTTTGAATCCACCAACCTCAGTATATGGGGCTGATACCGTACCCACTGAGCCACAGGTGCCGCCCTCTATTACTAAGGTACCAGATGGGATTTTAGTAACTAGTTTATAAGAGAGGACAAAGACCATTATGGCTACCATTGTATTTATGGGATAGGATAAGCCCTGAATTATTTTCTTTCATTAGTCCTCATTCTATCTATGACCTCCCTTCTGTATTCTTCAGGGTCAAAGCACGAATTGGGAGCTCTCAGCGACAACACCAATCAGCAGCCAAAGACCTAACTCAGTCCCCTGAAGTCTCCCCAACAACCATCCAGGTGACATACCTCCCCTCCAGTCAGAAGAGTAAACGTGCTAAACACTTCCTCGAATTGAAGAGCTTTAAGGATAACTATAACACCTTGGAAAGTACTTTGTGATGGAACTGAAGGACTCTCACTGCAGACTGAACCAGACAGCTGCAGTATGCCAGACAGGCTACTTGCTGGGAGCCCTCAGGACATCTGGCTCAGCAGACCCAAACTATGTCAGCTGAGGTTCCCATTGTGTCCAGAGTTCTTAGACCTTTTGCCTAGACAGTCATTCCCAATTCCATACAGGCATTTTCAGAACACTAGCTAAGACTTTATTTTTCTCCAATAGCATTTTTTTAAAGATTTGAATTCAAATGTTATTCTCCGTGTTTCTGTCTAAACCTCCTTAAAAATCCTCACTAGGTTTTAGCCATAGTTCCATACCCTGTGTCAGGCTTTTGAATCCCATAAGTGACAATTGGAGAAGGATGCTTTCTCTGTCTACCCCTTCATACATGGTTAAATGGAAACTGTTTGAGTGTTAGGGCACCTCAGGTTTGATTGGTGGAAAAGGCAGACAGAAACTGGCGGGGATATGGGGTGGTATGTGGCAATAGTTTAACCCTGGTGCTCCACTTAAACCAAGATGTGTTGAAACATGAACACAGCTTTGCTAACATGCAAGGGTCTGTCCTTCTACTTTCATGCCCATGCCATGTCATACATAAAAGGGAATATTCAGGCACCTGGTGCCAGGCTTTGAGACAATGGGAAGGAATGGTGTACCCAAACCAATGCAACAATGGTCTGACTTTAAAATTAATAAAATGAACTATTAAAAAGTAAAGCATATGATTGATTCGTTTACAGTTATCTTTTAATCAAGCAGGCAGATGACCTCTGCACATTTCTAACAGGGTGGGGCATGAAGATTTCCCTCCAGAGAGTTAATGGAGCTGTATGCATACTCTGGACATAGGACTATGCAGATACTTTTGGGACCCCACCAGAAGAAATTCCAAAATGGGGACTAACCTTTGCTCATAGAATTACAGAAGGCTGCAAAACTAGGATTCTCTGGGTCTCCAGGGCAACAGGCCAGGTGACCAATCAACCCATAGGTCATTGTGGGAAATGTAAATGTTGCTATAACTACTAAAACCTTGGTGACTGATCTAAACAGAAGGGAGAGCCTACCCAGTCTCCTGAGACCATATCAAGCAAGTCTGTAGATAATGTCTGTGGAAAAGATGACAAAAGTAGAAGAGGTATGCAGAACTGGAAGGCAGGGTTGGGTGGAGGAGTGTCCCTTGATGAGGTTTCCAGATCAATTTACTGGGAAAGGCTTTTGATCTAATAAGAATATACTGTAGTTAGTAACAGGAGTGGGAGACTGGCACATAGTAGGTATTCAAATATATATTTCATCCCAACTGCGTGTTTTCTTTGATCCTTTTTTTTTTTTTTTTTTTTTTTGAGACAGTCTCAAGCCATTGCCCTGGATAGAGTGTCATGGCATCACAGGTCACAGCAACCTCCAACTCCCGGCTTAAGCGATTCTCTTCCCTCAGCCTCCCAAGTGGCTGGAACTACAGGTGCCCGCCTTAGCACTGGGCTATTTTTTGGTTGGAGTTGTCTGTTGCTTAGTAGACCTGGGCCAGGTTCGAACCCACCACCCTAGGTGTATATGGCCAGCGCCCTTGCCAACTGAGCTACAGGTGCCACCCTTTGATCCATTCTTGAGCTTTCTTCTCTCCACCTACCCTGGAAAAATGGCTGCTTCTCTGAAAAGAGGACTCAGTGTCTCTCCCTAGAATTAGGAGACGGGTGAGTTACTGGAGATGAAGGCAGATCAACAGAACTCCCTTTTTTTGCAGAATTTTCAAAGGGCCACAAGACTTAAGAGGATGGTCAACAGGTAATCTCTGCTTCTTGCCTCTCCTTTCATCTTGAGCTTGACTTTCCTATTTCCTTGTCCTCCCAGAGCAACTTCCCAACTCTGCTTTGTATTATTAGGGGCTCACCAAGAAGGAAAACGTAGGGGTTAAAGAGCAGTCTTGTGCCAGATGTGGTGGCTCCCACCTGGAATCCCAGTACTCTGGCCAAGATGGGGAGATCACCTGAGAACACAGGTTCGAGACCAGCCTGAGCCAGAGTGAGACTGCATCTCTAAAAATAGCTGGGCACTGTAGCAGGCACCTGTAGTCCCAGCTACTTGGGAGGCTGAGTCAAGAGAATCGCTTGAACCCGAGAGTTTCAGGTTCCTGTGAGCTGTGACACCACATCATTCTACTGAGGGCTACAAGTAAGACTGTAGCAAAAAAAGAAGAAAAAAGCAGTCTTGTCCTTGAAGCAAGGAGAGGTGAACCTCTGAATGCCCACTAGGTTGGGCAGTGTAGACTGTATGGTTTATTGCGTCCCATTTCCCATTCACTGAAGGAAAAATGAGAGCAAGCTTTTGCTGTTTTTTAAGAATTCAAGTATTTGTTGCCTGGCTTGGTACTAATCTTGTACATATTGCAGTATTGGCTGAATGAATGAATAAATGAGATGCCTTAAAAGGTTAGGATGCATATGTGTTTTACCAGTGAGCTTTTTAAAACATTAATACCCAAGTCTTAACATAGGAGATTCCAATTAAAATAGTCTGGGATGCATAAGAGAAGCCTATTTCACAGGTTTTTGTACTCAAAGCTAGCAAGGGTGTGAAAAAACAAGCATATAATTTTAGTAGTCTAGGTTAATGCAGTCATTTTTACAAAGGCAGTTTGATGAAACTATCAAAATGTAAATGCACACATCCTTTGAACTCTACTTCTAGACATTTACCTTGCATATACAAGTGTATACTTGCACACTAGAGAGTATACAAGAATGTTCTTGATAGCATTTTTATTTTTGAGACAAAGTCTCTCTCTGTTGCCCAGGCTAGAGTGCCCTGGCCTCAGCCTACCTCACAGCAACTTCAAACTCTTGGGTTCAAGAGAGCCTCCAGCCTCAGCCTCCCAAGTAACTGGGACTACAGGCAACCACCATGACACCCAGCTAATTTTTCTATTTTTAGGAGAGATGGGGTCTCACTCTTGCTTAGGCTAGTCTCGAACTTGTGAGCTCAAGGGATTCTCCCACCACAGCCTCCCCAAGTGCTAGGACTACAGGCATGAGCCACCGCGCCCAGTTTTAGCTTTTTTACTTTTATAAAAATGCCTTCATGGCTGGGCAAGATGGCTGACACCTGTAATCATAGCACTGGGGGAGGCTGAGGCAGAAGGATCCCTTGAGCTCACGAGTTCAAGACCAGTCTGAGCAACAGTGAGACCCTATCTCTTCAAAAATAGCCAGGTGTTGTGGTGGTTGCCTGTAGTCTCAGCTACTTGGGACACTGAGGCTGGAGGATCTCTGAACCCAAGAGTTTGAGGTTGCTGTGAACTAGGCTGAGGCCAGGGCACTCTAGCCTGGGCAGCAGACTGAGACTCTGTCTCAAAAAAAAAAAAAAAAAAAAAGTAAAAAAGCTAGAAAACCGGAGCAGTGCCTGTGGCTCAAAGTGGTAGGGCGCTGGCCCCATATGCTGGAGGTAGCGGGTTCAAACCCAGCCCTGGCCAAAAAACTGAAAAAAAAAGCTAGAAAACCTATCTGGTTAAATTATTCAAAAATACTATTCAGCCTCTTACACCAAATGAAGAAAATCTGTATGTGCTAACGTGAAAAGTCCAAATTGGTAAGTAACGCTTCTTATGTAAATGTATGATCTCATGTTTAAGAAAAAGTAGATATACTTGCTAGTAAATGATAGAAAAATTTTCTGGAAGGTTGCACAGGAAACAGCTAACTTTGTTAAGAAGGACTGGGGCAGAGTAGAGCTTTTACTTTTCATTTAATATATTCTCTGTGGGTTAAATTTTCTTAATCATGTGAAAAAAATAAGGCTGGGCAAGGTGGCTCACACCTGTAATCCTAGCACTCTAGGAGGCTGAGGCAGATGGATTGCCTGAGCTCAGGAGTTGGAGACAAGCTTGAGCAAGAGTGAGACCCTGTCTCTAAAAATAGCCAGGTGCAGTGGCTCACTCCTATAATCCCAGCACTCTGGGAGACTAAGCTCACAGGTTCAAGACCAGCCTAAGCCAGAGCAAGACCCTGTCTCTAAAAATAGCTGTGTGTGATGGCGGGCACTTGTAGTCCCAGCTATTTGGGAGGCTGAGGCAAGAGAATCGCTTGAGCCCAAGAGTTTGAGGTTGCTGTGAGCTATAATGCCATTGCACTCTACCATGGGTGACAAAGTACTAAGGGGAACAAAGTGAGACTCTGTCTCAAGAATAAAAAAATAGGGCGGTGCCTGTGGTTCAGTGGGTAGGGCGCCAGCCCCATATACCGAGGTTGGTAGGTTCAAACCCGGCCCCAGCCAAACTGCAACAAAAAAATAGCCGGGCGTTGTGGCAGGTGCCTGTAGTCCCAGGGAACTCAGGAGGCTGAGGCAAGACAATCACCTAAGCCCAGGAGTGAGAGGTTACTGTGAGCTGTGACACCACTGCACTCTACCGAGGGTGATAAAGTAAGACTCTGTCTCTAGGGCAGCACTTGTGGCTCAGTGAGTAGGGTGCCAGTCCCATAAATTGAGGGTGGCGGGTTCAAACCCGGCCCCAGCCAAACGGCAACAAAAAATAGCCAGGCATTGTGACGGGCGCCTGTTGTCCCAGCTATTCAGGAGGCTGAGTAGAGAGAATCACCTAAACCCAAGAGCTGGAGGTTGCTGTGAGCTGTGACATCAGCGCACTCTACCGAGGGTGACAAAGTGAAACTCTGTCTCTAAAAAAAAAAAGACTCTGTCTCTAAAAAGTATAAAACTTAAAGATTCCAGTGTCCAGCAATCGTTGAAAATCATTGGTATAATGTAAGAAACATTATTCTTAGATTAGATTTGAGAACCAGGTGTGCCACTAAGTCACCTTGGGCAACTGACAAATTTCCCTGACTGTATTATGTAAAAATTCATGCCTCTGCTACATGATTATTATAATGATTAAATGGCATAACATAAATAGTACGTTCTAAATTACCCTTACTGGAACTTCTGACATTGGTACAGAGATTCTGGGTGAAGAAGCAGCCCCACTCACAGGGTTTTTGTCTCCACTCCTCCCTCTAACCCATTCAATCTTCACCTCTATATACCTGAGGCAGGTGGCAAAATTCACATACTCACTGTCTGTGGCAAATGACATTGAACCAGAGGAGAAACCCATATGCCACACTAAGAATGCAGGAGACCATGGCACAGGAGTCAACACAGGCCAACAAGCAGCTGCTGGTGGTGAGTTCTATTCATTACTGCCCTGTGCCTTTGCCCACTTGAGATTTCCAAGCCTCTGGTCTCTGTCATTACTTACCCATCTCATTTGCCTCTGGGATTTTCACAGCAGAACAACTCTAACTTCAAACACCAAAGCTCTTTTTCATTAAATGATTCTTTACATCCAGCTTGCAGGTGGCACATTTTAATTTTATTTTTTAATTTCTTTTTTTTTTTTTTTTTACTTCTTCCTCCTGTAGTGTTCTCTTGCCCCACATGTAGCTGGGATTACAAGGTCTAGCTGTTTTCTTGTTGTTGCTGTAGAGACGAGGTCTCACTCTGGCTCACTCTGCCTCACGCTGGTCTCGAACTCAGCTGAGCTCAGGCGATCCACCCACCTCAGCCTCCCACAGCGCTGGGACAACAGGCGTGAGCCACCACACCTGGCCAGGTGGCACATTTTAAAGTTCCAAAGTCTTTTCTAGTCCCCACTCTTTTCATCTTAGTTGAGATTCAAAACTCCCTCTGGATGCTCAGCACCTGCCTCTCAGTAGCTCTCTCTCCCTGGGGTGCCCGATTGCTGTCATATAGCCAACCATCTTTGTGCCCCCAGTATGTAGCAGAGTTCCTGGTTCATAATTAGTTCTCAGCAAATATTTGCTGAACGTACAGCTTCACCCATAGAGAAAAAATTTGGATAGGCTTCTCCTCCACTGGTTCAGTCTCTTTGCTTCTGCCTAACTTTATGTCACAGTTACGTCCAGGTCCAAGAGAACAGGCATGATACAGAAGCAACCATGGAGAGAGAAGGAGAAAAGGTGGTCAAGACAGGGCAAACACCACACTTTATTCTGCCCTCCCACCAGGTCCGTCAAGCTGCCATGCACCAGCTGTTGGAAAAGGAGCACCAGCAGTACCAGCAGGAACTAAATCAGATGGGCAAAGCTTTTTATGTGGAGAGACTGTGACGCATCTGAAACGCTGTTCTTCCATTCTCATCACACCTGCCAAAATAGCCTTCTTGAGCCTTTACCACCTTGAACTTCCTCCCAAAACATTCCTGAACCTAGTGACCTGCCTAGAATTTAAGAAAACGTTGCACTCTCACCTCTTCACTCTCCTGTCAATTCTCTGCCACTCTTTGGAAAACAATCTATCAAATAATGGTTAAAAACAAGAGGGACACCTTGTGGCCGGAGCAGGATATGCAGGGTTGATGTAAGAGGGAGGGAAGGGATGGGAGATTTGAGAACCCCACCTCCATTTAACAAATAAAGCTAGCTCTTAAAAGTTCACACTTAGGTTATTCTCTCAGCTCTTAACTCTTGATTTGTTTCAAAAGTTCTTACTTCTCAGCTACTTCCTGGATGTTGCTCGCCACCTCCCTGATCTCACTTTCACTGATCTTCTTTGTAAACTTGGACAAACTGCTCTGACTGTGGCTGTTCATCTCCAGGCACTATGGCGCCTCAGTGTCAGGAAGTCTGCATTTTGGGTTTTGAGTAAGCCAGTTATTGTGAAATTTGGGGCAAGTCTCTTTCCCAAGGACCTGAATTCTCGCCTTCCAGAGAGTTCCATACTCAAATGCCTCCAGGAATCAGGCAGGTAATGTGGCAGGTGTAAGGAAATAAAGAACACATCCAGGCACGGCGCCTATAGCTCAACCGGCTAAGGCGCCAGCCATGTACACCTAAGGTGGCGGGTTCGAATCCCCAGCCCGGACC
>NW_003852639.1:1675157-1677350 GCF_000181295.1 Otolemur garnettii | reverse complement strand
AGCTTGAGGCTCCGTCTCAAAAAAAAAAAAAAAAAGAACACATCCAATTGAAAGACATTCAAAATTCTGGAAAATACTGAAAAGTACTGATTGACCATGTGCATCCTTAAAAAACTCTACTTAGGAAGGTCTGCTGTACCCACAATGACACCCCAAGGCAGAGAGATTCCATTTCAGAGCCAGTGACAGCTGTGGGAACGCACCGTTACACCCTGAGTTCAGCAGCTTTACACATTACTTTACCCTGTGCTTTTGTCTTGCCATGGGCATCCTCCCTGGTCACTCGTTCTGTTCACATGACCTTTTCCCACCTCAGCTCATGTACCTGTGTCTCCACTGCAAAACTTACACCCTCCTTCCTCACAAGTCTCTTTATCCTTCAGACGCCTGATGAGCCCCTCCCCATTGTTCATCTCCTAGCTATTACATCTCTCCCTTTTTCACACTACACACTCCACAGACCAAGAGCACTGAGGGATAGCGTAGTGTAAAGAGAAGAGTGTGGACTTTGGAGTCAGGTGCAGCTTCAAATTAAAGAGCTTTCACATCTTTAATTCCTGCATCATCATGTGTAAGGAATTTAATTTATCTCAGCTTCAATCTCCTCTTCTGAGTACAATAAAACCCATCAAAACAGGATCATTTTGATAAATAAGATTATGTAGAGATACATAACAAGTCCAGTGCCAGCACACAGTAGGTAAAAGAGAGGCATTTCGACCGGCAGAGATCTCACAGACCACCGAGGCTTGTACAAAAGGTCTTTATTGGTGAGGGGAGGGAGGCTGCAGAGCAGCACCAAGGAGGAGAGAAAAGAAGAGAGAGAGATAAGGAGAGAGTGAGGAAGAGAAGAGAGAGAGAAAGAGTAGAGAAGAGCGAGGGGAAAGAGGGGAAAAGAGAGAGAGCAGAGAAGAAAGGCAGAGAGAGAAGGCAGGGGAACATATTATATAGGGAAGTTTTAGAATGGTGACGGCTGGTGGGATAACCAATAAGGAGTTATTGATCTGGAGGAAAGAGCCATAGGGGTGGGCAGCAGGAAATTGGAACAGGGTGATGAGGTAAGCAGGCCACTCCCTGTGCTAGGGAGGAGTTGTAACTTTTAAGGGCAGGAAGGGGCTTTTGGGGGGGAAGGGGCTTTCTGAGGCAATAATCTAACAGTAGGTATCCTCCATCTCCCCCTCAGAAGATTTCCCTGTGACCTAGGTCCTTGACAGATTGATTGCTAGCCCCTGGCCTGTCCCCTTATCCAGATCAAATGTCATTCTCCATCCCATGCCCATCCCTCTGTCTACATGTCTGTTCACTAACATCCTCCACCCCAGTTCCCATATCTTCTACTTCTCAAATCCTCTTATCTTTTTTTTTCTTCTTTGAGACAGAGTCTCATAATGTCACTACAGCAACCTCAAACTCTTGGACTTAAGCGATTCTCTTGCCTCAGCCTCCCAAGTAGCTACAGGCACCTGCCACAATGCCCAGCTATTTTTTGTTGCAGTTGTCCTTGTTGTTTAGCTGGCCTAGGTCAGGTTCAAACCCACCAGCCTCAGTGTATGTGGCTGGCACCATAACCACTGTGCTATGGGCGCCGAGCCTAAACCCTCTTATCTTTAATCAGTAACTACTCATGTGTGCTTACACCAAATGATGAAGAGACCACAGGCTGGAAAGAGGGGCAGCTGTTGAACAAATAAGGACAGGTATGATGTGATTTTTAAAGGAGACAAAACCATACACATGTGTCCTGGATTTGGCCCACAAGCCTGAGACTGGGTCTCCCATTCCTTCTTTCTGCCCCCTGCCCTCTATTTCTTGGAGTTCCAGCTCACCGTTTTTTTTTTGTTTGTTTGTTTTGTTTTGTTTTTTGGCCAGGGCTGTTCACCGGTACTCTTTTCATCTTCCTGCCTGTTTCTCTCTCCAGCTGCCCTCTGCTTCTATTCTGGCAGGCTGGCCAGGAGTTAGGAGAACAGGCTTTAACACAGGACAGAGCTGGGCTTCAACGCTGGCTTTGTTACTTATTGGTTATGTGGCCCTGTGCAGGTTATTTTACTTTACTTTTTTTTCTTCTTCTTTTTTTTTTTTTTTTGAGACAGAGCCTCTCAAGCTGTCCCCCTGGGTAGAGTGCTATGGCTTCACTGCTCACAGCAACCTCCAACTCCTGGGCTCAAGCGAGTCTCCTGCCTCTGCCTCCCAAGT
>NW_003852639.1:1668413-1674324 GCF_000181295.1 Otolemur garnettii | reverse complement strand
CCCAGGAGTTGGAGGTTGCTGTGAGCTGTAATGCCACGGCACTCTACCCAGGGGGACAGCTTGAGGCTCTGTCTCAAAAAAAAAAAAAAAAAAAAAAGAGAGTCATACTTAATGTCCAATAAATGGTAACCCATAATGATATGTTTCTTGCTCCTATGATGGTTTTTTCCATTTTTATTTCCTCTTTGTTATTTGGCCTCCCCTACCACCCACCATGCTCCCTCACTAACCCGTTCTGTCTCCCTTTTTGTTTTCTTCTTTTGACTTTTTTTTTTAATAGCTTGAAAAAAACATGTGAGCTCTGCTATTTCTCTGCTCCTCTTCCCTCTGTTCATGTAGAATGCCTCGTCCCCTTTGCCTGATCCCTGACCTTGGCCTCTTACCCCAGGGCTTATCAATGCCAGGCTGGCTCTAGTATTGGCAGGTCAGCTTGTCTCCTCTGACCCAGTCTATTCTGTCTGCTCTCATCACATCACCCCATTGCTCCCATTAGACCCTCTTCATTCTTTCATTGCTGATGCAATTCCTACTAGTCCCTTTCCCAGTCTCTGTTACTCCAGCCTCTGATTCTCTACAGTGGGTAAGTTTCTTAAAGAAAGGAACTAGAACTTGGAGGGTTAAGAGTAAGAAAGTACGGGGCTGGGCACAGTGGCTCACACCTGTTATCCTAGCCATGTGGCCAAGGTGGGGTGGATCCCTGAGCTTAGGAGTTCAAGATCAGCCTGAACAAGAAAAGCAAGACCCCCGTTTCTACAAAAAACACAAGAACTAGCCAGGCATGTGGTGGGTGCCTGTAGTCCTAGCTACTTGGGAGGCTGAGGCAAGAGGATTGCTCAAGCCTAAGAGTTTGAGGTTACTGTAAGCTGTGACACCACAGCACTGTACCCAGGACAACAGAGTGAGATTATCTCCAAAAAAATAATAATAATTAATTCATTAAAAAAATAAAGCATTTTTTTAAAAAGTAAGAAAGTATAAATCACATACACATACACACACACACACTCATCCCTCCTTGAGAGCTGTGAAAGAGCAAGGCCATATAAGAGACCACCACAGTTGTATACTTTGGGACCTGTATGTTCATTTGTTAGTCTTCTCCTGGAAAGCAAAGGGCACACAACAGGAATTAACTGGGGCTTGGGACAAGCTATTGATCTAGATCAAGGACACTGCGGAGTTGCTATGTGCTGGGAGGGGGTGACATCTGGAATGTGAACAAGGACACATGGTGCAGGCCTGGGGGGCTGAGACAAAATGCCCTTGTCCCCACACAACCTCCCCAAACCCCCAGCTCCCAATGCCGGTATAATTGGGCTTCTTTCTGCACATTCCATGGCATTAAGTGAACCTGATTGTCTCCCAAAGAAAAGTCCCCCAGAGAGGAACCAGGCTGGATCTCTTGTAAGGGAAGATCTCTGGAGAAGCCAGTCTAGGGGTTCTTGTTGCAAAAAGCCCCAGAAGAGGAGAGGAGTCCTAAAGACTTCAGGCTGCTTCCTGGTAGAGGGAGTTTCCTCTCATACCCTTGACCTAAAGCCTTAGTTTCAGTTCTGCCAGGCAGGGGGGACCATGAGTCTTCTATTCTAGAACCCATGCTGGAGTCTGAAGTGAGACGAGGTATTCTGTTCTGGACATCCAAGAGTGACTTTACAGAGGATGCCTGGAGGACATGGGGAGAAGCTGAAAAGAGGTAAGATGGAGAAATGAAGAAGCCAAGCATGTTGGAAGTTGCTAATGACTACTAATCCGTAGCACTTGAGAGTAGGAGGATATCAGGATTGTGTCCACTGAAAGGACACTCACAGTCCTCTGGGGGCTGATCTGGAAAGGTTAAGGGTTCTGTTGGAAAGGTAGAGCAGGATGTACAAGCCCTCCACTCCAGCCCCCGGAAAGCCTCAGGGCAGCTGGAATGGCATTGGAGAAAGCAAGTTGATGAGGAGCTGTTGACAACTCCTGATCCTCTGGGCACTGCAGCCATAACATCAGGAAGAGAAACTCCACGTGAGAGTGCTGGGGAACCATAGGTGTCCGGATGTGGAGCCTGGTCGGGTATTCATCCTGGTTTAGGCCAACATGATCTAGCAAAGGCCAGGCACTTGAAGGAGAGGAGCTGAGGCAGGGATGACACGAAGGGCAGTAAAGCAATAGCTGGTTGTCTTGGGAGGTGAAAAGCAGATGCCACTGCCCTTCCTCAGGGAGACAGCTTTCCATCTAGATAGCACCGGAGACTGGTGTCTCTGCTCTGGCCTTTTTTTGCAACTGGGAGGAAGGCAGATGACCACCAAAGCTCTCCTGCCTACTTCTGTGTGATATGTTTGATATTGGGTTGTTTAATTAGGAACCAACTAAATGTCAGACATATTCTTATAGCAGTAGGCAATTCGGCATCACTCTCTTTCCTACCTCAACTCTTGGGGCTCTGGGATCTCTGTCTTTTTTACTGAACCTCATGTCTCCAGGACTTTCCCTTGAAAGACCAATAGCTACTAGAGTGCTGGTGTGGGATTGAGAGAGAGCTGAAATTTGGAAATCAAGTCATTTCATACCTCCCTCCTTATGCTGAAAGGATTTATCTCTTTTCTTTACCTTTATTTTTTCTCTCCTTATTCACCACCCTTGCCCCCATTATCCACTGCTTCCTGTCCCTGAGACTGTCTTATTCCCTAGTCCCTTTCCCTGGTGAGTCTCCAAAGAAAGGAGACTTGGTTTCTCTTCCTTCTTTCCAGAGTCACCTGACAGTTTATCTGCCTATCTTCCTGTCTTCCTCTTGTGAATGAAAGCTCTCAAGAATAGACTCCAGGTCTGCTCTGCCCTCTGTCCTGGTGGGTGTCTTAGTTCTCCCCTTGCTGAGGTTTAGCATTCACACAACTGTCCCTGACATATGACTAAGTAGAGCCATTTATATTCTTCCCTGATGGCTCTGATCACCTTGAACAGTGCCCACCTCTTCCCTGGCATATTCTCAGGTATATAGTGCCAGTGTACTGGGATCAATTGCCACCTGTCAGTAACCAGGCTCCAACTGTAAGAAAAACATGGCCTGGAACTGAACTGGGAAGAATAAAGCTAGTAATGATTATTATGATGATGTGATGGGTTGCGGGGGGTGGGGGGAGTAAGAAGGGAGAAGAAAAAAAGAAGACAAGAGCAACAGGTACAAAAGTTCTAGTTTTCTCGTAGTTCAAGACCACTGTAGGAAAACAGGTATGCTCCTGTGGGATCATTCTCACCCTCCCATTTCTCACCCCACCCCACAGTATGTCTGCTGAGGTTGCCTTCCAGATCCCAACCCCACCCTTTTACTCTTTTCCTGTGGTTCCTGGGGTGGGGGGGAGAAACAATATCTTCTTGCCAATTAGAGACTCCCAAAATAGCATAGCAATTTGATCTGGGGATCTGGGAGAATTGTCAAGGATCGTGAGTGACCTCTCTTCACCGTTGCCTAAGCTCCCCGAATACCAGGAATCAAAAGATGAAACTCAACCAGTGGAGACTAATCAGCATCCAACACAATCTGGGGGAGAATAAGAGGGGGATTGAAGGGCAACCAGGACCCTCTGGATGAAAACTGCTATCTAGAATTACATTTTAGAATTACCAAAGTACCCTTCTCTACTTCAATGTTCTCCTCTCCCCTTTTCCTGCTCTTTACTTTTTTTTTTTTTTAATATAGTATTAATAAGCTAAGCTTTGGCCATACTCTTCTTGCTCTTTTAAAACACCCAGTATGAGGGGAAACTTTCAGCGTCAGGGAGAACCTCTTCCCTCCCCCACTTTCCATTGAATAAAATCAGCCTCAGCTGTTCCTAAATATTTTTTGCTAGTGATGTCAGTCCATCAAAGTGTCTCACCCTGTGTTACCCCAAGAGAACAATGATGGAGTAGAAGGAGCTGGAAAGGCCATATTAGGAACAAGAGGTGGAGCTGTGAGCACAGATAAAAGCTCAAATCTGAGGAATTTCTAGTCATTCCAGAAGCAGCACCTCCTTTCTTGCCCTGGTCTCCAGTTCTCCAGTGTCTACAGGTGAGCCTAACAGCCACTGCTCATGATGGAAGCCATTAAGAAAAAGATGCAAATGCTGAAATTGGACAAGGAGAATGCTCTGGATCGGGCAGAGCAAGCTGAAGCTGAGCAGAAGCAAGCAGAAGAAAGAAGCAAACAGGTAAGGACTGGCATCAGTCTCTCTCATGAGCTGGCGAACAAAACTATGAGAGGGAAGTGAGTTTTTATGGGAAAGGCAGTGACCACTGGTGCTAGCTCCTTCTTGGGTAGGAGGGATGCCCCAGCTTCACTGGAGGGGCAGAGGGTATCTGCCTCAGGACTGTCTATGTGATCTTGGGAAAGTCAGTGGCATCTCTGAACCACAGTGTGTCTGCTGAATTTTAGTAGAAGTGGACTATGTTTTGGAAGAACCTTTGACTTCTAGAGGAAAGGTAAGAGTTTAGCATGTAGCATCTCTTTTCTCTTAAATAGCATCACAGACATCTACACCCTTAAATAGTTACTATCCAAGGGTCTTGAATGAAAACCCAGGGTGGCTTGGTCATCTTAATGTCACAAGCCACACTATAGCAAAAACTCCTTGGGCAGTGGGCTGGCAGTGGCTGGGGAGAAAGTGTGTCTCTCTCAGGATGGTAACATGGAGGCTGAAAGCAGGGCCCAAAAGCCTAGGGTCCAAGCCTGCTATTGTGTATGAATGTCTTTATGACTCTTTGAACCTCTAAAGCTGGAGGATGAACTGGCAGCCATGCAGAAGAAGCTGAAAGGCACAGAGGATGAGCTGGACAAGTATTCTGAAGCTTTGAAGGATGCCCAGGAGAAGCTGGAGCTGGCAGAGAAGAAGGCAGCTGATGTGAGTATTAGAGAGATGGGGGATAGGTTTATTCTATACATATAGATCTTTATATGACTAAATTCACTTTTAACACACTCATGGGTTCACAGAAGATAGACATATACATGCCACGTACATCTTTGCATATAAACACTTGTTGGTATTATCCTCATAATGGCATATATTTTCCTTTTTTTTGAGACAGAGACTAGAGCTGTCACCCTGGATAGAGTGCTGTGGTGTCATAGCTCACAGTGACCTCCAACTCAGGCTCAAGCAATCCTCTTGCCTCAGTTTTTCTATTTTTAGTAGAGACAGGATCTTGCTCTTTGCTCAGGCTGGTCTTGAAATCATGAGCTCAAGCAATCCATCCACCTTGGCCTCTCAGAGTACTAGAATGACAGGTGTGAGCCACCACACCTGGCCATATATTTTCTTTCTTAAAGATATGTCTCATTTTTGCCCTACCCCCGGCCCAGGAATTTAATTATCTTTCCCAGGATCAGGACAAGGGAAAGGGACTCTAAGTCCAGACTGCTATCACTCATCCTACCTCCTCCTCCCCCATGCCACATTCTTAGCTTTTGTATCCAAGACTTGGCATGTAGAGATGTGTATTAATAGAGACCCTCTCATCCCTCAACTGCTCAACAAAGCCAGCTCAGATTTCACAATGGGAAACAGAGGTCACATTGACCCTGGCCCTATATGGGTTTATTTATTTTGGCCACTATGGGCACGTACCCTTATCCACAGAGACACCCCAGAAAGCACTGCTCATGTTGCTACAGGGAGGCCCCGTAGAGACCCACTACCATAGAAATTAAGAAGGGATCTTACAGGATAAAAGTTTCACTACAAGACCTTACTCTATGACCTTGAGTAAAGTATTCAGCCTCTCTAGGGCTGAATTTCCCATTGGTAAATGAAATCAAATGTCTTTTTCTACTTTATATTATCTCATAATCACCTACTTCTCTCTTTTTTTTTTTTTTTTTTTTTTTGAGACAGAGCCTCAAGCTGTGCTCCTGGGTAGAGTGCTGTGGCATCACAGCTCACAGCAACCTCCAACTCCT
>NW_003852639.1:1665768-1667235 GCF_000181295.1 Otolemur garnettii | reverse complement strand
GTACCTGTAGTCCCAGCTACTTGGGAGGCTGAGGCAAGAGAATTGCCTAAGCCCAAGAGCTGGAGGTTGCTGTGAACTGTGACACCACAGCACTCTACTGAGGGCGACAAAGTAAGACTCCGTCTCAAAAAAAAGAAAGAAAAATAAATAAACAAACAAACAAACAAACAAATAGTTGGTCATAGTGGCACACACCTATACTGTCCCAGCTACTCAATAGGCTAAGGCAGGACATTGCTTGAGCCCAGGAGTTCATGGCTGCAGTGAACTATGATTGTGCCACATGCTACTTCACTCTAGCCTGGGTGACAGAGCAAGATCCTGTATCTTTTTTAAAGAAAGAAAAAATAATAATAAAATTACATTTGGTTTTGGAAAGTAGCTAGAAGAACAGAGTGGACCATTCATAAATGCTTCTGCATCCTTACATTTGGCCTACCATTAGTTTTCTAATCTGGTCTTTGGTTTTCTATCACTTTCAGAGGCCAAGAAAAGTGATGAATATTAAATATATGATTCTAGAGGTTAGAAATATATACTGGATGAAATAACATCATATAAATTCATTGTTTCCAAAAATGTAGGCCACTGTAAACTATTAATTCCCCCTTCTTGAAAAACTGCAAGATAAACACAGGTTACACCCAGATTTGGGGGCAAGTGCTTAATGGCTTGCTAGATGGCCTCACCTAGGTTCCTGGTATATTTAGATGGATCTGTCTGGTTCTAATATATGGGCATGGCGGCTCAGCGCCCTTAGCACAGTGGTTATGGCACCAGCCACATATACCAAGGCTGGCAGGTTTGAACCCAGCCCAGGCCCGCTAAACAACAATGACAACTGCAACAAAAATAGCCAGGCCTTGTGGCAGGCACCTGTAGTCCCAGCTACTTGAGAGGCTGAGGCAAGAGAATCGCTTAAGTCCAAGAGCTGGAAGTTGCTGTGAGCTGTGATGACACAGCACTCTATTGAGGGCGACATAATAAGACTCCGTTTGGGAAAAAAAAGAAAAAATATATATATAGGTATGACAATAGATGTTTTCACAAATGAGCACAGTGTCAAGTTAATAACAGTTTTGTGAGGTGTTGGGTAACAACTCTCTGGGAAAGTCCTTGGGCTGAAACAGCTAGTATGTAGGCTTGAGGAGGTGTTTCTAGGAGCAAGAAATGGAACAAGTCTAACCTGAGAGCTTGAGGGAGGGAGAGTGACATAGAGAATCTAGACAATACATCAATATCATCGGGAAGATAAAGAGATTTCCAAGGCTGTCTCTCTCTCTTTCTCTCTCTCTCTCTCTCTCTCTCTCTCTCACACACACACATACACACACACACACACACACACACAGGTCATTCCCCTAGACATGGTCTACTCAGTATATTCATTTGAAAGAAATTTCCTGGCTCGGCGCCTATAGCTCAACCGGCTAAGGCGCCAGCCACGTACACCTAAGGTGGCGGGTT
>NW_003852639.1:1658628-1665473 GCF_000181295.1 Otolemur garnettii | reverse complement strand
AAAAAAAAACTCATTTCATCCTTTTCCCCCTTATTAGCTTTCCTAGAAAGTTAGTAAGTCCCCTCACAGTATATAAGAACCAGAAATAGAAGAGGAAGATTGTGGCCAGGAGGCTGATTGAGACGGAAGCAGGATGAAAGGTTTCTTTCCTCAAAGCCAAGGTCAGCAAACTACCACCTGTAGGTTAAATCTGTAACACATTGGTTTTATAAATAAAGTTTTATTGGAACATATCATGCTCATCATTTACATATTATCTATTGGCTTTCTCTTTACTACTAAGTAGTGGCCACAGAGAACCTATGATCTGCAAAGCCAGAAATATAGTAGAACCTATGTAAGTTGACCCCCAAGGAACTGCAACAAACTTCTCAACATATTAACTAGGCCTACTATACTGATACATACACGTACATGTGGTGCCATGTCCACTCTATGAAAATTAGGTCAACTTAAGGAAGTGGTCAATGTAGGGAGGTAGCCAATTATCAAGGTTCTACTGTAATTACTTACATAATTCTAATATAATTACTATTGGGCCCTGTTCAGCAAAAGTGTTTACAGGAATTGGGAGAAACGCAGAATATGGAGGAGGAACAAGTTTGAAAGTAGAGAGCAAGGGCCAGAGTCATTAGCAGCATAATCCATGCATCTTTGGAGGGAAGGTATTCTGTTCAATAAAAAGGAAGCTAACAGCTCAATTCTGTCCTCAAGTTGAATAAGTAAATAGAGTGTATAACCTTGATATAGAAGAGAGGGACAAGGAAGTCAATAAACATATGTTTACGCAGGCAGTTGTGGTGATCTGAGAAGCATTTCTGGAAAAAGTAGGAATTTCTAGGACTGCTTGAACAAAGAAAGGGTAAGAGTGTGGCAAAGCCAGTTCAAACTTTGTTTCTTTCTTTTCTGAGTTTGTCTAATGTTCTTTACCATTTTAACCATTTTTAGGCGTACAGTTCAGCAGCAATAAGTGTATTCACATTGTTGTGCAACCAACTCTAAGATTGTTTTAATTCAAGATGAAATCAGAAGCTGTTTAGAGACCCCACATGGTCTAGTGGTCAGGAAAAACAAATAATAATAAAGAGAAGCTGTTTAGAAAGAAATGAGGGGAAAAGGAGTGCAGTGGTTAGGACACAGTCACAACACCCTTTTTCTGTGACTTGTGGTGGTGGGGGGATTGGGGAAAGGGACCTGTTGATAAATTGTACTATTGGTCACCAGGAAAACAACAGCCCTGGGCCCCTTGCTGCCCATCCACCATGCTTTTAAAGGCTATTGTAAGGCTAAGCGTGGTGGCTCACTCTGTAATCCCAGCACTCTGGGAGGCTGAGGCAGGTGGATTGCCTGAGCTCACAAGTTCAAGACCAGCCTGAGCCAGAGACCTCATCTCTAAAAAAAGCTGGGTGTTGTGGCAGGTGCCTCCAGCCTTTGGCAGAAGGCTGAGGCAAGAGAATCGCTTAAGCCCAAGAGTTTGAGGTTGCTGTGAGTAGTGACACCAGGGCACTCTGCTGAGGGCAACAAAGTGACACTCTGTCTCAAGAAAAAAAATTAAAAAATAAATAAATAAAGGCTGGGCGGCACCTGTGGCTCAGTGCATAGGGTGCCGGCCCCATATACCAAGGGTGGTGGGTTTGAACCCAGCCCTGGCCAAACTGCAATAAAAAAATAGCCAGGCATTCTGGTGGGCACCTGTAGTTCCAGCTACTTGGGAGGCTGAGGCAAGAGAATTGCTTAAGCCCAGGAGTTGGAGGTTACTTATTTTTTTAAAAATAAATAAATAAATAAAATAAAGGCTATTGTCAGTCAGTCCCATATCCCTGGATCAAGAGGAGATTATCTGTTCAAATTAAGCAGCATCAGAAATGCAGCTCTTGACACACTTTTGGTTTGTCCACCAGGTCTTCTGCTTCTTTACTAGAGCACATGGAGATGAAACAATGACCCCTGTGGATCAGCACCCAAATGACAAACTCATTTCTGCTTCCCACAGTCCCTTTGATAGGCTTCTCCAAAGCAAGCTGGAAAAATTCTTAAGCCATTAGGGTAGAGTTTATTGAGAATGAGAACCCTTCTCTTCCTTCACAATTCCTGGAGGAAAAATCAAAGTATACAAATCATTCTACTGAGAAAATTATTTTCTGCTCAAGTTCTTTCTTCTGAATAGTTTCATTGCTTAGTATATCAAAAAAGAGGAAGACAGAGCCTCTGGAAGGAGTGTCCTTAGAACCAGACATCAAGGGCGGCAACTGTCTTGTCTACTCTTTCTTTCAGGCATTAGGATTCTTTTTTTTTTTTTTTTTTTTTTTTTGAGACAGAGCCTCAAGCTGTCCCCCTGGGTAGAGTGCCATGGCATTACAGCTCACAGCAACCTCCAACTCCTGGGCTCAAGTGAGTCTCCTGCCTCCGCCTCCCAAGTAGCTGGGACCACAGGCGACCGCCACAACGCCCGGCTATTTTTTGGTTGCAGCCGTCATTGTTGTTTGGCGGGTCCAGGCTGGGGATTCGAACCCGCCACCTTAGGTGTACGTGGCTGGCGCCTTAGCCGGTTGAGCTATAGGTGCCGAGCCAGGATTCTTTTTTAAACATTACTGTGCATCCTTACACAAAGCCTTTTTATTTTATTTATTTATTTATTGCAGTTTTTGGCCGGGGCTGAGTTTGAGCCGGCCACCTCTGGCATATGGGGTTGGGCCCCACTCCTTGGAGCAACAGACCCCGCCCCAAGCGTTAGGATTCTTAATTCTAAGTCCTGTTCCACCTCCAAACTTTCTAGAGGAATATAGAACTGTACCAAGAGGAGAAATTTATCATTGTTACGTATTTGGAAGGTGGGACAGAATACAAAGAAATAAGAAAAGGGAACATAAAATTATCAAGTCTCTTTACCACTGTGCTTCCAGAAATCTTGCACCACAGAACTATGGGGGCAGTTTCCAACTCATAAATAGTTCCTTGGGGTACTTGGAAGCAGGAGTGGCACTGAAATTGGTGAACGCTGTTATCATAGAAAGAGGTTCGACAGAAGCAGTTTTTCAGGCACTCCTATTTTTCTGTTGCACAAAGGATCTGATAACAGTCGTCTGTAACAGAGGATTGCATCCTGATAAAACGGTGAGCATAAGATATCTTCCATATGTACAATAGGAATTGTTAAGTGGAGGGGCTGGCAGGTGGGCTAATGGTGCACATTGACTCAAAAATAACAGGAGAAAAGACTGGTATTCCAAACAGAACACACAAGTTCATAACTGATGCCAAATATAACAGAATGAGAGCTTTGCCGATTTGTCCATATCTTCCACCCCTATAGTTCCCTTCATTGGCTTGGAGGAGACCAGAGAAAACCCACCAGAGCAGACTTTGAAAGGAGGCTGAAGTGGGGCTCTTTTGAAGATGAGATCCAGAAAGTCCTCTAGGCTCTTTTTAGGATCTGTTTTGGAGTCTGTCGTGGGGTGTGTAGGAGGTAGGAGGATGTTTATATCATGGGGAAGAATGCCTTAATGGGTAAGTGGTGGCAAGATGGCACTGGGGGAGTCAGGGGACAACTGCGGGAGCGTAAAGTCAGTACGCTTGTAAATCGGCCCAGCATTGTAGACCGTCCGCCCGGCTAGAGGGGCTAGACTCAGACGCCCCTCCCAGTCACCATGGTAGCCCTCCTTCCTGACCCCGCCCTCCTTTACTGGCCCTGGGTCCCGCCGCGAGCGGTTGCCTAGGGTGACCGGGAGACTCTCCCGCCAGCTCCTCGCAGGCGCTCTCTCGGGTGACAGTCTTCCCGCCTGCTCAGCGGCGGGAGGGCGCGGCCGTGGTGGCGTCACATCCGGCGGTGGGTGAGTTCCGGTATTTCAGGGCGGAGCAGGCGGAAGTGGGGTGAGGAGAGGCTGGAACGCCGAGCGGGGGAGGCAGGAGCCGAGGCGCGAGCGGGATCAGTGTAGACACCATGGCTGGGATCACCACCATTGAGGCGGTGAAGCGCAAGATCCAAGTTCTGCAGCAGCAGGCGGATGATGCAGAGGAGAGAGCCGAGCGCCTCCAGCGGGAAGTGGAGGGAGAAAGGCGGGCCCGGGAGCAGGTACGTAGAAAGCGAAGCGCTTGAGGGAGGGGCAGGCGCTGATGCAGCGGGTCCCTTTTGCTGAGGATGGAGCACGGTCCTTTGGGGTCCAGCAGGCTTGGAGATGAAGCTAGAGCCCGCAGGATGGGTGGGGCTCAGCTCCGATAGTACAGCAAGCAGGCGAGAGGGGAACCGAGTGCTCGGGAGTATAGGCTTGACCTTTGAAGAATTAGAGCCTCGCGCGAGCCTGGGGTGTGGCTTCCCTCCTCTCTTTCCCCAAGTCATTCATTCAGTCCCTTGGATCCGGGCGCGGCCGGGGAGGGGCTCAGTGGCTTCTTCCTCCCCTTTTCCCCGCGAAGGGTGGGAGAACTGTGCTTTCATTTGAGGTTTCCGGCCCAAAGGGTGAGAGTGGGTGGATGCTGCTCTGGTTTGTGAGGGGTAGCTCTGAGAAAGGGTGCGGCTGGAGGGAGGGGGACCGCCGGAAAGCCCCCGGCCTGGCCTGCTGGCAGCTTTTCCGCTCCCTCCTCCTGCTCAGGAAATGAGGCAGCAGTCGGCTGAGAGGAAGCGCAGTGCCCTCCCTCCCTAGAGAAGCTTGAAGCCACAGGGCTGCCTCCCATCCTCTGGCCTAGGGCCCTTTCCTCTTAAGGAGTACTCTTGCAACTGGCCCACCTACTCTCTGAATCGACGTGAAGCGAGAGGGGAGATGGTACTTGGTTCTTCTCTCCTACGTTAGTGCAAGTGTAGGAGCCAACTAAACGTGCCTGCCCTACCCATGATGACCTGGAAGCGGGAACTTGTGCCAGATTAGGTCTTTATTGCTGAACTGTGATCAGTGCAAGCTGAACTGGTTAAGAACGAACATTTCTTCCACACAGACCTGATAAGCGAATGCATGGCAGAGAATCAGATGGCGTGCCAATCTTAAGGTTTCTGATTGACTTGGGCAGTGATAGTGGATGGGAACAGAATATTGAGTTCCAAGTGACTTTAATGATGTTCCTCTGCTACTTTCCCAGTTATCCCGGTGTCTCTCTCTCTTTTTTTTTTTTTTCTGAAGTTTTTGGCCAGGGCTGGGTTTGAACCTGCCACCTCCAACCTATGGGGCCAGCGCCCTGCTTCTTTGAGCCACAGGTGCCACCATCTCTTTTTTTTCCTTCAAGTTCCATCTGAAAGTAGGAACGTAAGATGTTGGTGAAACAAATGGTGATTATTGTGATTTCTTGAAACCACTTTCTGTTTAAGACTTCCCAGGGTTTAGACTAGCGTGCAGTCTAGGGTGCAGCTGAACCCCTGTGTTGAGGCTTTGGGTATGGAGTATCTTGAGACTAGAAAGTTAAGTAACTGTTGCTAAAATTTGAAGAACCAGTTAAAGAAGTCTGTGGTTAATTGGTGTTCTTTGTTCTTTTACATAGTAAGCTTTTTGTTGTTGTTTGTTTTGGCTGGTCTTCTGAGGAGTAACTGAAAATTAATGTTTTGGGGTGAAGTTTGGAAAAGAATGGGAAGCGGGAGGGAAGCAGTTGCCCTCCAGGTTAATACTTAAGATTGCTTAAATACTTATCTTTTTTTTTTGAGACAGTCTCACTTTGTCACCCTCGGTAGTGAGCTGTGGCATCACAGCTCACAGCAACCTCAAACTCTTGGGCTTAAGTGATTCTCTTGCTTCAGCTTCCCAAGTAGCTGGGACCACAGGCGCCCGCCACAACGCCCGGCAATTTTTTTGTTTTAGCAGTCCCAGCCCGGGTTCAAACCTAGGAGCCCTGGTCCCTGTGGCCGGCGCCCTACCCACTTAACTATGGGCACCGCCATCCTCAGATGTTTCTTAAACTACTCCCTAATTCAGAGCCTGCCAGAGTTGTTTATTGAGCAGAGATCTAGTGAAGAAGTCCTTAGAATGGGGAAGTAGGGTGATAGTTAAATATTGGTGTGGCAGCCTAATCTTTTTGTCTTTCTGCTATAATGAACTTTGAATCCCTACTGAGGACGAAGGGGGGGAAGGGAGCGGGTGATTGGACTACCTGTTATCCTCTTAGGGCATTCCGAAATGTGGGTTTTGCAGGCTCCTCCCTCCTCTACAGCCAGTAACTTAGCACTCTTGGTGGTATTACATGCTGTTAGGGGGACTGTCACTTCATTATTTTCCTGGTTGCTTTGTGCAAACCTCCAGGCCCTCCGTGTTGGAAAGCTGGATGAGTCCAGTACTGAGACACTGGAGTTCTAGATCTGTCCTTTTCTGCTAAGGACTGGAAATTGACCTTTTATAATATAACATCTTGTCAAATGTACTTTCAGTTTTGTGTTTCCTTTGTACGTCTGTTTAAATGTAAACAGATGGCAACATAGTATTTATATGTAGTCGTTTTCCCTTTTTTTTTGTAGTAGTGGAGGTAAAAAATATACATAACATAAAATTTACCATTGTAACTTTTTTTTTTGAGACAGAGTCTTACTATGTCACTCTTGGTAGAGTGCTGTGACGTCACAGCTCACAGCAACCTCAAACTCTTGGGCTTAAGCTATTCTCTTGCTTTAGCCTCCCAAGTAGCTGGGACTACAGGCACCCCCCACAACGCCTGGCTATTTTTTGGTTGTAGTTGTCATTGTTGTTTGGCAGGCCCAGGCTGGATTCAAACCTGCCAGCTCCAGTGTATATGGCTGGAGCCTTTGCTGCTGAGCTACAGGCGCCAAGCCCATTGTAACCATTTTTTTTTTTTTTTTTTGAGACAGGAGCCTCAAGCTGTCCCCCTGAGTAGAGTGCCCCAGCATCTCAGCTCACAGCAACCTCCAACTCCTAGGC
>NW_003852639.1:1654353-1658212 GCF_000181295.1 Otolemur garnettii | reverse complement strand
ACAGCAACCTCCAACTCCTGGGCTCAAGCGAGTCTCCTGCCTCAGCCTCCCAAGTAGCTGGGACCACAGGCGCCCGCCACAACACCAGGCTATTTTTTAGTTGCCGAGGATTCGAACGCACCACCTTAGGTATAAGTGGCTGGTGCCTTAGCCACTTGAGCCACAGGCGCCGAGCCATGAATGGCCATTTTGATTCTGGCCTTAATACTAAATTTCGAGTCTCTGAAGGAGGTTAGAAAGTCTGACGGTTTTATAGTTCTTTCCTATTTATGGGATTTGGTGGACTAAGCAACAGGCTTATCACCTTTCTTTGAGTTGGATTTGCTTTCCTGAGGCTTGCCTTCTCTTCCCTCCACAGTAGAGCACACTCAACCAGGCAAAGGCAAATAGCTCTTTGCTGAGTGCCTCCACGTAGGCTCCACCTTTGTTTATTCTGGGACAGATAACTCTAATCCCTTCCTTCCAACTTGCTACCCCTTGGTGAAATTTAAAGTCCCCCAAGGGCGTAGTGTTTGGCATTTGTGTATACAGTGAACTCCAGCAATCCTTTACTCACAGGGCTCAAGCCTAATTTTTCTAGTAGTATTTTTTATTTTATTTCGTATGTGGGTTTTATCTAAAAAGAATAATCTCACTGGGGCAGAATGCCAGATTTTAGACTAATTTCCTTCTGACTTTGGCCCTCTTTTGCCTCTGAACACCTGTGTACTGTTAGTTTCTTGTCTTGAGGGGTATGGAGTGGAGAATGGTAGCATTTAAACCGAATTCATTTTATAGCTGAAGCTTTTGTCAGCCATCTTCTAATGTGACCACATTGCTGCTATGTTTCACTCCCAGTCCTGGGATCTTTGCTTCATGGGCAGTGGATATTCCTGTTACCAGAACAGAAGGACCTCAATGTAGTGTATATCCTCCAAGCTGGGCAGGGATGGACAGATTGAAAGACTGAAAACCACATGTGGGCAGGCATGCCAGAACTTGAAATCAAGAAAACACAAAGCTTAAAGTCTTTTAGGGCCGTGGGTAGTCTGGTCTGCAAAAAGTAGGTCTGTTCAGTCTTTGGTTCTATGTTGTTTGACCTGAAAAGGATAGGCATTGTGCATAGGCTCTGGCTTGAGGGAAAGTCAGGTTGTCTTCCTTCCTTCTTTAGAAAGAGTCATCTTGATTCTACCGGCTTTTGTTTCATTGATAAGAGAACTAATCCTCTGGGAGGAGAAAAAAGGATAGTGAAGTCCTGGTCGCTCCCACCCTTGGGGTCTCTGAAGCTTTTGCTAGGACTCCCACCGTGGGTTCTGCTTTTGACACAGGCTTGTTCATGTGGGCATGCTCCTGTGTGGGCACCATGGTGTGTTTTCTCCTCCTCCCTTTTCAGCCTTGCAAAGAATTCTATTGTAAATGCTGATTTATAGGAGAAACTGCCTGAGCCAGCTTGTTGTCATGGAAACTGAACACCCTGCCCCCATAGCCAGTTATCGTCTCCCGTTTGGCTAACTGCTGGTGAGCTGGATGGGGACTTAAATTTCACGAGCTTCCTCTAAATCTAGTTCCATTTTTCATCTGAAGTGGAGTAAGTCATTTTACTAGTAGTGTTCATAGTTCTTGCCTGATAGCCTGACGTGCTCTTGATGGATTGGCCTTGGGTTTGTGAAGAGAAATGTGAGTTGTCTCTTCTTGGCATCTGCTTTCCTGGAAGAGACAGAACCAGAGAATACTTGTCTTTGTGGTGTTTTGAATAGAAGAGACACAAATAGTTTCTTAGTAATTTCAGCTTATGTTAACTTCTTGTTTTTTTTTCCTGTAGTCTAGTGGTTAGTTTATAGTCCCAGCCCTCTACTCCCTTTCCCAGTTCCTTGAATGTACCGTGTTTATAGAAATTTTTGTGCCAGTCCTGATTGTTTTGGAGGCTGTCTTCCCCCTCACAGGGGCTGGTGGCCCAGATTATTTCTGTAGCTGCCCCCATGCCTGCCTGCCAGGAGGAAAGCAGGGTAATAGAATTCAGGTACAATCTGGGCTGCAGAAGAGAGATCATGTTCACCAGGCACTTGGATAAGCATCTGGAGTGGGTAGTGTGTAGGGCAGATTAAATTCTTGTATGATTGTGACAGTCAGTATACCTGCCACCAGTAAAGGTGTGGGGGTGGCAGAAAGGCCATCATAGGGAGGAGGGTCTTCTACCATCAGAATTTATCCACGTGCGGCCTGTCTCTCATTACGTTGCCAGGGATGCAGCATGGGTTTACTTGGACTCTAGTCTGTACTTCATTGTGGGATGGAGGCCAGGGAGAGGGAAAGGGTTGGGGTAACAAGTTGAAGGGAGGTGGGGTAGACATCCCAAGGTTCCATTCTTTTGCTTTGCCGTCTGGAATCTATCTATTCTAGAAGATAGACTGTAGGCTAGTTATCTTCCTGATCTATTAGAGTAAGGTGATTAGAGATTTAACAACTTGAGTTGAGTTAAACAGCAAATTAATAGGTGTTCCAATACTTCCTCTAAGAAACATTGTTTTTCCACTTTACAAGATGCTTGTAAGAAAGTCATAGAGGATGAAGCATACCTCTGAGCTAGAGCTTGGGCAGAAGGAACACTTCGCTGGCTGCCTTGTCTAACTCCAATGTGTTTAGAAATTTGAACTGAGTACAGAAGAGGGAGTGGGCCTATCACTGGGTTGGACAAGGAATTGAGTTGTTTTTTCGTTTGTTTGTTTCAGAGACAGTCTCACTTTGTCACCCTTGGTAGAGTACTGTGGCATCAGAGCTCACAGCAACCTCCAGCTCTTAGGCTTAGCCGATTCTCTTGCCTCAGCCTCCTGAGTAACTGGGACTATAGGCACCCGCCACAATGCTCAGCTGTTTTTCGTTCCAGTTTGGCTGGAGCTGGGTTTGAACCCATCAACCTTGGTATATGGGGTTGACACCCTACTCACTGAGCTACAGGCGCCACCCAGAAATTGAGTTTTAAAACCTTCTTCCTGTGGAACTTTGTGGGAGTTTGTTAATGGGAAAATGAAGAAATATGTATATTAATAAAATTATGTCTGCTGGTCTTTTAAGTATCTGAGCTAAGACAGATTCTACACTATTAGATTCTGGCTTCTTATGGAGGTCCCCTCATCTTACTGTTGTGATTAGTTCTTTTCACCATGCCTCTGCTTCCTTTTCCCATTCTTTCCTTCAAACACAGGCCGAGGCTGAGGTAGCCTCCTTGAACCGTAGGATCCAGCTGGTTGAAGAGGAGCTGGATCGTGCCCAAGAGCGCCTAGCCACTGCCTTGCAAAAATTGGAGGAAGCGGAAAAAGCTGCTGACGAGAGTGAGAGGTGTGTGGGAATACAGATCTTATTTTTATTTTATTTTTTAAGAGGAATGAGAAGTGAATTTCAATTTAATTTAATTTATTTTTTTGTTGTTATTGCAGTTTTTGGCCAGAGCTGGGCTCAAACCCGCCACACTCTGTGTATGAGGCTGGCACCCTATTCCTTGAGCCACAGGTGCCTCCCTTAGAGTACAGAGTTTAAAAGAAGCTCTGATCATCTTGGTGCCCACAGTCCAATGGTTAGGGTACAGGCCACATGCACTGTGGCTGGTGAATTCAAACCCTGCCCCAGGTCTGCTAAAACAAAAAATAGCCAGGTGTGTTGGTGGGCACCTGTAGTCCCAGGTATTTGGGAGGCTGAGGCAAGAGAATCACTTGAGCCCAACAATTTGAGGTTGCTGTGAGCTGTGATACCACAGCACTCTACCTACCATGGGTAACATAATAAGATTCTGTCTCAGGCTTGGTGCCTGTGGCTCAAGTGGCTAAGGCACCAGCCACATACACCTAAGGTGGCGGGTTCGAATCCAGCCCGGGCCCGCCAAACA
>NW_003852639.1:1652722-1654169 GCF_000181295.1 Otolemur garnettii | reverse complement strand
AAAAAAAAAAGATTCTGTCTCAAAGTAAAGAAGGATTGAAAAAAACAAAAGAAGTTCTGATCAAGATTTCTTATAGACCTACTTTATTTATTTATTTATTTATTTATTTTTATTAAATCATAGCTGTGTACATTAATGCAATCATGGGGTACCAAAGTCTCACTTTGTTGCCCTTGGTAGAGTGCCGTGGTGTCACACAGCTCACAGCAACCTTCAACTCCTGAGCTTAAGTGATTCTCTTGCCTCAGCCTCCCTTGTAGCTGGGACTACAGGTGCTCGCCACAACGCCCAGCTATTTTTTGGTTGCAGTTTGGCTGGGGTCACGTTTGAACCCACCACCCTGGGTATATGGAGCCAGTGCCCTACTCACTGAGCCACAGGCACCGCCCTTATAGGATCTTCTTTCCTTCAGTTCTGTGTATTTTTTTTTTTTTTTTTTTTGAGACAGTCTCACTCTTGTCACCCTTAGTAGAGTGCTGTGGCTCACAGCAACCTCAAGCATCTTGGGCTTGAGCGATTCCCTTGCTTCAGCCTCCTAGTGGCTGGGACTACAGGCGCCTGCCACAGTGCCCAGCCGTTTTTTTGTTATTGTTGTCTTTGTTGTTCAGCAGACTCTGGCTGGGTTCAAACCAACTAGCCCTGGTGCATGTGGCCAGTCTGCCCTAACCACTGAGCTATGGGTACTGAGCCTCTTGTCTCAGCCTCCACAGTAGCTGGGACCACGGGGACCTGCCATGACACCCAGCTGGTTTTTCTATTTTTAGTAGAAATGGGGTCTTGCTCTTGCTCAGGCTGGTGGTCTTGAACTCCTGAGCCCAAGCAATCCACCTGTCTCAGCCTCCCAGAGTGTTTACAGGCATGAGCTGCTGTGGCCCTTTTCTAATTGGTATTTCTCTACAAATTGACCTAATGAACCTTACAATGGGATCACCAATATGGCTTCCACTTTGTGGATCATAAACTTCCATTTATGAGATCATTTCTCCTAAAGCAGAGGTTCCCAAAGGGAGGTCCCAGACCAGCAGCATCCACATCACTTGGGAACTTGGTAGAAATTCAGATTCTTAGCTCCTACCTTCATCCTACTGAATCAGAAAATCTAAAAGTAGAGTCTAGCAATCTCTATTTTAGAATAATAAACCTTCTCAGGCCTGGCTACACTATTAAAATCATGGCTGGGGTGGTGGTGGTGGGGAGGGCATTACTGGGAGGTTAAAAACCGTGAGCTTTGGCTTGGTGCCTGTAGCTCAAGCAGCTAAGGCACCGGCCACATACACTGAGCTGACGGGTTTGAATCCAGCCGTGGCCCACCAAACATCAATGACAAGTGCAACCAAAAAAATGGCCGGGCGTTGTGGCGGGCGCCCATGGTCCCAGCTACTTGGGAGGCTGAGGCAAGAGAATCACTTAAGCCCAAGAATATGAGGTTGCTCTGAGCTGCGATGCC
>NW_003852639.1:1650151-1651826 GCF_000181295.1 Otolemur garnettii | reverse complement strand
ACGTTTTTACAAGTTCTTCAGCTAATTTTAATATGTGGTAGGGTTGAGAATGATGGCCCTTGAACCATATCACAATCTATCTACATGGAAATAACCAGTTAGCTCCTTGCCACATGTGTTTTAAAACTAGATTGGGGTGTTTGACATTTAAGGCTTTACAAAGTTAAAAATGCCTTACCAAGGGTACATTAATGCTGTGCAGCTGTAGAACTGAATGCAGTAGCTCTGTGTACTGTTGCAGAAAGTAAGAAAACCAAGGTATACGTGATATAGCAAATGATTCCTTTGAGTAAGTTGGGATTTTTTTTTTTTTTGCATACTTTTTTTTTTTTTGAGACAGAGTCTCACTCAGTCTCCCTGGGTAAAATGCCATGGCATCTTAGCTCACAGCAACTTCAAACTCCTGGAGTTAGGCAATCCTCCTGTCTCAACATCCTAAGTAACTGGACTACAGGCACCCACCACAATGCTCAGCTTGTTTTTCTGTTTTAAGTAGAGACAGGGTATTGTTCTTGTTCAGGCTGGTCTCAAAACTCCTGAGCCAGAGCCAGGCAATTTATGCACCTTGCCCTCCCAGACTGCTAGGATTATAGGCCTGAGCCACTGCATCCAGCCTAACATTTCTGGAAGAATTAGAAGAGATTGCCTCTGGTAAGCAAGGTTAGAAGTGGGGAAAGGGAGTTACTTTTTAGACTATCCACTTAAATCTTTTTTTTTTTTTTTTTAAGACAGAGTCTCACTTTGTCACCCTGGGTAGAGTGCTGTGGCGTCACAGCTCACAGCAACCTCAAACTCTTGGGCTTAAGTGATTCTCTTGCTCAGCCTCCGAAGTAGCTGGGACTACAGGCATCTGCCACAACGCCCAGCTGTTTATTTGTTGCAGACGTCATTGTTATTTAACTGACCTGGGCCGGGTTCAAACTCACTAACCTCAGTGCATGTGGCCAGCACCACAACCACTGTGCTACGAGTGCTGAGCCAAGCATGTATTGTTTTTATAAGAAAAAACATTATTATTATTATTTTTTTTTTTTGTAGAGACAGTGTCACTTTATTGCCCTCGGTAGAGTGCTGTAGTATCACAGCTCACAGCAACCTCCAGCTCCTGGGCTCAGGTTATTCTCTTGTCTCAGCCTCCCAAGTAGCTGGGACTATAGGCGCCTACCATAACTCCTGGCTATTTTTTTGTTGCAGTTTGGCCCGGGCTGGGTTTGAACTGGCACCCCACCCACTGAGCCACTGGCACTGCTCAAGAAAAAAATTTTAAATAATTAAGTTATGAGAGTAGTGCTATAGTATTTCCAGAAAGGAATGAGCTTTAAGTTGGATGCCTGTTATTCTAGTGCTCTGGAAGGCCAAGGCAGGTGGATTGCTTGAGCTCAGGAGTTTAAGACCAGCCAGAGCAAGAGCAAGACCCCATCCATATCTGCTAAAAATAGAAAAAGTAGCCACATGTGGTGGTAATACCTGTAGTCTCAGCTATTCAGGAAGCTGAGGCAGGAGGATCACTTGAACCCAAGGGTGTGAGGTTTCTGTGAGCGGGGCTGATACCATGGCACTCCAGCCTTGGCAACAGATTGAGGCTCTGTCTCCAAAAAAGAGAGAAAGGAATGGGCTTTTTTTTTTGTAGAGATAGAGATTTACTTTATTGCCCTCGGTAGAGTGCCATGGCATC
>NW_003852639.1:1644548-1648315 GCF_000181295.1 Otolemur garnettii | reverse complement strand
AGAGGCAGGAGACTCACTTGAGCCCAGGAGTTGGAGGTTGCTGTGAGCTATGATGCCACAGCACTCTACCCAGGGGGATAGCTTGAGGCTGTATCTCAAAAAAAAAAAAAAGTGGCTATATCGACCTAAGATATAGTTTTTACCACTGTGGCAGTTTCCTGGGGAATCTTAGGGCAAGGGCAGATGTTAACTACCCTCACCCTCCTGGGCCTTGTATGACAAAGTTTATGCTGCTGTGTGTGTGTGTGTGTGTGTGTGTGTGTGTGTGTGCTTCTCGTGCACACCCTTTTCCCTGACATATCATGCCCATTGTGTTTTCTTCCCATTTTTTGAATGTTTTTTTGTTTTTTTTCCATTTTGCTGTTTATTTTCTTGCTGTGTCCCTTTTTGCCCTTTCTCCCTCCCCACACCCTGGCTTGTGCAATCCCTATGACTATCACTAACAGCCGTTGCCGAGAAATGGATGAGCAGATCAGACTGATGGACCAGAACCTGAAGTGTCTGAGCGCTGCTGAAGAAAAGGTACTAACCATTACAACCACAGCAAGGTTATATGTACAGTGTAGTTTTGTTTTGTTTTGTTTTTGTTTTGCAGCTACCTCCCCTCCTCTGGTTGATTTGTTGAGTGCGTTCTCATCTCTTCATGGAATGCTCCATTCCTTTCCACTTACTTAGCATCTTTCATCTGTTATTTCCTAATTGCTTCACTGCCTCTCCACAGGGTCTCTCCTTCCCTTGGGTGATTTGGGGGACTGTTTAGGTTGGGCATCTGTTCCCACCTCTACTCAGGTAGCAGGTAGTTATGACTTGTTCCTGGTAGTGATTTCTCTCAAATGTGCTTTCTTCATTAGTATCCAAAAATTCCAAGCTCAGGAAGATCCAGCTCCTGACATGTTCTGTGGCAGAGGAGGGAGGGTTGATGCTGCTCAGGTTACCTGGGAACTTCTCTTCCCCCCGCCGTGCCTTCCAACTCTATCTGCATATAGGTTCAATTCATATCTATATGTCTCTCCCTTTTTTTATTCTTTTCTTTTTCCCTTTTCCTCTCCTGTGGTATTTAAAATATTCACAGTAAGTGTTCTGAGCTGGAGGAGGAGCTGAAGAATGTCACCAACAACCTCAAGTCTCTTGAGGCTCAGGCGGAGAAGGTAGGGGCTAGTTTGTAAAAGTGACAGGCTTTGGGGCCTGGGCCCAGCCCTGCCCTTGATGGAAGACTGGAGGCACCTATTCCTTGTATAATCCAGTGAGATGGGTCCTCTTCCTATATACATACAGTCTATTCAGATTCAGGGTTTAATGCTAATTTCTGTGCAGTTTGATTACTTTAGTTAAAAATCATGGTCTCAGGTACATGGAGTCATATACTGCTCAGGCTAATGCTGCTGTGCTGAAGGGAAGGGGTCTAATAGACTTTCTAGCAGACAGATGGGAATGACAGAATCAACTCTGAGACCGAATGGCAATCCAGACAGATGACCTCTCTACATGATGTGGGAGTGTTTCAGCCATATGTCCATGGGGTTTGACACTACTCCTCATTAAACAGGAGAAAGAAACAGTACCTCCTTGTGTTAATCTGAATGAGATGAAAGCTCAGGTTCATTTTAAGAATAAAGTCATGGAGAATTTTAATCTGAGGATTTCTAAGCTCTAAAGCCATATATTTTTGGATTTTAAGGACCTGTCATTCAGAACAGGGCATTACTCGTACTCTTCAATCATTTAGCACATTAAATCTAAGAGCATATTCAATGTAAGAGTAAACATGGGGGGGAGGGTATTGTCTGTGTGAC
Organism: Otolemur garnettii; assembly: GCF_000181295.1. Lineage (NCBI taxonomy): Eukaryota > Metazoa > Chordata > Mammalia > Primates > Galagidae > Otolemur > Otolemur garnettii. The sequence goes on along the minus strand of NW_003852639.1, from coordinate 1,646,522 downwards.
TAATTTCTATTCTCAAATTTATATTCTATTTTTCTACAGTATTCTCAAAAAGAAGACAAATATGAGGAAGAAATAAAGATTCTTACTGATAAACTCAAGGAGGTGAGCTGAGGGGATTATAGGGAGGTACCAAAACATTTGGAGATATATAAGGCATGTGAACTTTGGTTGTCTTTGGTTCTGAAAAAGTCTAGAAGTAGAAGGTAGAAGAAATAGAGATTTTCCTCTTCTATCTTTATCTCTAATTCTGACTGATTTCATGCCCCCCAGGCAGAGACCCGTGCTGAGTTTGCTGAGAGATCGGTAGCCAAGCTGGAAAAGACAATTGATGATTTGGAAGGTATGGAACCTGGGAGAGGGGTTGAAATAGAGAATACAGAGGAGACCACTTTGCCCATTAACTATTAGTCTCTTCCTGTACACCAAAGAGAGCTGGTAGTGACTTGGCATATATCCCTGCCCATCTTATGCCTCAGCTGGACAAACTAGGTCAACCCCTCACAATGGATTTTTGCATTTGATCTTTTTTTTTTTTTTTTTTTTTTTTGAGATGGAGCCTCAAGCTATCCCCCTGGGTAGAGTGCCATGGCATCACAGCTCACAGCAACCTCCAACTCCTGGGCTCAAGCGAGTCTCCTGCCTCAGCCTCCCAAGTAGCTGGGACTACAGGCGCCCGCCACAACACCTGCTCATTTTTTTGGTTGCAGCCATCGTTGTTGTTTGGCAGGCCTGGGCTGGGGATTCGAACCCGCCACCTTAGGTGTATGTGGCTGGCGCCTTAGCCACTTGAGCCACAGGCGCCAAGCCGATCTTTTTTTTTTTTTTTTTGAGATAAAGTCTTACTTTGTCCCCTCTGTCCAGTACTATGGCATCATAGCTCATAGGAACCTCAAACTCTTGGGCTTCAGCGATTTTCTTGCCTCAGCCCTCCCAAGTAGCTGGGACTACAGGGGCCCACCACACACACACACAAAGAAAAAAAAACGGCTATTTTTTAGAGACGGGTGTCTTGCTCTGGCTCAGACTGGTCTTGAACTTGTGAGCTCAGGCAATCACCTGCCTCTTTCTCCCAAGTGCTGGGAGTACAGGCATGAGCTACCATGCCTGGCCTCTTGATCTTTTTCTTTATTAAGACTTTAATATTCTGGAATTTGCCTCCTTCCATTTGAGGAAACTGCTAAAGACTACATTTTTATTTAGTGGTCTTGAATCTTTAATATGTAGGTTTAAGTGGAAGCCATGATTTCACTCCACAAAAGTTGTAAGGTACTTCTGCAAGAAATGAAGTTGTGGAATAGCTATGTCTCACCACTGACCAAAGCCAGAGGCTTTCTAAATAGTTCTATCCCTGCAGTTTGGCAGCTGGGTGCATCCTGACAAGGGAAAGTATCCTCTGCTTTGAGAACTCTGAGATAGGCTCCTTTGGTATGCTCTCAGTAGCAAGAGGTTCTTGGGAAGAGTGCGGGGAGGCAACTGTGGAGCAAAGGGCCGCAAACAGGCCTTATTCTTGGGCCATTCAGCACATTAAGGGTCACAGTAGAGAAGTGTCTGAATATGGATATGTACTTTCTCCCTTTTCTAATTAAATTTAAGTGTTATCATTGTGAGGAATTGGATGGCTGGGCGGGGGTTGTATCTTCTCAAGTGCCTCTGGCAATAGGAATTTCTAGTCACGACTCTGTCCCAGTTCTCAACCTTTGCTACAGCTGATGAGGGGCATCAAGAAGTGCATTCGGGCTCAGTGCCTGTGGCTCAAGTAGCTAAGGTGCCAGCCACGTACACCCAAGGTGGCGGGTTTGAATCCAGCCTGGGTCGCCAAACAATAATGACGGCTGCAACCAAAAAATATAGCCGGACGTTGTGGCGGGCGCCTGTGATCCCAGCTACTCCAGAGGCTGAGGCAGGAGACTCGCTTGAGCCCAGAGGTTGCTGTGAGCTGTGACTTCATGGCACTCTAGTAAGGGCAACAAAGTG
>NW_003852639.1:1634154-1643600 GCF_000181295.1 Otolemur garnettii | reverse complement strand
GCTACTTGGGAGGCTGAGACAGGAGACTCACTTGAGCCCAGGAGTTGGAGGTTGCTATGAGCTGTGATGCTACGGCACTCTAACCAGGAGGATAGCTTGAGGCTCTGTCTCCAAAAAAAAAAAAAAACCATGTAATTTCTTTACTTGTATTCAGAGTTTCTTCATTACACTGTAATTTTTAAAATTTTTTCTCAAATTTAGTCTTCTCAATAAGAATACTGCTAGCTGGGTGCAATAGCTCATACCTGTAATCCTAGCACTCCAGGAGGCCAATCTCCATGAGGTTAGGTGTTCAAGATGAGCCCAAGCAAGAGCAAGACCCTGTCTCTACTAAAAATAGAAAAACTAACTGGGCATCATGTTGGGTGCCTGTAGTTCCAGCTACTTGGGAGGATCTCCTGGGTGTATTTGATTTGTACCACTGATGTTCAGGGATAGCACCTAAGATGGGAAACACCAAATTCACCTTAGAATTGTGCTGAATTCTAGAAGCAAGCCAAGTAGTAAGCAGCACCAAAAAGAGTAGTTGGGGACTTCGTCTATGTGCTGTGGATCCCTGATCCTTGATGCTAATCTGCCTCTTTGTATTTTTCATACTAACCCTGGAAAGAAGCCATATGTCTCTGGCTGAAGTGTCTGGCTCTCTTTTATCATCCCTCCTCTCACCACTTACTTTTTTCCCCTCTTCCTTTCTCCTCAGTTGTTGTCTAGGTTGATGCTAGTCCTTCTGACCTAGAGTATCCTTACTTTTTCATACAGATAATTGTCAACGTTTCTGCTCTGTTCTGGATCTGCCCCCTTTCCTTGGGGAGCCCAACGCCCCACTTGCTTTGGATTCCATTTGGGTCAGCCTGACTGGACCCCAAGACATTAGGATGGGAGGTCACAAAGCAACTCATGTATTCTCTTCCACCCATACCCCAGATTAAAAGGTTAAGCTGTTGGAAATCTCATGCTGCCCTGCATTTGTGTCCTTGACAAAGCTGCTATCCCTAAGAAGGAGCCTTGGGTACGTAGGGAATAGCTATCATAGAGTCCTCCTCTGACTTAAATAATCAAAGCCACTTTCGTGTGTGTCTGGGTTTTTTTTCCTTGACATTTAAACATGGCTAATCTGAGTCTACCAGAGTGGTAGACTAGTAGAGATTCCTTTAGGTACGAATTCTAGTCTCATTCCTCAAGCTGAACAATATTATCTAAATCCTTTACTTCTGAGTTCTTAAATCATCCTACCCATAGTTTTTCCATTCTCTCTTCAGATCCTCCTCCAATGTAGTTAAGGTTGAGAGACCACTGTAGTGACTCTGGATATATATTCTCTGTGCTTTTACCAGTTGTTCAAATGATGCGTCCTCAGAACACCCACTGAACCCATATATAGCTGTGATTGACTATATCATCTCAAGTTATAGAAAATACATAGTGGATAGAATTCTCAACAGTTTTATATTCTTTAAACCTTTCTTACATATTTGAGGCTTGTTAGCATGTGCTAGTGGGATATAAGACAAGTGATAAATTATTATTGGAAAATTTAAAACAACCAATCATACATATTTCAAATCATGCTTATTATTTATGCAGATTTCTGTTAGTGAAATTGTTCTTGGCTCATATTATGGAATTAAATAGCAGCATTTCAGAAACTGCCATCCAGTTTACACAGCAGAGATATCTAGATGGTATAGCTATCAGTTATACAACCGAAGTACCTATTCATTGCTCACTTAGTACTTTGTTTCTCAATCGAGTATATATTTAAAGCTTGCTTTTCATTTAAGCAGATATAACCAAGTAGAAAGGTTTTCCCTGTAATCTAAAACTTCAAGTCTCATATCAAATTCAAGTTTCTGTCTGTACCATTTCTCTCTGCTACATAGCCTTTGAGATAAAGGTACATATTCATTTATCCAATTGACACTTAATTGATATCTTCTAAGTATAGGGTATTAAGATGGGGACAGAAACAAACATACAACCACCCTTCCTACCTGAGGTTGCTCAGAATCTAGAGGAGAGACACCACTCATAAAGCTGAAGATACTTCATGATGAATGCTGCAAATCTCAGGTGTCATGAGAGTTTCAGGGGGGTGGGGGAGATCGCAGTGAGAATGATTAGGAAAGAGTCATGGAAGAAGGCGACTAACAGATACTTAATAAACATGCTAAAGCTTCTTCATTTCCTTTGGATTCCAAACGAATTTTTCACAAGCAGAGTTGAGTTGAAGGACAGTGAATATTGTGCATTCTGGTTAAAGAGATACAAAGTAGGCCGGGCATGGTGGCTCACGCCTGTGATCTTAGTGTTGTGGGAGGCTAAGGTGGGAGTATCACTTGAGTTCAGGAGTTCAAGACTAGCCAGACGTGGTGGTACATGCCTGTCGTCCCAGCTACTTAGGAAGCTGAGGCAGGGGGATCACTTGAGCCCATGGTTATAGTGAGCTATGATCATAGCACTGCACACCACTCTTAGCAACAGAGTGAGACCTTGTCTCTATAAAAGAGAAGAGTAATAAAGGAATAGAGATGAAAAGAATGTGATGGCTATAAAGGTAGATTTAAATACAGTAGAAGATAAGATTGTTTGCTAGAATCAGGCTAGAGACTTTTAATTTTATTTGGTAGGTGATGGAAAGGGGGATGTTGAACAGGCATATGTTATGATATGAGCAGCATATGAGAGTTAATTTGGGGCTAGGTGAGGTGGCTCACACCTGTTTCGGTCTGGGAGGCAGAAGCAGGAGGATCACCTGAGGTCAGGAGTCTGATAATCTCCTGAGCAAGAGTGAGACCCTATCGCTACCAAAAATAGAAAAAATTAGGCTAGGGCGGCGCCTATGGCTCAAGTAGTAGGGTGCTGCCCCCATATGCCAGAGGTGGTGGGTTCAAACCCAGCCCTGGCCAAAAAAAAAAAAATTAGGCTGGACATGGTGGCATGAACTAGTCCCAGCTACTTGGAAGGCTGGGGCAGGACAATTGACTGGAGCCCAGGAGTTTGAGGTTACAGTCAGTATACTATATGATACCACTGCATGGAGACAGAGTGAAACTGTCTCCAAAAAATTACTTTTGTAGCTAAATTAAGAAAGTATTAGAAAGTGAGGGTAGTGCCTGTGGCTCAGTGGGTAGTGCACTGGCCCCATATACTGAGGGCGATGGGTGGGAACCGGTCCCAGCTAAACTGCAACAAAAAAAATAGCTGGGCACTGTGGCAGTCACCTGTAGTTCCATCTACTCGGGAGGCTGAGGCAAGACAATCACCTAAGCCCAGGAGTTGGAGGTTGGTGTGACCTGTGACTCCACGGCACTCTACTATGGATGATAAAAAGGTGAGCAGATTAGTAAAGTGACTTACTAAAGTGCTGATTCCCAAATCCTAGACGACATTTGCTTATCATTTTGATGGGTTTTGTCATGTTTGTGTGCTGCTTACATTGTTTTCTTTACATCTACTCATTTCTAAATATGTTTTTAATCTTATCTCTTTGTACTTTTTAACATCTTTTTTATTTATTTATTTTTTGAGACAGAGCCTCAAGCTGTCCCCCTGGGTAGAGTGCTGTGGCATCACAGCTCACAGCAACCTCCAACTCCTGGGCTCAAGCAAGTCTCCTGCCTCAGCCTCCCAAATAGTTGGGACCACAGGCACCTGCCACAACACCTGGCTATTTTTTGGTTGCAGCTGTCCTTGTTGTTTGGTGGGCCCTGGCTGGATTCAAACCCACCACCTTAGGTGTATGTGGCTGGCACCTTAGCCACTTGAGCCATAGGCGTTGAGCCATCTTTTTTTTTTTTTTAGAGACAGGGTCTTACTTTGTCACCCTTGGTAGAGTGCTGTGACATCATAGTTCACAGTGACCTCCAGCTCTTGGGCTTAGGCAATTCTCTTGCCTCAGCTTCCCAAGTAGCTGGGACTACAGGTGCCCGCCATAATGCCCGGCTATTTTTTTGTTGCAGTTTGGCCAGGGCAGGGTTTGAAACCACCACTCTTAGTATATGGGGCCAGCGCCCTACTCACAAAGCCACAGGCACCACCCTTTTGTTTTATTTTTGGATAGCGTCATACTCACCTGGGCTAGAGTGCAGGCATTGTCATAGCTCACTGCAGCCTCAGTCTCCTGGGCTCCAGTAATACTTCTGCCTCAGACTCTCATGAGAGAGATGGGGACCTCCCTCTTAATTCAGGTTGGTCTTGAATTCTTGGCCTCCCAAAGCGCTAGGATTATAGACATAAGCCACCACCCCCAGTCTCACAATTCTGTTTTGAAATCAAAGTTTTGACATGCAAAGTTTTTTCCTAATGCACATTAAAATAACAAAGACATACTGCATAAATACATACCATTACTATGTACTACATACACACACATATACATATATATGACTGTATACAAACCACCAAAAGTGACTATGCCACGCTTTGGGAAGTTGTGGGTTAGGTTATTACAGTTTTCCAGGAATAATCAGGGTCTGAGCTAGAGTGGCTATGGTAGAGAGACCAGATCGCTCAATGTGAGGAAAAACAGGCAAAGATGACTGGTTTTGAGAGTAGTAAATGATGGTGTTAAAAGATGTAGTGACATGGCTTGCCACCTGTAGCTCAGTGGCTAGGGCGCCAGCCACATACACCGAAGCTGGCAGGTTTGAACCTGGCCTGGGTCTGCCCAACGACGACAACTACAACAACAAAAAATAATCTGGGCATTGTGGCACGTGCCTATAGTCCCAGCTGCTTGGGAGGCTGAGGCAAGAGAATTGCTTAAGCCCAAGAGTTTGGGGTTGCTGTGAGGTGTGATGCCATGGCATTCTACCAAGGGCAACATAGTGAGACTCTGTCTCAAGAAAAAAGATGTAGTGACATCGCATAGTCATGTTTGGGAAATCAGAAGAGAAAGAAGATATGCTGAAAAATATAAGAGGGACTTTACCTAACAAGTGCAATCAGTACAATCTGGTTCTCTGTACCCTCAATGAATCCCCAACAATTAAGAAAAAATAGGCCAGCACCTGTGGCTCAGTGGGCAGGGTGCTGGCCCCATATGCTGAGGGTGGCAGATTCGAACCTGGCCCCGGCCAAACTGCAACAAAAGAATAGCCAAGCGTTGTGGTGGGCGCCTGTAGTCCCAGCTACTCGGGAGGCTGAGGCAAGGGAATCGTCTAAACCTAGGAGTTGGAGGTTGCTGTGAGCTGTGTGACTCCATGGCACTCTACCGTGGGTGATAAAGTGAGACTCTGTCTCTATTTAAAAAAAAAAGTAATAATAAAAAAAAGAACTGGTTGGAGAGAAAGAAGGTAATTAAGTAGTTCTTAAAAATATTCAGGTCTGGATGAATTCCAGGGGTTCTAAACTTTAAGAGATAGTTTGAAAAGAAAGATAACTGAAAAATGAGACATTCATTGCTATTTTAGTAATTTGAGGTTGGATTTTGAGCATTAAGGACAAGGGGAAGAGGAGTACATTGATTGAAAGAAAATGCAGGTAATGCTGTCAAGACTTTGGGTAGTGGGCGGCACCTGTGGCTCAAGGAAGTAGGGCACCAGCCCCATATGCCAGAGGTGGTGGGTTCAAACCCAGCCCCAGCCAAATACTACAAAAAAAAAAAAAAAAAAAGACTTTGGGCAGTAATGTCCAGCACAGTAGCAATTAGCCACAAATAGCTGTTGATCACTCTAATGTAGCTCGTGAGAGTAAACAGCTAAAATTTTAATTTTATTAGCCACTTGTGGCTAGTAGCTTTTATATTGGACAGCAGAGTTCTAGACATTTAGTATTTTGTTAATATTAATTAATTAATTTATTTATTTTTGAGATAGTTTCACTCTGTAGCCCAGGCTGGAGTATGGTGGTGTCAGCCTACCTCATAGCAAGGTGGGTTGAGTTCCTCCCACCTCAACCTCCCAGAGTGCTAGGATCATAGGCATGCACCATCATGCCCCACCTAGACATTTAGTATTTTGGGCAGAAGGAGTTGTCTCAGGCATCCTCAAACTACGGCCTATAGGCCACATGCAGCCTGCCAAGGACGTTTATCCGGCCCGCCAGGCGTTTTTGCCGCTGCTGCCGCCTGTCCTGCTTAGCAGCCAACTCGTCCCGGGACCCACAGTCTGGCCCTCCAACAGTCTGAGGGACAGTGAATTGGCCCCCTATTTAAAAAGTTTGAGGACCCCTGGCATAGAGAAAGGCTTCTAAGGAAAGAAGTAAGAATAGAGAGCAAGACTGGTAGAAAAGTAAGGCATTGGGCTGGGCCTGGTGGCTCATGCCTATAATCCTAGCACTCAGAGGCTGAGGTGGGTGGAATGCTTGAGCTCACAAGTTTGAGACCAGGCTGAGCTAGAGAATAGACCCCATCTCTAAAAATAGCTGGGTGTAGTGGAAGGCGCCTGTGATCCCAGGTACTCAGCAGGCTGAGGCAAGAGAATTGCTTGAACCTAGGAGTTTGAGGTTGCTGGGAGCTGTGACACCCAGGCACTCTAGAGGGGCAAGAAAGTGAGACTCTGCCTCAAGAAAGAAAAAAAAAGAAAGGTATTATACCTCTGGTAGTTACCTATTTTTCCCAGTGGGTATAACTAGTGTGAGCAAGAACAGAGATCAATAAGCCAGGGTAATAGAGTGAGAATTGAAATACTGTGTAGATCTAAATTCACTCTTCGGTTTAATGTTCCACACCCTTGCAGAATCCTGCCCTGTGTTATTTTAGCCTGGATTAGCAGTGGAGACAAGATTAAGCATCAGAGCAAAGCACTTAGCCCCTTATTTTTTTCCCCACAGGCCTATTGTTACTATTGTTGGGAGGAAGAACAAAATGAGGCTGGGCTCCAGGTTAACCTGATGAACAGTCTTACTTCAGCCTCACCCTATCTTTTCCTTTCCTGTAGTATTTTTTTTGCATTTTTTGGCCAGGGCTGAGTTTAAACCTGCCACCTCTGGCATATGGGGCCCACAACCTACTCCTTTGAGCCATAGGTTCCGCCCTTTCCTGTAGTAGTTTTCAAGCAATCCCTATCTCCAAGGGATTCTTCCCTAATTAATTGGGCATGGCTAAAAGAAATACCAGACCAAAAAGGTGGCCTGTCTTGCCTTTTCTTGTATTGTTTTGCTGTTATCAGACAACCAAGAACGTTAACTAATGTAGTATATGATCCTAAATTTCTTTTGTGTTTGTTTTTTGTGTGTGTGTGGTTTTTGGCCAGGGCTGGGTTTGAACACATCACCTCTGGCATATGGGGCCAGCGCCCTACTCCTTTGAGCCACAGGCCTGCACTTGATCCTAAGTTGTTTTTGTTTTTGTTTTTGTTTTTTTGAGATAGAGCCTCAAGCTGTCCCCCTGGGTAGAGTGCTGTGGCATCACAGCTCACAGCAACCTCCAACTCCTGGACTCAAGCGAATCTCCTGCCTCAGCCTCCCAAGTAGCTGGGACCACAGGCGCCTGCCACAACGACCGGCTATTTTTTGGTTGCAGCCATTATTGTTGTTTGGCGGGTCAGGGCTGGGTTTGAACCCACCACCTTAGGTGTATGTGGCTGGCGCCTTAGCCACTTGAGCCACAGGTGCCGAGCAGATCCTAAGTTTTTAAAACTAGAAATAGCAGAGTTAGAAGCTTAGGTTCAGGCTCGGGGCCTGTGGCTCAAGTGGCTAAGGTGCTAGCCACATACACCTAAGGTGGCGGGTTTGAATCCAACCTGGCCCGCCAAAATACCAATGACGGCTGCAACCAAAAACTAGCCGGGCATTGTGGCGGGTGCCTGTGGTCCCAGCTACTTGGGAGGCTGAGGCAGGAGACTCGCTTGAGCCCTAGGAGTTAGAGGTTGCTGTGAGCTGTGATGCCACAGCACTCTACCCAGGGGGATAGCTTGAGGCTCTGTCTCCAAAAAAAAAAAAAAAAAAAAAGAAGCTTAGGTTCAAGGTGAGAGAACAGCTAAATTTGTCTTTCTAACCTCTAATGCAGTTCCTAGGGATCTCTGCTTTCTGAGATTTGCTCAGGCAATAAAATGTTCCTGCTCTTTCTCTGTCTCTTTATTTCTTCTCTAAATAGAACAAGATCCTCATTGACCAGGCTTGCTAAGGGCTAAGATCATGATAAACCCTTCTTTCCAAGTGGGAATCAAACTAACTTGTGTATATCCAAGTTTAGGCTGTTCTTGAAGTCTGTGTGTGATATAACATTACAGAAAATCTAAGAGATGAATCCACAAATTTGATTTCCTATTATTTATTTATCAAAGATGTCCCAGTTACTAAGACAGGTCCCATCCCAGGCCTCGTGGAACTTACAGACTAGTAAGGTTGAGTATCCCTTATCAGAAATGCTTGGGACCATGAATGTTTCACATTTTGGATATTTGTGCTATGCTTACCAGTTGAGCACCACAAATCCAAAAAATTCAGAATCCAAGTTGGGCACTGTGATATGCTATAATCCCAGGTACTCAGGAGGCTGAAATGGGAGCATCTCTTGTGCTCAGGGGCTTAGGGCCACAGTGCGGTATCATCATGCCTGTGCGTAGTCACTGCACACCAGCCTGGATTATATATCAAGACCATCTCGGAAATATATATAAAATCCAAAATGCTTATTGGGGCCAGGCACAGTGGCTCATTGCTGTAATCTTAGCACTCTGAGGGGCCAAGGTGGGAGGATCCCTTGAGCTCAGAAGTTCAAAACTAGTCTGAGCGGCTCAACGCCTGCAGCTCAGGCATCTAGGGCCCCAGCCACATACACCGGAGCTGGCAGGTTTGAATCCAGCCTGGGCCAAAAAGTAGCTGGGCATTGCGGCAGGCACCTGTAGTCCCAGCTACTTGGGAGGCTGAGGCAAGAGAATTGCTTGGGCCCAGGAGTTTGAGGTTGCTGTGAGCTATGGCACTACAGAACTGTACACAGGGCGACAGCCTGAGGCTCTGTCTCAAAAAAAAAAACCAGTCAGAGTAAAGCTAGACCCTATCTCTACTTAAAATAGAAAAACTTAGCCAGACATGGTGACACATGCCTATAGTCCCAATTACTGGGGAAGCTGAGGCAGGAGGATGGTTAGGACCCAGGAGTTTGAGGTTACCATAAGCTAGACTGATGCCACAGCACTCGAGCCTGGGTAACAGAGTGAGACTGTCTCCAGAACAAAAACAATGCCTATTGGAGTGCTTGAGCATCATGTCAGCATTCAAAAAGTTTTAGATTTTGGAGCATTTTAGATTTCACATGGTCAACCTATGTAGGGTTTTTCAATGGTGAACTTTTATCATTCAGGGTAGAATAATTCTATTGATGTACAGAATGATCTTGCTGACCCCTTCCCGGTAAATACCTGTAGGACCTTTATAGAGTCATTGTGATAATAAAAACTTCCCATACATTTTCAGATTCTACCCTGGGGTTTGGCGACAGGTGATACCACCCCTACTGAGAGCTGCTGGTTTAATGGGAGGTGTAATTTTTTTTTTTTTTTTTT
>NW_003852639.1:1630942-1633129 GCF_000181295.1 Otolemur garnettii | reverse complement strand
GGCCTGGGCTGGATTCGAACCCGCCACCTTAGGTGTATGTGGCTGGCACCTTAGCCACTTGAGCCACAGGCGCCGAGCCAGAACAGGATGTCTTGATTGGCTTATGCCAGTCATTCCTCTTCTCTGGGTTTAGGCACACTCTTGAACAATGGTTCTCAACCTTCCTAACGCCACAACCCTTTAATGTACTTCCTCATGTTGTGGTGGCCCCCACCCATAGGATTATTTTCATTGCTACTTCATAACTGTAATTTTGCTACTGTTATGAATCGTAATGTAAATATCTGATATACAGAATGGACTTAGGTGATCCCTGTGAAAGGGTTATTCGACCCCCAAAGGCGTCACGACCCACAGGTTGAGAACCGCTGCTCTAGAGCCTAACAGGTTTGAGATTCTTTTAGAGAAGATGGGGAAATTTCATATTTATTGGATAGGCAACTAAGAGGGGTCTGGCACACAGTACCTACAACAAGAAGTATTAGGAAGTGGAGAGCTGAGTGAATGTTTATCCCAGTCTCCCATTCATAATGCTGTGTTAAATGCTCTAATGGAAAAATGTTCAGTTGTTCATTCTGGTTCCTTTCAAGCCCTGATTATTGTGAATGCATTTCTTCTAAGCCAACTATATTCCTTCCTTTGCCCATTTCTTTTGTCTTAGTTTCTCAATCCAGGGAATAAATACTGTGAAGGAGGTGTTTTTTTCCTCCTTTAAAATGTCCTACCAACTTGTCGGTCTGAATTTCTTTTTTTATTCCTCCCTTGGTCTTTCCACCAACCGACTAACTCTTACTGCCCTCTGTCTGAATCCTCCTTGTACCCATCCTGCCTTACAGATGCATGTTATTTATGTACACCAGCTAGTTGAAAGACTCAAAATTTACTTCCAGTTCTCTACTAACTTTACCTTTCTCTCTTTCTCCTCCTCTTTTTCCTCTCCTCTTGTTTTCTCTCCTCTCCATTGCTGCTGCAGAGCGTCTCTACAGCCAACTTGAGCGAAACCGCCTGCTTTCTAATGAGCTGAAGCTAACGCTGCATGATCTGTGTGACTGATGGGCAGGGCTCTCTGAGGCCTATTACACTGAGCTTACTGCTCACATCTCTGACCTGGACCCCAACACAAAGCTGATTATCTTTTTTAAAGTTACTATTTTCCCCTAAGCAAATTGTTTTCTAATTGAGGCAGTTAGAATGTTGATTTCCTCGGGCAGTGCCTGTGGCTCAAAGGAGTAGGGCACCAGCCCATATGCCAGAGGTGGCAGGTTCAAACCCAGCCCCAGCCCAAAAAAAAAAAAAAAAAGAATGTTGATTTCCTAACAGCAGATTACAATTTTCCAACTAAAATTGCAATAGTTAATATTACATTTCTATCCCATTAGAAGAGATTATGAGTGATGAAGGGAGGGACCTGAAATAATAGTAAGAAAACTTGGGAGAATTTTCTCTTTTGCACCCTTATTTGCTGCTCTTTCACTTGTACACTCATTGTAGGATTTGTCCCCTAGCATGGACATCTTTTAACAATAAAAGGATGGACTTGACAAGATGTTGTAACTGCTTCGTCTGCAGCCCCAGGGATGGGCCCTTCTGAGTGGCACAAAGGGAAGAGAAAGAAAAGAAGAGTGTGGGATATAAATATGAGTCTGTGCTACCATCACCTTCTCTGAGTTGAAGATTTGAGTATTTTCCTCACCTCCCTAGAGCAGTCAGAGTGGTTTGCCTGTTAGGCAGGTTAGATTGTCCTTGGTGTTTGGCCTCTGGTTTTCCTCCTCATATTTTCCCTTTTGCTTCCTTTTCCTGGTTTTGTGTTTAATTGCAAGTAGCTCTGTCACAGGCTAGTTCTGGACAGTAGATCTGCAAAAAATTGCAGTTAAGGCTTTGCTTATATGTTTTAGTCATGTTCTTTATTTCCTTTAGAGGTTCTTTGACTTTACTGTGAGGGCTCTTTTATTTATGCCACCAATTATCCCTTTTCCCTCTGCCTTTAGGAGAAAGCACGTAGTGTATCAGGCTCTTCTTGTGCTCTTTTCAAGTTGAAATTCTGTTTTTTTCTGTTCTGCCTGTCCTTGTTTACAAAGGTTACACTCCAGTGAGTCATTTTAAGAAGGTGTTGTCCCGGCTCGGCGCCTGTGGCTCAAGTGGCTAAGGCACCAGCCACATACACCTAAGGTGGTGGGTTCGAATCCC
>NW_003852639.1:1629671-1630805 GCF_000181295.1 Otolemur garnettii | reverse complement strand
AGCTGTGATGCCATGGCACTCTACCCAGGGGGATAGCTTGAGGCTCCGTCTTAAAAAAAAAAGAAGAAGGTGTTGTCCTATAGGTAAAGCCTAGAAAGGGGGTTGGCTGATGCTTAAGGTTTGCTCCCTGTTTCAGTGACAGAAAGCTGAAAGACTTGGTTGGGTGTAGGAGAGAAAGGAAATGGTTGATAAGGTCCCTAACTTCCTCCCCCAGAAATATAGCAACACCTGCAACTTAAGTAGGCAAGGTAGAGAGGCTTTGCCAAACTGATTGATTTAATTGCTGCTTCTTGTGGCTGAGAAGGCAGCTGCTTTATTAGTCTGCAGCTTCCCTGCAACAGGAGCAAGTCCCAGAGTGAGCAGACCTTAAAACTTCTAGTTTTTGTAACTTCTCTCCTTTACCCCCATTAGATAAACTGAAATGTACCAAAGAGGAGCACCTCTGTACACAAAGGATGCTGGACCAGACTCTGCTTGACCTGAATGAGATGTAGAGCACCCCAGTCCCACCCTGCTGCTGCTTCTCCCTCTGACCCTGACTCCACCTGAGGCCAGCCTGCCTGAAGCTGACCTTTAAACTGAGGGCTGATCTTTAACTGGAAGGCTGCTTTCTCCTTTCACCACCCTCTTCATCCCCTGCCCACCCCACCGCCATGTCTTTTTCACCAAATTGACTCTGTCTCTTCCCAGAAATTCCAGCTGGGCTAGAGGCTGAGCATCTTTGGGAACAACATTTAAGGGAATGTCAGCACAATGCAAATTGTCTTTAAAAGCATGTTGTGATGTACACATTTTGTAACTACCTTTTTTGTTGTTGTGGCAACCATTTGTAAAACATTCCAAATACTTCCCCAGCTCTTGAAGCAGCAGTCTAATCCCTTTCTCACTTTTGGAAGATGACTTTTAAGCTTAATGCATATTGCCCTCTTCTTAGAAGAGGGGAAAAAGGTCTGGGCCTGCCTTACTGAGAACCAAACAGAGCCCAGGGAGAAACTCCTCTACAGACAACCTCACTGCTCTGTACAAAGTACCAGCCAAACCAGAAAGGTGATCCCAGGAGGAGTTAGCCAAAAAAAAGAAAACAACAAAAACATGCTGTTGTTGAGGTTTTCAGCTTTAAGATATCTTTGGACA
>NW_003852639.1:1615651-1629646 GCF_000181295.1 Otolemur garnettii | reverse complement strand
ACCTTTGAGACCAGATTTTTATCCTGTCTCTACTCTTGCCAACGACTCAGAATGGATCATGTGCTCCTTATGTTGAGTGGACCACATAATTGCTCTCCTGCCTTCTTAAAGAAAAATTATGTTTTTGCCACTAATTTACCAATATGAAACTCATCTCATTACCCTTTCTGGGTCCGAAGCTGCTATGTCTAAAATTGCCATCTCCTTGTACTTTGCAACAGTCTGTGCTGGAGAAATCTTGAATAGCTTATGTACAAGACTTTGAAAATTCTATATTATTTGAAACCTTGCTTCATTTGGTCTGGGGCCCCTGGCCATGAGGGCTCTCTACAGTCTTTGAGCTGGCAGTGTACTAAAAACCTTTTAAAGTTTCTTTCCCTGCCCAGTCCCCACTTTTTGGAGAGGTTTCTCTGAGTGAGGCCTGTTAGGTGTACATCCTGCAGCTTATTGGCTTAAAATGTACTCTCCTTTGGTATGGTCTCTTTGGGGCCAATGGGGAGAAAGAAAACCAGTAGTGCAACTGTTTTGATACTGAATATTGACATGTGTCTTTTTGAAATAAAGAACCAGTCCCTCCAACTCTCAGAGCTATTTGACTTTTATTTATTAAACCAAACGTGCTTTCTCCACAGAAGTATGAGATTTGCATTAAAAAATCAGATCTTGGTTGGTTACAAGTAAGATTCAGTGTAGAGCAAACAATTTAGAAGCAGACCAAAACTGAGTTCAAAACTCACTTCTAAAATTCCTAGTTGTGTGTCTGATATAAATCATTTAGTTTTATCATCTAATGTGGAGATAATATATATTGTCAGGGTAAATGTGAAGAAATAATACTTAAGGCTCAGAACCCACAGTGCAGTGGTTACAGCACCAGCCACATCAAGGCTGGCAGGTTCAAACCCGGCCTGGGCCAGCTAAACAACAATAACTGCAATAAAAAATAGCTGGGCATTGTGGCAGGCAACTGTAGTCACAGCTACTTGCAAAGCTAAAGCGAGAGAATCACTTAAGCCCAAGAGTTTGAGGTTGCTGTGAGCTGTGACGTTACGACACTCTACAAGGGTGACATAGCGAGACTCTGTCTTAAAAAAAAAAAAAGAAAAATAATACTTATAATGACAGGCCTTTTATGGGTTACTTAACACTGGCATCTTCAAGCTAAACCATACTTTTTCCTTTGCAGTCATATTTGTATAAACCATAGATTTATTCTATTACAATCTTTAAACCGGATGTGATATTGATCACATTCCTAGAAATATGTAGTTTTAATGAACTGTCATGAAATAGCCTTTGAATTAATATTCCATTGGATATTTGAAGAAAACAAGTGAATTTAACAAGAAGTGTTCTCAGGATATTAACTTATAGGTGGTGTGTATGAGTGGATAGCTTTCAAAGCTGCCCTTGACAGGCCATCTCTGGCATTCCTGCACTCTGGCCTGGAAGTGAGACATGAGTAACTTCATATAAAAATTACATTGCTTCCTTGATAAAAGTCCAGCTGTTTATGCTAAAGACTGGAAGTTTTTCCATTCATGGGCAAGGACCAATACTGACTGGAAATTACTGCAAAAAAAAAAAAAAAATTCCTTTTTTTGGTCTAGGAGCCAAACATGGTAGGAAATTGGGAATTTTTTTTTTTTTTTTTTTTTTGCAGTTTTTGGCTGGATCCAGGTTTGACCCCACCACCTCTGCTATATGGGGCCGGCGCCCTACTCCTTTGAGCCACAGGCGCCGCCCGGGAAAGATTTTTTTTTAAGCTTTTCTTTTTCCTTTAACCTTAAAAGATATCTGCCATACATGATTTTGGAAAGCTTTTTATTTATTTTTGTTTGAGACAGTTTAACTATGTCGCCCTGGGTAGAATACTGTAGTGTCACAGCTCACAGCAACACCTCAAACTCTTGGGCTTAAGCGATTCTCTTGCTTCAGCCTCCCGAGTAGCAGGGACTACGGGCGCCCGCCACTACACCCAGCTATTTTTTGTTGCAGTTGTCATTGTTGTTTAGCTGGCCTGGGTCGGATTCGAACCCTCCAGCCTTGGTGTGTGTGGCCAGCGTCGTAACCACTGCTACAAGAGCCAAGCCAGGAAAGCATTTTGTTTGTTTGTTTGTTTTGCAGTTTTTGGCCGAGGCTGGGTTTGAACCCTCCACCTCTGGCATATGGGGCTGGTACCCTACTCCTTTGAGCCACAGGCACCGCCCCAGGAAAGCGTTTTAATAGGGTAGCAGGGTTTGTGCCTAAAGTTTCCATAAGGAGGTTTAAAGAAGGGCCTCATAAAAATTTCCCACAATTCCGAGTAAGCCGCAGGGGCCGCCTCCTGATGACGTCGCGCCTGTGGATTGGCTGGTGTGGGGCGGGAGCGGTCGTAGCTGAGCTGCAGCCTGCGACCCGGCAGTTGCCATGTCTGGCTCCAGTGCCCCGGCTAGCCGAGGCTTTGGGCTACTTTTCTCTTTGTCTCTACACCGCCTCTTGTTGATGCTTCTATTTTTGCTTGAGATTTTGGCCAACAAACTTAACGTGCCACAGGTGTTGCTACCCTTCGGCCGAGAGCCAGGCCGGGTGCCCTTCCTCCTGGAGGCGCAGCGGGGCTGCTACACTTGGTGAGGGGCAGGGGGTCACAAGGATATGCACCCCAGCACCACTCAGTAAGGAAGAGAGAGGTTCTTTCTGTAAGAGCCCACAGGAATCCTTTGTGGTCTGTCGGCTATCCTGGGGCGCCCGTGGCTCCGTGGGTAGGGCGCCGGCCATATACACCCAGGCTGGCGAGTTCGAGCTCGGCCCTGGCCTGCTAAACAACAATGACAGCTTGCAAAACAACAACAAAAATAGCCGGGCGTTGTGGCGGGTGCCTGTAGTCCCAGCTACTTGGGAGGCTGAGACAATAGAATCGCTTAAGCCCAAAGAGTTTGAGGTTGCTGTGAGCTGTAATGCTAAGGTATTCTATGGAGAGTGACATAGTTAGACTCTCAAACAAAAAAGGGGAGGGGGGGCTATTGTAGGGAGGAGGGCATTGGAATCAAGGGAGGTACAGGGGCCAGATTCTCCCTGCAAGAAGTGTCCTGCCTCTGTGGGGTATCATCAGGTAGTGTGAGGGACAACGTGGGAGAAATTCTAGGATAAGACTGGCTTTTTCATTTTTTTCTTTTGAGACCTCGTCTTACTTTGTCGCCCTGAGTACAGTGCTGTGGTGTCACAGCTCACAGCAACTTCAAACTCTTTGGGCTCAATTGATTCTCTTGCCTCAGCCTTGCAGTAGCTGGGACTACAGGCGCCCGCCACACACCAGCTATTTTTATTTATTTATTTATTTATTTTTCGGTTTTTGGCCAGGGCTGGGTTTGAACCTGCCACCTCCGGCACATGGGGTCGGCGCCCTACTCCTTTGAGCCACAGGTGCCGCCCGGGCTATTTTTAGAGATGAAGTCTCACTCTGGCCCAGACTGGTCTCAAACTCCTGAGCTTAGGCGATCCACCTGCCTTGGCCTCCCAGAGTGCTGGGATTACAGGCATGAGCCACCCCTCCCTTTTTCACTGTGCATATTGAGAAAGGGTCATCACTGTGAGCAACTAACAGGGCACAGGGAAGCCCACAGGGCACAGGGAAGCCCTGTGCCGGGAGTCTGCAGGTAACGTGAAGGACTTACAAAGTTATCAGCTTGACAGGGAGTTCCCTAAATCTTAGGAAATTTATTTATTTATTTATTTATTTATTTTGAGACAGAGTCTCACTGTATCGCTGCCCTCAGTAGAGTACTATGGCGTCACAGTTCATTAGCAACCTCAAACTCTTGGGCTTAAGTGATTCTCTTGCCTCAGCCTCCCAAGTAGCTGGGACTACAGGTGCCTGTCACGCCAGCTATTTTTTGGTTGCAGTTGTCATCGTTTAGAAGGCCCTGCCAGCCTGCGTGTATGTGGCCAGTGCCCTACTCACTGAGCTATGGGCGCTGAGCCAGGAAATTTCTTTAGGAGCAAAAAGACTTAGGTTGTGACGGTTTCTCCTAACTAAGGTGAGCTGTTTAACAGAAGGAGATTTCTTTTTTTTTTAGTCACCCTTGGTAGAGTGCCATGGTGCCACAGCTCACAGCAACTCCCAACTCCTTGCCTCAGCCTCCCAAGTAGCTGGGACTACAGGCACCAGGCACAATGCCTGGCTGTTGCAGTTTGGCCGGAACTGGGTTCAAACCTGCCACCCCATGGACAGTGTCTGTGGCTCAGTGGATAGGACGTCAGCTCCGTGTGCTGAGGGTGGCAAGTTCAAACCCAGTTCCAGCCAAACTGCAACAAAACATAGCCGGTGTTGTGGTGGGCGCCTGTAGTCCCAGCTACTTGGGAGGCCTAAGCCCAAGAGCTGGAGGTTGCTGTGAGCTGTGATGCCACGGCACTGTACCGAGGGCAATAAAGTAAGATTCTGTCTCAAAAAAAAAAAAAAATCAAACCTGCTGCCCTTGGTATATGGGGCCAGCACCCTACCCACTGAACCACAGGTGCCACCCAAGAGAAGGAGATTTTTTTAAAACACAACAGCAAATTACTAAGTACTTAACTAAGCCTTTCCAAGTATTAATTCTTTCACTTTTTAGTCTTCCAAAATAAGTGCTATTACTCCCATCTTACACATGAAAAAACTAAAGACCAGCGACCAGGAAGTACAAAGTTCTGGGAATGTAAGATTTGTCTTGGGTAGAGATGAGATCTGCCTGTAATATAAAAGTTGCCTCACTTGTATAAGGATACCCACTTGAAGTGTGGGGACAAGGGGTAGATTCCACTCTGTGATAATGACACTTCCTGACTAAAGATGGAAAGACATGATTTTTTTTTTTTTTTTTTTTTTTTTTTTTTTTGAGACAGAGCCTCAAGCTGTCCCCCTGGGCAGAGTGCCGTGGCATCACAGCTCACAGCAACCTCCAACTCCTGGGCTCAAGCGAGTCTCCTGCCTCAGCCTCCCAAGTAGCTGGGACCACAGGCGCCCACCACAACGCCCGGCTATCTTTTGGTTGCAGCCATCATTGCTGTTTGGCGGGTCCGGGCTGGGGATTCGAACCCGCCACCCTAGGTATACGTGGCTGGCGCCTTAGCCAGTTGAGCCATAGGCGCCGAGCCGACATGATTTTTTGGTGTGAGACCCAACCATAGGATTTGTGGTTATTTAAGGTATGAGGTGAACTAATTGAAGTGAACTTCAGGATGCCAGAGAGTTCATCCTAAATAGAGTATATTTCTCTCTACCACATCATAGAGAAGTAATGAGGTTTGTTTATATTTACAATATATATATATATATATATATTTGTTTATATAATGTGAGAATTTTGCCTCCCAAAAAGAATTGGGCTTGTGGGTGGTGCTTATGGCTCAAATGGGTAGGGCACCGGCCCCATATGCCGGAGGTGGTGGGTTCAAACCCAGCCCCAGTCAAAAACACAAAAAAAAAAAAAAAAAAAGAATTGGGCTTTTAAGATGACCCAGTGTGGCTTGGCGCCTGTAGCTCTAGCAGCTAAGGCACCAGCATATACACCAGAGCTGGCAGATTCAAACCCAACCCAGGCCTGCTAAACAACAATGATAACTACAACCAAAAAATAGCCAGGTGTTGTAGTGGGCGCCTGTAGTCCCAGCTACTTGGGAAGCTGAGGCAAGAGAATTGCCTAAGCCCAGGAGTTGGAGGTTGCTGTGAGCTGTGATGCCATTGCGCTCTACCCAGGGTGACAGCTTGAGGGTCTGTCTGAAAAAAAATAAAAGACCCAGTGTGCTATATGGATTTCCTGACTGAAAGGATGATTTAAGGTGTCTTCTTTCTAGCATCAAAAGACCTTCTTTCCATTAATCCAAAAATATTAATTAATTTTTTGGTAATTTTTTCTCTATTTTTTCCCTTAATCCCAATAGGAAACAATTTTTTTTTTTTTTTTGAGGCAGAGTCTCACTCTGTCCCAAGGGTAGAGTGCCCCTGTAAGCATCGTCACTCAACAGCAACCTCAAACTCCTGGGTTCCAATGATCCTCCGCCTCTTGAATACCTGGGACTACAGGTATGTGTCCTAACACCGAGCTAGTGTTAATATTTTCAGTAGGGACAGGATCTCTCTCTTGCTCACGCTGCTCTTGAACTCCTAAGTTGAGGTGTTCTACCCTCCTTGGCCTCCAAAGAGTGCTAGGATTACAGGCATGAGCCACCACACCTATCCCAATTTTTTTGTACTTTGAATTGGATTCATACCTCATAATTTAGGCAGTTTTTCCGTCCTAGATATCAACAGTACAATTTCTAGGATTGAAGGAAACTCATTCCTCAGGGTCTGAGCAAGTCTTGTATCTCATTATTAAAAGCAAAACATCAATCCTATTTTTATATCTGGAGGGACAATGTAACATTAATCTTATTTTAAATATTGAGAGAGGAATATAACACTCTGAGACTGCATAAGAGATCATCGGAGAAAGTTCTCTTTTTTTTTGAGACAAAGTCTCAAGCTGTCACCATGTGACCATGTGTAGAGTACAGTGGCATCACAGCTCATAGCAACCTCCAACTCTTTGGGCGTAAGTGATTCTCTTGCCTCTGCCTGGGACTACAGGCACTCATCACAACATCCAGCTATGTTTTGGTTGTAATTGTCGTTGTTTGGTGGACCCAGGCTGGATTTGAACCCGCCAGCTCTGGTGTATGTTGCTGGCACCCTACCCGCTGAGCTACAGGTGCCAAGCCCATTCAGCAAAGTTCTAATCAATCTCTCCCACTTTAATTCTTGCATTCTTAAGCAAAGTTCCTACTTTTAAAAGTGTCTTTTAGGGCAGTGCCTATGGCTCAAGGAGTAGGGCGTCAGTCCCATATACCAGAGGTGGTGGGTTCAAACCTGGCCCCAGCCAAAAACTGCAAAAATAAAATAAAAATAAAAGTATCTTTTAAGTGTATCTGTTAATATGTAACATGAAAGACGTATAGGAATCTGTGTTCTACCAAAAGTTATCTTTAACCCATGTATTTAATACTTTGAAGTGTTTTGCTCTGGCAGGCATTCCACTCATCATGATGCAGTTACTGTTGAGCCTTTATATGAAAATGGTACCTTGTGTTCCCAAAGAGCTGTACTCATTGCTGAATCTACCCAACCAATACGCCTCAGCAGTATTATTCTTGCTCGAGAAATAGGTAGGTATGTTGATAGCAAAGACATCATGTATCATTTTGTCTGTGGTAGAATAAACTGATAGATTATTAACACATTTGAAGTGTTGGCTTCAAATGTTAAGGTAGAAAGGACTCCTTCAATATAAACCCTAATTGCATCATCTCATTCTGTGACTTTTTTTTTTGTATATCCAGCATCTGATGTGGTATTTGATACCATGGAAACACTAGTTGTTTGAATCAATGAAGGAAGGAAGGAATTATTCATTTTGAACTAACTCAAAGAATTAAGGTCTGAGATTGGTCTGAATGAAACAAGTGTCAGTACAAAGACTACTACTTCTTAGAGTGTAGGCTATGAACATGGATTAGCTGAATCACATGGGAGCTTGTAAGAAAGGTAAATTCTTTGACTCTGTCCTTCACCTTCTACATTAGGATCTCTGGAATGGGTCCAGGGTCCTGTGTTTTAACAAGTTCTCCAGATTTTAATACAGTGTGGACCT
The DNA here is from genome assembly GCF_000181295.1 of Otolemur garnettii. Lineage (NCBI taxonomy): Eukaryota > Metazoa > Chordata > Mammalia > Primates > Galagidae > Otolemur > Otolemur garnettii. The sequence goes on along the minus strand of NW_003852639.1, from coordinate 1,622,000 downwards.
AAAATTCATGTGCAATTCAAAATAGTTTAACATAGTAAATTTCACGCAAACTTTATGGACACCATGTATAATTATACTAAAGTTTGAGATGTGTGACACTAATCTGTTATGGTTTAAACCAGCTCAAGAAAATGCTGTTTATATTCAAAGTAGAGCTGGAGGCTTTCTATTCCTGAGTTTTTGGCACTTTCTCACCATGTTGCCTATAGGCCAGAAATATTAATATCTATATAGCTTTTAAATATATATTTTGGGTGTGGGGAGGTAGAGTCTTGCTCTTCTGTCTAGGCTAGAGTGCAGTGGCATGATCATAGTTCACTTGAACTCCTGGGCTGAAGTGATCCTCCACCTCAGCCTACTGAGTAGCTGGGCCTGCAGAAATACACCACTGTGCATGGCTAATTTTTTTTTTTTGAGACAGAGTCTCAAGCTGTCACCCTGGGTAGAGTGTCGTGGCATCACAGCTCACAACAACCTCAAACTCTTGGGCTTAAGCAATCCTCTTGCCTCAGCCTCCTACGTAGCTGGGACTACAGGCACCGGCCACAACCCCCAGCTATTTTTTGGTTGTAGTTGCCATTGTTTGGCAGGCCAGGCTAGATTTTAACCCACCAGCTCTAGTGTATGTGGCTGGCACCCTACCCACTTGAGCTATAGGTGCCAAGCCTAATTTTTTTATTTTTTGTAGAGATAGGGTCTCTTTGTGTTGTCCAAGCTGGTCTCTAACTCCTGGCCTCATGATCCTTCTGCTTCAGCCTCCAAAATTGCTAGAATCATAGGCATGAGCCACTGTACTCGGCTGCTTTTAAATATTTTGATAAGAGGAGTGGCAGCAGGGGTTGGGGGTCCTAATCAATGGTGGCAAGGCCTGGTGGGGGTGAAGGTACCCTCCATAACACTTTCCAGCCAGGTCTGGACATGCCCAACATTGTAAGCCTCATGGTGGAACATCTTTTGAACCCATTTGAATGGAAGGCTGAAAGCTCTACCTAATGTTAATAGAAGAGATTATGCAAACAATACAACACTCTGAACAAACACTAAAAACAGCTCTCATCTCAACAAACCCAGCGCTTATATCATAGTATGAAAAGTTAAATGCTGGGGCTCAGTGCCTATAGCACAGTGGTTATGGTGCCAGCTACATGCACAGAGCTTGGTGGGTTTGAATCCAGCCCAGGCCAATTAAACAATGACAATTGCAACCAAAAAATAGCTAGGCATTGTGGTGGGTGCCTGTAGTGCCAGCTACTTGGGAGGCTGAAGCAAGAGAATTGCTTAAGCCCAAGAGTTTGAAGTTGATGTGAGCTGTGACGCCATGGCACTCTACCAAAGGCAACATAGTGAGAGTCTGTCTCAAAAAAAAAAAAGGAAAAGAAAAATTCGATGCTGGGAAACAGTGTTTGTTTATTTTATTTTATTTATTTATTATTATTTTGAGACAGAGCCTCAAGCTGTCCCCCCAGGTGGAGTGCTATGGCATCACAGCTCACAGCAACCTCCAACTCCTGGGCTCAAGCAATTCTCCTGCCTCAGCCTCCCAAGTAGCTGGGACCACAGGTGCCTGCCACAACACCTGGCTATTTTTTGGTTGCAGCCATCATTGTTGTTTGGCAGGCCTGTGTTGGATTTGAACCCACCACCTTAGGTGTATGTGGCTGGCGCCTTAGCCACTTGAGCCACAGGCGCCGAGCCTATTTTATTTATTTTTGTTTTTTTGAGACAGAATCTTATTATGTTGCCCTCGGTAGAGTGCTGTGGTATCATAGCTCACAGCAACCTCAAACTCTTGGGCTCAAGCTATTCTCTTGCCTCAGCCTCCCAAGTAGCTATGATTACAGGCGCCCGCCACAATGCCTAGTTGTGTTTTTTGTTTGTTTGTTTGTTTAGCAGTCCTAGGCTGGGATCGAGCCCACTAGCCTTGGAGCATGTGGCCAATGCCCTAACCACTGAGCTATGGGTGCCCACCCCAACAAGGTGTTCTTTAGAGTCAGTAATAACACACAAAACCTACAAATTCATGCAAGGCACATTCTGGAGTTCATAAAAACGAAGAAACCTAAAGATGCCTTCTGTCTTGTGGGGATAACAATGATTGATCTTTACCCAAGAGATTCCTGGAACTTCTATTTTTTAGAGACAGAGTCTCACTTTGTCACCCTTTGTAGAGTGCTGTGGTGTCACAGCTCACAGCAACCTCCAGCTCCTGGGCTTAGGTGATTCTCTTGCCCCAGCCTCCCAAGTAGCTGAGACCACAGGGCGCCCGTCATAACACCCAGCTATTTTTTGTTGGAGTTTGGCCAGGGCCGGGTTTGAACCCACCACCTTCGGTATATGGGGCTGGCACCCTACTCACTGAGCCACAGGCACTGCCCAAGGAATTTGGCTTTGAATAGGCCTCTTTGACAGATAATGTGGGGATATTCAGTTTTGCCAGGTATGTTGGTAATTTTTAAAGTTTGCGCATGAAGGCAAAGTGAAGAAGCTCCAGAAAACATCTTCAAGTGAGTATTCTATTTTTTATAGCTATTATATTCCTGATGTAACTAGTGTTTTGCTGCTTAGATCTTATAAGACCTTAACCCGTGAGACTGAACACATATTTGGACTGTGACACCCCCAGTGGCTTCCATGCCTAATGCAAGGTTCCAACCACTAGGAAGAAGCTGACCAGTGCCCTCTAAACTTTTGCCCTATCTGCTTACGAAAGTTGCAGTATGCTATTGGCTTCAGCATTGTAGAAATGCGTAAAGCTCTAGTAAGATAGATCAATGATGAATCAGCTGACAAACCTGCAGTAACTCTAAAACATGGTCATGAAGATGATGAGAATTTATCAAAACCTGCTGAAGCCTTTAAGGAATGGAAAGTGTGGGTAAAGAAGTGCCTTGTTGGCCTTGCCCAGTGGCTCACACCTGTAATCCTAGCACTCTGGGAGACCAAGGCGGGTGTATTGACTGAGCTCACAGGTTCGAGACCAGCAGAAGCCAGAGTGAGACCCCTCTCTCTAAAAATAGGCAGGCATGTGGCAGGTGCCTATAGGCCCACATACTCAGGAGGCTGAAGCAAGAGAATCGCTTAAGCCCAAGAGTTTGAGTTCCTGTGAGCTGTGATGCTACAGTACTCTACTGAGAGCGACACAGTGAGATTCTGTCTCCAAAAAAAAAAATGCCTTCCACCCCAGAAGTGCATTAATGTACATAGTTACCATTCAATAAAAAAAAAAAATGCCTTCCTGTTTTCCAAAAATAAAGACCTTAAACTAGGAGTAATTAAAATAAATACTTGCACATTTTGCATAAAAATATTTTTTTAAAAAATATTTTGATAAATGATTTATCTGTCATATTTTCCTTCCTTCCTTCCTTCTTTCTTTCTCTCTTGCAGTTTTTAGGTGGGGCTGGGCTTGAACCCACCACCCCTGGTATATGGGGCTGGCGCCCTACTCCTTTAGCCACAGCGCTGTCCTCTTTCTTTCTTTTTGACAGAGTCTCACTGTGTTGCCCTCAGTAGAGTCCTGTGGTGTCCCAGCTCACAGCAACCTCAAACTCCTGGGCTCCAGCGATCCTCTTGCCTCAGCCTCCTGAGTAGCTGGGACTATAGGTGCCTGCCACAATACCTGGCTATTTTTAGAGACAGGGTCTTGCTCTGGCTCAAGGTGGTCTCCAACTCATGACCTCAGATCATGCGTCTACCTCGGCCTCCCAGAGTGCTAGGATTACACTGTCGTATTTTCTTTTTCTTTTTTTTTTTTGAGACAGAGTCTCACTATGTCACACTCTGACTCTGTGTGCCGTGGCATCACAGCTCACAGCAACCTCAAACTCTTGGGCTTAAGCAATTCTCTTGCCTAGCCTCCCAGTAGCTGGGACTATAGGCGGCCCCCCGGCCCCTGCCCAGTGCCCAGCTATTTTCTGTTGCAATTGTCATTATTGTTTAGCAGGCCTGGGCCGGGCTCAAACCTTCCAGCCTAGGTGTATGTGGCTGGCACCGTAACCGCTGTGCTACAGGCGCCAAGCCAACTGTTATATTGTCTTTTTTTTTTATAGAGACAGTTTCACTTTATCGCCCATGGTAGAGTGCCGTGGCATCACACAGCTCACAGCAACCTCCAACTCCCAGGCTTAGGCAATTCCCTTGCCTCAGCCTCCTGAGTAGCTGGGACTACAGGTGCCCACCATAACGCCTGGCTATTTTTTGTTGCAGTTTGTCCGGGGCTGGGTTTGAACCCATCACCCTAGGTATATGGGGCTGGTGCCCTCCCACTGAGCCACAGGTGCTGCCTGTCATATTTTCTTAAATAGAAGGTTACAATGTTTGGTAAACTACAGGGTGTCCCAAAAGTCACCCCTAAAACCACCATACCTAGGGACAATGAGAAATTGTAACTAAATGTACTTTTACCTTTACATTACAAAATATTCTTTGCATGTTGGCTACCTCTTCATAAAATTTTGTAATGAATATTTTGCAAAGAAAGGTACTTTTTTTTGTTTTTTTGAGATAGAATCTCATTTTGTCACACTCAGTAGAGTGCTCTGGCATCATAACTCACAGCAACCTCAAACTCTTGGGCTCAAGCAATCCTCCTGCCTCAGCCTCCTTAGTAGCTGGGACTACTAATGCAAGGTTCCTACCACTCAGAAGAAGCTGAGCAGTGCCCTCTAAATCTTTGCCCTATCTACTTACAGGCACCCACTAACAAGCCCAGCTAGTTTTTCTATTTTTAGAAGAGAAGGAGGGCAGCACCTGTGACTCAGTGAGTAGGGCACCAGCCCCATATACCGAGGGTGATGGGTTCAAACCTGGCCCCAGGCTCAGCACCAGGTGAGCCACATACACCTAAGGTGGCGGGTTCAAATCCAGCCCAGGCCCGCCAAACAATAATGATGGCTGCAACCAAAAAAAATAGCCAGGTGTTGTGGCGGGCATGTGTGGTCCCAGCTACTTGGGAGGCGGAGGCAGGAGACTCACTTGAGCCCAGGAATTGGAGGTTGCTGTGAGCTGTGATGCCATGGCACTCTACCCAGGGGGACAGCTTGAGGCTCTGTCTCAAAATAATAATAATAATAATGATTACAAGAAAAAATAAAAACAAAAATAAAAATAATTACAGTATAAAAATAATATGTGTGACCAAATCAATGCTTCTTTTCTGACTTCTATCCTCCTCTGTCCTTTGTAGCTACCCTTCATGATACAATCTTCAATGATTCTCATTTCTGAGAATTTCTTACCATATGTCATTAATTTTTAGACATTCGGTTTTTGATATTTTAAACATCTCTATAATTGAGATTTATCTTATAGTTAATGACATCTCCTAGCTAGGCACCCCTCAGGAGATAGTTGTCATTGACTGCACGTATGAAAACATTAAAAAGGCCAACAGGGCAGTTCCTGTGGCTCAGTAAGTAGGGCGCCGGCCCCAGTTACCGAGGGTGGCTGGTTCTAACCCAGCCCCGGCAAAACTGCAACAAAAAAATAGCCGGGCATTGGGCAGCACCTGTGGCTCAAAGGAGTAGGGCACCAGCCCCATATACCAGAGGTGGGGGGTTCAAACCCAGCCCTGGCCAAAATCAGCAAAAAATAAATAAAAATAACTGGGCATTGTGGCAGGCGCCTGTAGTCCCAGCTATTTGGGAGGCTGAGGCAAGAGAATCACTTAAGCCCAAGAGTTAGAGATTGCTGTGAGCTGGGATGCCACTGCACCCTACCCAGGGCAATAAAGTGAGACTCTGTCTCAAAAAAATAAATAAAAAGGGTGGCACCCTGTGGCTCAGGGAGCAGGGCACTGGCCCCATATGCTGAGGGTGGCAGGTTCAAACCTGGCCCCAGCCGAACTGCAACAAAAAAAAAATAGCTGGGCGTTGTGACAAGCACCTGTAGTCCCAGTTACTCGGGAGGCTGAGGCAAGAGAATCGCCTAAGCCCAGGAGTTGGATATTGCTGTGAGCTATTTGATGCCACGGCACTCTGCCGAGGGTGATAAAGTGAGACTCTGTCTCTACAAAATAAGTAAATAAATAAATAATAAAATTAAATTAAAAAGCCACCAATAAAATTTGTACAATAGGGTGAGTGCAGTGGCTCATGCGTATAAGCCTACCACACTGGGAAGCTAAGGCAGAAGGATCTCTTGAGCACAGGAGTTTTTGAGATTAGCCTGAGCAAAAGCATGACTCCTCTTCTTTTTTTTTTTTCATAGTGACAGAGTCTCACTTTATCGCCCCTGGTAGGGTGCTGTGGCTTCATAGCTCACAGCACTCTCAAACTCCTGGGCTTAGGCAATTCTCTTGCCTCAGCCTCCCGAGTAGCTGGGACTACAGGTGCCCACCACAACGCCTGGC
>NW_003852639.1:1608485-1614746 GCF_000181295.1 Otolemur garnettii | reverse complement strand
AGTAGCTGGGATTATAGGCGTCTGCCACAACACCTGGCCATTTTTTTTGGGGGGGGGAGGGGTTTGGTCTCAAACTCATGAGCTCAAGCAATCCACCTGCATTGGCCTCCCAAGGTGCTAGGATTACAAGCGTGAGCCACTGTGCCCAGCCTTCTCTTCTTATTCTATATTGTTTCAATTAGTGTTTCTAAATTCCATTATGGGTATATTGACTGGAAGTATAGTTGGATCTAATACAATTGTTCCTAGGCATTTTGATCTCACAGTCCATGAAAAGAAAAATTGAAAAGAAGATAGAGGGAGAACGTTTATTGATAAGACTGACATAGGGTTGCCACCATTTCACTTTCCTAAATAAACACATTTTTTAAGACCTACTAGCAGGTGGCACCTGTGGCTCATGGGTAGGGTGCCAGCCCCATATACCGAGGGTGGCGGGTTCAAACCAAGCCAAACCCAGCCAAACTGCAACAAAAAAATAGCCAGGTGTTGTGGCAGGCCCCTGTAGTCCCAGCTACTCAGGAGGCTGAAGCAGAAGAATCACCTAAGCCCAGGAGTTGGAGGTTGCTGTGAGCTGTGACACAACAGCACTCTACCAACGGAGATAAAGTGAGATTTTGTCTCTACAAAAAAACAAATAAATAAATAATAAAATAAAATCTAGCCATTATTTCATGAAAGAAAAAATTTGACCACTTTAAAAGCAAAACTTAAGAATAGAGTATATTCCTTTAAAATGAATACAATTTAATTTTACTACTCACTTTTCTTTTTTTTCACTTTTAAAATTCTTATTCTTGGCTGAGTGAGTGGCTCAAGCCTGTACTTGAGTGCATCCAAGCACTTTGGGAGGCCAAGGTGTGGATCACCTAAGCTCAGGAGTTCAAGACCAGCCTGAGCAACAGCAAGACCCTGTCTCTATTAAAAATAAAAAAACTAGTTAGCCGTTGTGGTGGGCACCTGTAGTCCCAGCTACTCAGGAGGCTAATTCAAGGGAATTGCTTTGAGCCCAAGAGTTTGAGATTGTTCCATGGCAAGAGAGTAAGACTCTGTCTCAAACAAATAAATAAATAAATTACTTAATTAATTAAATTCTGTGTGTGTGTGTGTGTGTGTGTATGTGTGACAGAATCTCACTTTGTCACTCTTGGTAGAATGCTGTGGAGTCATAGTTTTCAGCAATCTCAAACCCTTGGGCTTAAGCAATTCTCTTGCCTTAGGCTCCCCAGTAGCTGGGTCTACAGGCACCCATCACAATGCCCGGCTGTTTTTATAGACGGGGTCTCTCTCTGGCTCAGGCTGGTCTTAAACCTGTGAGCTCAGAAAATCCATCTGCCTCAGCCTCCCAGAGTGCTAGTATTACAGGCATGAGCTGTAGCACCAAGCCTGAATAAGCTTTGAGTATTTGAGACATTTATTAGATTCATGACCTGTTGAATTAAATACTTAGTTTTTGGTTCCATCATAGTGACAGACCATGAACTACGCTGTGATGTTAAGGTTGATGTGATAGACAGCATCGAAATTGTGTCTCGAAGCCGGGAACTCTACGTAGATGATTCACCACTGGAACTGATGGTGACGGCATTGGATGCTGAAGGTAAAGAGTTTCAGCGGAGTCAACGTTGCCTAAAATAAAATAGTACTTAGTGTTTAGCACTTGGAAACAGAAGCTTGAGTGACAAAAGAATATTAGAAATAATACTTATTTTCTCATTTGGAGCTCATGTAAATGGCTAATGAATAATTCTGAGTATATTTTAATGTATTAGCTATACACGTTTATAAATTTGTCCATTATTATTATTAGTTATCTCAGAACTTTTCTTAAATATCCAAATTCTGCCAATGAGCTTTTGCTGATGGTCCCTAGACCAACAATTAAGAATTTTTTTTGGAATTTATTGCTAGCTTTGTTTTGATCAGTTCACTTTCTTTTCTTTCTTTCTTTCTTTTTTTTTTTTTTTTTTTTGAGATAGAGTCTCAAGTTGTTGCCCTTGGTAGAGTGCTTCAGCATCACAGCTCACAGTTATCTCAAACTCTTGGGCTTAAGTCATTCTCTTGCCTCAGCCTCCCAAATAGCTGGGACTACAGGCACGTGCCCCAACACTTGGCTATTTTTTTGGTTGCAGTTGTCATAGTTTCTTAGCAGGCCTGGGTCGGGTTCCAACCCACCACCCTAGGTGTATGTGGCCCATACCCTGTTGACTGAGCTACCTACAGGTGCCGCCTGATAGTTCCCCCTTTTTTTTTTTTTTGAGACAGAGCCTCAAGCTATCACCCTGGGTAGAGTGCTGTGGCATTACAGCTCACAGCAACCTCCAACACCTGGGCTTAGGCAATTCTCTTGCATCAGCCTCCCGAGTAGCTGAGACTACAGGCATCCACCACAACTCCCGGCTGTTTTTTGCTGTTGTTGCAGTTTGGCGGGGCCAGGTTTAAACCTGCCACCCTCTATATGGGGCCGGTGCCCTACCCACTGAGCCACAGGCGCCGCCCCAATCAGTTCACTTTTTATAGGACAACTAAATGTAAAACTATGAAAAAGTTATAATTTTAAGGTAATCTTTCTTGACATTGTTTTATATTGCTTTTAATACTATAAACTATACTCACAGTATTAAAACACTTAAATTTATTGCCTTTGCAAACTATTTAGTAAAGAGTAACTTTTAAAATCTGGCAAATGAACTATTCTACAATCTACCTTCTGTAAAAATTTCTGTTGAAGAGATCAGGATTAAGGATGCCTGTCTGGCTTGGCACCTGTGGCTCAAGTGGCTAAGGCGACAGCCACATACACCTAAGGTGGCGGGTTTGAATCCAGCCCAGACCCACCAAACAACAATGATGGCTGCAACCAAAAAATAGCCAGACGTTGTGGCGGGCACCTGTGGTCCCAGCTACTTGGGAGGCTGAGGCAGGAGACTCGCTTGAGCCCAGGAGTTGGAGGTTGCTGTGAGCTGTGATGCCACTGCACTCTACCCAGGGGGACAGCTTGAGGCTCTGTCTCAAAAAAAAAGGATGCCTGTCAACTGTAAGGTAGCCTTTATGTTAAAGGAACAGAAAGAATATGGTATAATTTTCGTCAACCAGAGTCCTTGAGTATGAGCTTGAGTCCTTTTACTTTCAGAAAGCTTGTATAGCAACAGTACTTATACCCTATAGGGATCTTCTTCACAAATGTGTTTTAATTCATTCATGGTAGTGCTTCTATTTGTTAATGAAAGAGACCTCAAAATAATTTTCTACTTAGATTTCCCTTCTTGTTGCAGATACTTGAATATTTTTTAATATGTGATTTTGTCCTGTTTTTGGCTTGCTCTACAGGAAATACTTTTAGTAGTTTGGCAGGAATGATGTTTGAGTGGAGCATTGCCCAGGATAATGAGTCAGCAAGAGAAGAACTATCTAGCAAAATGAGGTAAACTGAAAACAAACATAAATCATCTAAATGGAGGAGACATTTGCCATTTATTAGCATACTGAACAGCAGCCATTTGTATGAACTTTGATAATTTCTGTCTAAACTTTATATTCATGTGTTTGTGTTTGTCTGTTCGTCTTGAGAGTCTTGCTTTGTTGCCCAGACTAGAGTATAGTGGCTTCATTGCCCAAACTCCTGGGCTCAAGTGATCCTCCTGTCTTGGCCTCCAAAGTGCTAGGATTACAGGAATAAACTACCATGCCTTGCCTGTCTAGACTTTTTTGAAACAGATAAATTCACTGGGGAAATGTCTTTGATAGAATGACATATGATATAAATATAGGTATCTTCATGATAGCTTAATTTGAGGCATTACAGAGGAGTTCATGAACTCAGTACTATACAATCATTTGAGCATGGTATATTTTCTGGCAGTTTTATTGCTCAAACTGTTTGCACATGCTGAAGTAATCTACCAAGGAGATCTCAGACGATCCAAGTTTTAGTTCCATAACAATTTTAACCAGTGGCACATTATAGTCCTTGTGGAAACTGAGATTTAAAAACTTTTTATACTTGATAGACGTTGTTTAAAGTCTCTTAAAGACTTTTGGAAGAAGACATTGTTTGATTGCACTAGAAACAAATCTCGGCTTGGCCCTGTAGCTCAGTGGTTAGGGCGCCAGACACATATACCAGGGCTGGCAGGTTTGAACCCAGCCTGGGCCTGCCAAACAACAATGACAACCACAACAACAACAACAAAACAGCTGGGCATTATGACAGATGTCTGTAGTCCCAGCTATTTGGGAGCCTGAGGCAAGAGAATCACTTAAGCCCAAGAATTTGAGTTTACTGTGAGCTGTGACACCATGGCACTCTACTGAGGGTGACACAGTGAGATTCTATGTCAAAAATAATAATAATAATAATGATAATAAATAAATCTAGGTGGCACCTGTGACTCAAAAGAATAGGGCACTGGCCCCATATACCAGAGATGGCAGGTTCAAACCCAGCCCCAGCCAAAAACTACAAAAAAAAAAAGAAAGAAAGAAATCTCATTTTTTAATCTTTAGGATTCTGAAATACTCTGAAGCAGAATATTCTCCTCCAGTCTATATAGCTGAAATGGAAAAAGAAGACAAACAAGGAGATATGATTTTGGTGTCTGGGATTAGAACTGGTGCTGCTATTGTAAAAGTTCGAATTCATGAACCATTCTATAAGGTAAATTTTTTGCACTTTCATCTAATAGTCTACCTATGGAAAATATAGTTTCTTATGTCTATCGATAGTAGAAGCCCTCCAACCCAATGTGATTTGGACCAATAGTTGGCCATTTAATTGAAAAAGTCATTTGAAGTAGGTAAGCATTAAACAAAAACTTGTCTTCCTTAAACATTTTATTAACAAATTATAAGAAAAAATATAGCCGATATTTTCTTTTTTGTTGCAGTTTGGCCAGGGCTGGGGCTTGAACCCACCACCCTTGGCACATGTGGCCGGCACCCTACTCCCTGATCCACAGGCGCTGCCCGACATTTTCTTTTAAAACATACAACTGCATTTTTTTTTTACTGTAGGTCTTTTTTTGTTTTTTGAGACTGTCTTACTATGTTGCCCTGAGTAGAGTGCTGTGACATCCCATTTCACAGCAACCTCCAACTCTCGGGCTTAAGCAATTCTCTTGCCTCAGCCTCCCAAGTAGCTGGGACTACAGGTGCTTGCCACAACACCTGAGTATTCTTTTGTTGTAATTGTCATTGTTGTGTAGCAGGTGTGGGCCCTGTTCGAACCCACTAGCCCCAGTGTATGTGGCCAGTGCCCTAACCACTGACCTTACAGGCGCCAAGCCTGAAGGTCTTATGTAACTACATTTTATTTACCAATCTTTTTTTTTCTTAGCACATAGAATTTTTATTCAATACTTATTGAAAGAGTCCTTTTAGACTTAATTGGACATCGATTTTTCTGATATATCTCTTCAGTGCTTACACAAAAAGGAAAATAGGAGCAGAAAAATTGATTAAACTCGCTCACATTCAAATTCCAACTCCTCAATCACATGCTGACCTAGTCTTGGGGGTGCCCCTGTGTTGCCACACAAAATTGTCTTCTGTGCTATCGGGGTGCTGGGGAGGCAGCCTTTCTTTAAGGAATTTACTTTTTAAAAAGCCTTTGGATGCTAAAGTCCACTTGGGACTCCAATTTAGGCAATGTAGGTAATCTAGGTAATCCCCACCCCTTCCCCATTCCTACCAAATTCTAGAGATTAAAGAGGTGGGTCCCTGTTACCTTAGGAGAGGATATCTCTTCTCAAATGCTGACACCCTACGGGTATGGTGGTGTAACATGAGACACCTTGATTTAAGAGACTGAAATGTGAATTAAATATGGATATATATATACTTTTTTTTGGTTTTAATTAAATCATCACTGTGTACATTAATGCAGTCATGGGGTACAGTGTGCTGGTTTTATATACAATTTGAAATATTTTCATCAAACTGGTTAACATAGCCTTCATGGCATTTTCTTAGTCACTATATTAAGACATTTATATTCTACATTTAGTAAGTTTCACATGTACCCTTGTAAGATGCATCGTAGGTGCGGTTCCACCAGTTACCCTCCCTCCACCCATTCTGCCCCCTCCCCTCCCCTCCCTTTCCCCTTTCCTTATATTCTTGGGATATAATTGGGTATAACTGAGTGCATTCATATTATTTACCAATATATATATATATTTTTTGAGACGGAGCCTCAAGCTATCCCCCTGGGTAGAGTGCCATGGCATCCCAGCTCACAGCAACCTCCAACTCCTGGGCTCA
>NW_003852639.1:1605925-1607446 GCF_000181295.1 Otolemur garnettii | reverse complement strand
GGCATAAATAGGTTTGGGGGAAAAAATGTCCTTTGGTAAGCATTTAATTCAAGTAGCAGGAACATACAAGTGTGACCATTACAGCGAGCAGCCTACCAACCTGGTGTTGAGTGAGTCTTCACAGTGATCAATCTGTGTTCAACAGAGAGTGGAAAGTCACTTAATCTGGCAAGTCATTTAATGGTAGTAGGTTGGTTGAAAGAGTTTCTGTGGCATATAGTCAAGTCTTACTTCCTATTTCAGAGCACTTGCCTTTTTATTTGCCTACTACTTTAGACAACTTTTCATTTTCTATTCTTATTCTAAGTGACTTAGAAAGTTAATATGGTATTAAGATTTATGATCACTTTTTTTTTTTTTTTGAGACAGACTCTCACTCCGTTGTCCAGGCCGTGGCTTTAGTTTAGTTTATAACAACAACCTCAAACTCCTAGTTTCAAGCAATCCTCCTACCTCAGCCTCCCCAGCAGCTACAGGTGCCCACCACCACCTCCGGCTAGTTTTTCTGTTTTTAGTAGAGTAGTAGAGATGGAGGCTCATTCTTCCTTAGGCTGGTCTTGAACTCCTGAGCTCAAGGGATGCTCACGCCTTGACATCCCAGAATGCTAGGATTACAGGGGTGAGCCACTGTGCCCAGCCTCCTGATCATATATATATATATATATATATATTTTTTTTTTTTTTTTTTAGAAAGAGAGTCTCACTTTATTGCCCTCAGTTGAGTACTGTGGTGTCACAGCTCATAGCAACCTCCAACTCCTGGGCTTAGATGATTCTCTTGCCTCAGCCTCCCAAGTAGCTGGGACTACAAGAGCCCACCACAACACCCGGCTATTTTTTGTTGCAGTTCAGCTGGGGCCAGGTTCAAATCCTCCACCCTTGGTATATGGCGCCAGCGCCCTACCCACTGAGCCACAGGCACCACCCCCCTCATGATCATTTTTTAAGGCTAACTGAAATTATGATTTGTGATTAAAAAAATATTTTTAAAAAATCTTTGTAAAAATTTTTTAAAGTAACTTGTAAAGGACCAAGTACAGTGGCTCACACCTCTAATCCTAGCCTGTAATCCTAGCCCTCTGGGACGCCAATGCAGGTGGATTGTGTGAGCTCAGAAATTCTAGACCAGCCTGAGCCAGAACTAGACCTCATCTGTAAAAATAGCCAGGCTTTGTGGCGGGCACCTGTAGTTCCAGCTACTGGGGAGCAAGGCAAGAGAATCGCTTGCACCTAAGAGTTGGAAGTTGCTGTGAGCTGTGACACTACGGCACTCTAGGTGTCAAAGTGACACTCTGTCTCAAAAAAATAAATAAATATGGGGTGGCACCTGTGGCTCAGTGAGTAGGGTGCCGGCCCCATGTACTGACGATGGCGGGTTCAAACCCGGCCCTGGCTAAACTGCAACAAAAAAATAGCCAGGCATTGTGGCGGGCGCCTGTAGTCCCAGCTACTCAGGAGGCTGAGGCAAGAGGATCTCCTAAGCCCAAGAGCTGGAGGTTGCTGTAAGCTGTGATGCCATGG
>NW_003852639.1:1603609-1604629 GCF_000181295.1 Otolemur garnettii | reverse complement strand
GGCAAGCGAATTGCCTAAGCCCAAGAGCTAGAGGTTGCTGTGAGCTGTGATGCCACAGCACTCTACCAAGGGTGAGAAAGTGAGACTCTGTCTCTTAAAGAAAAAATACTCAACTGACTCTAAAAGTCCCTTTATTTTCATGAAGTGTGCTTTGGCTCCATTGACATTAGTCCTTTCCCTACTTACCGATTAGTGATCTCTCCTGCTACTCAGTTCACTAGATTTTGTGTGTGTGTGTGTGGAGACAGAGTCTTACTTTGTTGCCCTTGGTAGAGTGCTGTGGTGTCACATGGCTCACAGCAATCTCCAACTCCTGGGCTTAGGCTATTCTCTTGCCTCAGCCTCCCGAGTAGCTGGGACTACAGGGGCCCACCACAATGCCCAGCTATTTTTTTTCTGTTGTGGTTGCAGTTTGGCTGGGGCCAGGTTTAAACCGCTGCCCTCAGTATATGGTGCCAGAGGCACGGCCCTAGTTCACTAGTTTTAAGAATACAAGTAATAGCAGCAATAGTCTCATATACTATTACCTCACATATGTCTTCATCATCATGGGAAAGAAATTAGGAGCAGATCCTACCTACTCTTATTTTAGCCCTGCTTCCTGACACAATCTAACAACATACCATTATCCACTGGAATGACATCTGTCATTACATTTATGTATCTTTCATGTTTACAGAAGTGAAATTTCCCCTGGAACATTATACACTGGAATTGCAAGATCATAGAGTTGCACTTAATGGGATGCCTTCTGGGAAAGTGGCTTTACTGGATGAGAAAACAGCCATGGTGACTGCCTTCCAACTGGGCCAAACTAATCTTGTCTTTGTCCATAAAAGTATCCTTTTCTTCATGTTTTAGCTGCCAATCTACATTTCTCTGAGCATGCTAGGCATATTCCTTGGTAAAATAGTTTATTAAGAGTGATTATAGGCTCGGCGCCTATAGCTCAACCGGCTAAGGCGCCAGCCACGTACACCTAAGGTGGCGGGTTCGAATCCCCAGCCCGGACCCGCCAAA
>NW_003852639.1:1600519-1603247 GCF_000181295.1 Otolemur garnettii | reverse complement strand
GGCATGTACCTGTAATCCCAGCTACTTGGGAGGCTGAAGCAAGAGAGTCACTTAACCCTAGGAGTTGGAGGTTGCTATGAGCTGTGACGCCATGGCACTCTACCCAGGGTGACAGCTTGAGGCTCTGTCTCAAAAAAAAAAAAAGAGTGATTATAGGATGGCGTCCATAGCTCAGTGGGCAGGGTGCTGGCCACATACATCGAGGCTGGTGGGTTCAAACCTGGCCCAGGCCAGCTAAAACAATAATGACAACTGCAACCTCAATAATAAAAAATAGCTGGGCATTGTGGTGGGCGCCTCTGTCTCAAAAAAAGTGATTATAATACTACTATAGTGTCTTCTTCTAGGTTTTATTTTTTTATTATTATTTTTTATTAAATCATAACTTTGTACATTGATGTATTTATGGGGTTCAGGGTATTGCTTCGATATACAGTGTGAAATGTTTACATTGAAGTAATTAATACATTCATCACAATTATACTCATTTCTTAATAGTTTTGAAATGTAATATTGCATCGTGCATATTAGGTGAGGTCCCCCCAAATACTCTCCCTCCTCCCATATCTCCCCTCCCCTCTCCTCTTCTCTTCTACTTTCTGAACTATAGTTATGTATTGCCATTCATATGAGTTTATAGGTGATTATATATTGATTTCATAGTAGTATTGAGTACATTGGATACTTATTTTTCCATTCTTGAGATACTTTACTAAGAAGAATATGTTCCAGCTCCATCCAGGTAAACATAAAAGATGTGTAGTCTCCATCTTTTTATGGCTGCATAGTATTCCATGATGTACACGTACCACAATTTGTTAATCCACTCATGGGTCGATGGGCGCTTGGGCTGTTTCCATATCTTGGTTATTATGAATTGGGCTGTAATAAACATTCTGGTGCAGATGTCTTTGTTGTAAAATAATTTTTGATCATCTGGGTATATACCTAGTAGAGGAATTTAGGATACAACGGTAGGTCTACTTTTAGTTCCTTGAGTATTCTCCAAACTTCTTTCCAAAAAGGTTGTATTAGCTTGCATTCCCACAAGCAGTGTAGAAGCTTTCCCTTCTCTCCACATCCACACCAACATCAGTAGTTTGGGGATTTTGTGATGTGGGCTAATCTTACTGGAGGTAGATAATATCTCAAAGTGGTTTTGATTTGCATTTTTCTGATGATTTAGGATGATGAACATTTTTTCATGTGTTTGTAGGCCATGTACCTATCTTCACCAGAGAATTCTCTATACAAGTCTGTTGCCCACATAGAAATGGGGTTATTTATTCTTTTCTTATTGATTAGTTTGAGTTCTCTGTAGATTCTAGTTATCAGAACTTTGTCAAAAGCATAATCTGCAAAAATCTTCTTCCATTCTGAAGGTTGTCTGTTTGCTTTACTTGCTGTGCTCTTGGCTAGGCAAAAGCTTTTTAGTCTGATCAGATCCCAGTAATGTATTTTTGGTGTTGCTTCAATTGCCCGTGGGGTCCTCCTCATAAAATTGGTCTCCCAGGCCAATTTCTTCAAGTGTTTTCCCTGCACTCTCTTCTTGTATTTTTAGTTTCATGTCTTAAGTTTAAATCTTTTATCCAGTGAGAATCAATTTTTGTTACTAGTGAAAGGTGTGGGTCCAGTTTCAGTCTTCTACAGGTTGCCAGCCAGTTCACCCAGGACCATTTGTTAAATAGGGAATCTTTCCCCCACTGAATATTTTTTGATAGGCTTGTTGAAGATCAAATAATGATAAGCAGCTAGGTTCATCTCTTGGTTCTCTATTCTGTCCCATAAATCTACCGCTCTATTTTTGTGCCAGTACCATGCTGTTTTGATTACTATAGATTTATAGTATAGCCTGAAGTCTGGTAATGTGATACCTCCTGATTTGTTCTTATTTCTGGGTAATGTATTTGCTATTTTTCTGATTCCATATAAAACAAAGTACTATTTTGTCAAGTTCTTTAAAGTATGACAATGGTGCTTTAATAGGGATTGCATTTAATCTGTAGATTGCTTTGGGTAGTATGGACATTTTAACAATGATTCTTCCCAGCCATGAGCATGGTATGTTTTTCCATTTGTTAACATCCTCAGCTATTTCTTTTCTCAGAGTTTAATAGTTCTCTCTTTTTTTTGGCCAGGGCTGGGTTTGAACCCGCCACCTCCAGCATATGGGGCCGGCGCCCTACTCCTTTGAGCCACAGGCGCTGCCCCAGAGTTTCATAGTTCTCTTTATAGAGATCTTTCATGTCCTTTGTTAGGTAAATTCCCAGATATTTCATCTTCTTTGGCACTATTGTAAAAGGAATAGAGTCCTTGATTGTTTTTTCAGCTTGACTATTATTAGAGTATATAAAAGCTACTGACTTGTAAGTATTAATTTTGTATCCTGAGATGCTGCTGTATTCCTTGATCACTTCTAAGAGTTTTGAAGTTGAGTCCCTGGGATTTTCCAGGTATAGGATCATGTCATCAGTGAAGAGTGAGAGTTTGATCTCCGCTAAACCTATTTGGATACCCTTGATTGCCATCTCTTGCCTGATTGCGATAGTTAAGATTACCATTATTGGCTTGGCACCTGTGGCTCAAGTGGCTAAGGCGCCAGCCACATACACCTAAGGTGGTGGGTTCAAATCCAGCCCGGGCCCACCAAACAACAATGATGGCTGCAACCGAAAAAAAAAATAGCCAGATGTTGTGCCGGGCGCCTGTGATCCCAGCAACTTGGAAG
>NW_003852639.1:1594265-1599681 GCF_000181295.1 Otolemur garnettii | reverse complement strand
AAAAAAAAAAAAAAAAAAAAAAAGAGATTTCTAATTCTTTCTGGTTGAGTCTAGGAAGGTATTGGTCCATTTCCTTCAGATTTTCATATTTCTGAGAATAGAGATTTTTGTAGTAATCATTAAGGATTTTTTGAATTTCTGAAGTGTCTGTTGTTATTTCTCCTTTATCATTTCTGATAGACAATATTAGAGATTTTACTTTTCTATTTCTGGTTAGCTTGGCCAAAGGTTTATAAATTTTGTAAATTTTTTTTTTAAATCAACTTTTCATTTTGTTGATCTTCTGAATGATCCTTTTGTTTTCAATTTAATTCTGCCCTAATTTTGGTTATTTATTTTCTTCTACTGGATTTGGGGTTGGAATGTTCTTCCTTTTCCAGTTGCCGGAGATGATCCATTAAGTTGTTGACTTCCTCTTTCTGTTTTCCTGATGAAGGCTTCCAATGCTATAAATTTCCCTCTTAGGACTGCCTTTGCAGTATCCCACGTGTTTTGGTAATTTGTGTCTTTGTTATCATTTAGTTCCAAAAATCTGGTGATTTCTTTCTTTATCTCATCTTTGACCCAGCTATCAGTCAGCCTAAGATTATTTAGCTTCCATGACTTCGTTTGAGTATGGAGATTTTCATTGCTGTTGAGTTCAACTTTTATTCCATGGTGGTCCAAGAAAATGCAAGGAATAATTTCTATACTTTTAAATTTGCTGAGGGTAGACTTGTGTCCTAGAATATGGTCTATTTTGGAGGATGACTTGTGGGCTGATGAGAAGAATGTATATTCAGTTTTATTAGGGTGAAATGTTCTGTAGAGGTCTGTAAAGTCCATTTGTTGTAGGGTAAGGTTTAAGTCTAATATTTCTTTGTTTAGTTTCTTCTTGGAGGATCTATCCAAAACTGTCAAAAGGGGTGTTAAAATCTCCAACTATTATACTGCAGGAAGACACCAAGTTGTTCATATCCATTAGGGTTTGCTTTATGAATTGAGGAGCATTCTGGTAGGGTGCATAAATGTTCATTATCAAAATCTCTTCATGTTGAGTGTTTCCCTTGACAAATATGTAGTGACCTTCTTTATCTTTCTTTATCTTTGTTGGTTTAAAGCCAATTGTATCTGCTACTAAAATTGCAACCCCTGCTTTTTTCTGGTTTCCATTTGCCTGTATTATGCAAGTCCATCCCTTCACCATGAGTCTATTTTTATCCTTTAAGGTAAGGTGAGATTCTTGTATACAGCAGATATCTGGTCTGAGTTTATGCATCCAGTCAGCCAGCCTGTGCCTCTTTAGAGGATAATTTAAACTGTTCACATTAATTGAGAGAATTCATAAGCCTGATTGTGTTTTGGATGTCATGATTTTCAGATGTCCAGTGGACAATTTTAATCCTTTCACCACTGTTTTGTTCAAAAAATGTCTGGACGAGTTTACTTTGGAGGTAGAGCATTGTGCTGGTCATTGTGGAGGATTGGTCTGAGAATATCCAGGAGAGCTGGTTTAGTTATGGCAAATTTCTTCAACATGTCTATGTCATTAAAGTATTTGATTTCTCCATCGCACATGAAACTCAGTTTAGCAGGATAGAGGATCCTGGGCTGGAAGTTGTTTTGTTTTAAGAGATTGAATGTTGACGACCGTCTTCTTCTGGCTTGAAACATTTTGGCTGAGAGATCTGCAGTTATTCTGATATTTTTGTATCACCTATTCTGGCTTGAAACATTTTGGCTGAGAGATCTGCAGTTATTCTGATACTTTCTATCACTTTGTAGGTGATACTTTTCTTACATCTGGCTGCTGGCAGAATTTTCTCCTTCATCTTATCTTTGGCAAAGTTAATCAGAATGTGTCTAGGAGATGCTTTATTTGGATTGAGTCTTGCTTGGATTCTGAAACTATCTGCTATCTGAAGTTCTGTATCTCTCATAATGTTTGGGAATTTCTCCTCCAAAATCTCTTGGAGTAAAGCATCTGTACCTTTAGGGCCATCCTCTTCTCCTTCAGGAATTCCTATAGGACAAATGTTTGATCTTTTGGAGTGATCCCACAACTCTCTCAGAGAATGATTAGTTTTTGCTCTCCATTTGTCTGCCTCTTTGAGTGTTTGGGAACATTCAAAAGCTTTGTCCTCAGTTTCAGAGATCCTTTGTTCTGCCTTGTCAACTCTATTAGTGAGGGATTCTATTGTATTTTGGAGTTCCTCAACTAACTTTTTCATTTCCTTGAGCTCTGCTATCTCTTTACTCATTATATCCATATCTTTGGTGACTTGGGCTTTGGATTCATTAACTTCTTGTGACAAATTTAGAACCACTCTTTGGAATTTGATTTCCATCTTTTCTTCCATTCTATTTATCTTATTTGCAATCCATACTCTGAATTCAGTTTCTGACATTGCTGCCATTTGTCTATGCATGGCATCTTCAGTTGTATCTCCTTTGTCATTTGGGGGGGGGGTGATTTACTCTGGTTATTCATGTTGCCAGAGTTCTCACACCATGTTTATTTTCCATTGTTTGGTTCTTAGAACTGGTAGGGTGCGATTGAATTGGGGTTCCCAGATAGCCCCTTACCAAAGCTCTAGGCTTTGTAATTGTGGCTTATCTCCTACAACCTTACAAAGGCCCCTTTCAGAGTTTGGAGACTCTGAGGACCTACTTGGTGAGATAGTGCAGGCTAGCTCTACCCTATCCTAAGAAACCACACTATTAGATTTAAATCTCGATTGTGAAGAGACACAAACAGCTGCAGTGCCCAGCCCCAACCCTTCAGTTCTTTTCCACTACAGAACTTTGAAAGTCAACCTCAGAATGTCCCTGAGTGGATAGCCCCAGACATAGGTTCCAACCAAATTGTCTCTGGCAGTGCAAACCCTGCCCAACAGAGAGGGATTCAAGGACAATTCAAAGCAAAGGGATTCAAAACACAATTGGAGCCAGGGATCCACACTCCCACCCACCAGACTCAGTCCACACTATTGTCTGCTTCTCTGCTCACAGGCCCAGCTGGAGCCAGGGCACCACCCCGCCCACTGGTCTCAGTCCACACACAGCTAGCCTTTGCTTGCCAGACCAGTTGGAGTCAGGGGACCACGATCTCCCCCTTGCCAGTCTCAATCCACTGCCTGGCAAGCAAGCCTCTGTTTGCATGCTCTGTTGGAGTTAGGACACCACACTCCACCCGCAGGTCTCAGTCCTCACCTGGTAAGCCTCTGCTCACCAACTCCACTGGAGGCAGTGGAGCACTCCATAACCCCCAGGGCTTGGTTCACACCCAGTAAGCCACTGCTTGAGGGTTCTGTTGGAATCAGGAGACCACACCCTTGATCTCAGGTCACAGTCCATGCCTATCAAGCCTCTGCCCACAGGCCCAGCAGGGACCAGCCCTGTCTGCCAAACTCAGTTCACACAGGGCAACCACTCTCCTGCTGTGGGTTATGTCAGAGCTGGGGGTTCTTTTTTTTTTTTTTTTTTTTTTTGACACAGAGCCTCAAGCTGTCCCCCTGGGTAGAGTGCCGTGGCATTACGGCTCACAGCAACCTCCAACTCCTGGGCTCAAGCGAGTCTCCTGCCTACGCGTCCCAAGTAGCTGGGACCACAGGCGCCCGCCACAACGCCCGGCTATTTTTTGGTTGCAGCCGTCATTGTTGTTTTGGCCGGTCCGGGCTTGGTTATTCGAACCCGCCACCTTAGGTGTACACGGCTGGCGCCTTAGCCGGTTGAGCTATAGGCGCCGAGCCAGAGCTGGGGGTTCTGTACCCCACCCCATCAGACACAGCCCAAACCAAGGGTCAACACTACCACTGGCCAGGCATTGTCATAACCAGGAGACTGCTCCTCCTCCCACCAAGTGTCCCTTTCTTCCCACACCCTCTTTCTTCCCCATTAGTCACAGATTTCGTCCTGATGGTTGGTGATCACGAGGTTGGAGACCTGGTGATCCAGGTCTCTCAGGACAAGCCCAAACACTCTATGCTCTGGAGGGGGCAGCATAGAGTCTGTCCTGACTCTAACAGACCACCATGTGATGGGGGAAAGGGTGGACTGGGAGTTTGGACTTGTGGGGAAAAATATCTGTTCAATTTAATGCCTGGTGGGGTGGTGTCTAGGTTTGTAAGTGGTACCTCCCTGGGGAGAGAGACCTGGAGTTTAGCAGCTCTCTCCAGGAGGTAAAATGAGAGGTTTTTTTGTTCCCTGCTTGTTCGCAGATAGCCTGAGGCAGGCCCCCTGCTTGGGGGAGGGGTCTCCCATTCTCTAGTCAATAGACTTTGTACCTGTAATTTGTTTTCTTGAATGCTCTTCCTTAGAGTTACAGTTTGCCAAACTTCTTTCTTGGCTCAGCTCTTTGTCTTTGGCTTTGTAGAGTCTGATTCCATCCAGTTTTTCTTCCTCTGCTCAGGAGCCTCTGACAAGGGTTGCTGCCTCTTCTGCTTTTGCTGCTTCCCCAGAACTTACCAGAAAAACAGTAAAGAGTGACTCTTAAAAATATATCTAAACCAGTAAAGACTGGAAGAACAGAAGAAAATCTAGGTTTTATTTTTAACAAACTGCTATAAATTGTTAACATCTAACAACGACAGGTAAAGGACAGAGGAGTACTTGGAGCCTGGGACCTGTCGACTTCAATGCTTATTTGCAGCCTTAAGTTGTTATGAGGTGACTGGGGAAGACTGAATTTGGAGGAATATATGTGAATTTTATTTAATTTTTCTTTCCGAGTTTCCCATGATAAGTGAAAAAATGGCTTGGCACCTGTGGCTCAAGTGGCTAAGGCAGGTGGTTCAAGTGGCTAAGGTGGCGGGTTCAAATCCAGCCCAGGCCCGCCAAAACAACAATGACAGCTGCAACCAAAAAAATAGCTGGGCACTGCGATGGGCACCTGTGGTTCCAGCTACTTGGGAGGCTGAGGCAGAAGACTCACTTGAGCCCAGGAGTTGGAGGTTGCTGTGAGCTGTGATGCCATGGTACTCTACTCAGGGGGACAGCTTGAGGTTCTATCTCAAAAAAAAAAAAAGAAAGAAAGAAAGAAAGAAAAAATGGTATTTTCTGAAGTAGATGTTTAATTAACATTTTAAAATTGAGTTGAGAGTAATATTTTTTAATCCAGTAAGGATTAAACTGAGAGAGATATAAAACTCTGTTATAGTCAATGAAAGCACAACAGAATGAAGATTTAAATTCTCAGAAGTCAAAATATTATTTGGACTCCATTTTTCAGTGTCTGATTTGGAAATATTTCCTATTTTTAAATATTTGAATGTGAAAGAAATTAATTCATTCGTCAATATTGCTTATATTCCTGTTAATAAGCTTAACTTTTTTTTTTTTGAGACAGAGCCTCAAGCTGTCCACCTGGGTAAAGTGCAGTGGCATCACAGCTCACAGCAACCTCTAACTCCTGGGCTCAAGCGAGTCTCCTGCCTCC
>NW_003852639.1:1590019-1592050 GCF_000181295.1 Otolemur garnettii | reverse complement strand
GCTGCAACCAAAAAATAGCCGGGCATTGTGGCGGGCGCCTGTGGTCCCAGCTACTTGGGAGGCTGAGGCAGGAGACTCGCTTGAGCCCAGGAGTTAGAGGCTGCTGTGAGCTGTGATGCCACGGTACTCTACCCAGGGGGACAGCTTGAGGCTCTGTCTCCAAAAAAAAAAAAAAAACAAAACAAAAAGAGAAGGAGCAGTTTTCAGGGAGAACGTAATGAGTTCAGTTTTTGCATTAATTTGAAGTACTTATGGGACAGATACCCAAGTATAATTTTCATTATGCTTTTGAAGTAGAAAGATTGAAGATGGAGATAGATATTTGAAAGTTATCAGTTTGTAGATAGGTGATAGCTGAAACTGTGGTAGATAGGGACAGTACACAGACTGAGAAGAAAAGTTGGCCAAAGATAGTACTATGTCATGCCAGCCTCTAAGGTTCATATGGAAGAAAAAGAACTCTAAAAGATATCCAGAAAGAATACTTAAAAAGTAGTAGAAAAACCAGAGAGTAACGTTCCCTGGTAAGCAACCATGTGATTTACAAAGAAGAGAGTATACTCCCAGTGAAATCTGCCAATGCTGTCAAGAGAGTGAGGCCTAGAAGCCTGCAGTAACTAGAAGATCTTGGGTCACTTTGTCAGTGAAACCGCTTGGCTTTGAAAAGAAGAGAAATACAAGGCAGAAGTTTGAAAAAGACATAGGAGAACTTGAACATTTCTATAAGTTAAACAGAGAGAGATGGTAGAGATATGATAGAAAAGAGAATCAGTGCCTGTGGCTCAGTGGGTGGGGCAGTGGCCCCATATACCAAGGGTGGCAGGCTCGAACTTGGCCCCAGCCAAACTGCAACAACAACAACAACAAAAAATAGCCGGGTGTTGTGGTGGGTGCCTGTAGTCCCAGCTACTCAGGAGGCTGAGGCAAGAGAATCACCTAAGCCCAAGAGCTGCAGGTTGCTGTGAGCTGTGATGTTACAGCACTCTACAGAGGGAGACAAAATGAGACTCTGTCTTGAAAATAATAATAATAAAAAAAGAAAATAGTCAATTGACAGACCAAGTTTTATGAAAGGCAGGAGAAAGTGACATGTACAACATTAGTGGAATGATCAGATCGAGGGAAGGATATATTATTCTGATATGGGAGGAATGAATTGGTTTAGAGACCTGTTGAGATGGTCCCTCATCTGAAAAATGAAGAGAAGATTGTATATATATTTCTGCATTTTTTCCTAGCTTTTCTTTCTTTCTTTTTTTTTTTTTTGATCAGAGACAAGGTCTTGTTTTGTAACTCAGCTTGAGTACAGCAGCAAAATCATAGCTTACCATAACCCTGAATTCCTGGGATCAAACAATCTTTCCACTTCAAACTCCTATAGCCTGTAGCTAAAAGTACAGGCTCATCCACCATGTCTGGATAATTTTTTTTTTTAAAAATTGGAAGAAAAATTTTAAAAAACACTGCTATACCTGCCTTAACCTTCAGCAAATACCACTCTGATTAGTCCAATAGCCATTAACATCAAGGCAAGACCCTCTACCAGCAAGGATGAGCATGGTGGCTCATACCTATAATCCTAGCACTCTGGAAGGCCGAGGCAGGTGGATTGCTTACTCAGGGGTCCTCAAACTTTTTAAACAGGGGGCTAGTTCACTGTCCCTCAGACCATTGGAGGACCAGACTACGGGCCCCGGGATGAGTTGGCTGCTAAGCAGGACAGGCAGGGGTGGCAAAAACACCTGGTAGGCCGGATAAATGTCCTCGGTGGGCTGCATGTGGCCCGCCGGCCATAGTTTGAAGACGCCTGAAGCTCATGAGTTTGAGACCAGCCTGAGCAAAAGCAAGACCCTATCTCTATGAAAAATAGAAAAAACTAGCTGGGTGTTGTGATGGGTACCTGTAATCCCAGCTACTCAGGAGGCTGAGGCAAGAGAATAGCTTGAGCCTAAGAATTTGAGGTTGCTGTAAGCTACAATGAAACAGTACTCTACCCAAGGTGAAAGAGTGAGACTGTCTCCAAAAAAAAAA
>NW_003852639.1:1588832-1589865 GCF_000181295.1 Otolemur garnettii | reverse complement strand
CATCACAGCTCACAGCAACCTCCAACTCCTGGGCTCAAGCAAGTCTCCTGCCTCCACCTCCCAAGTAGCTGGGACCACAGGTGCCTGCCACAATGACTGGCTATTTTTTGATTGAGCTATCATTGTTGTTTGGCGGGCTCAGTGTATGTGGCTGGAGCCTTAGCCACTTGAGCCACCTTAGGTGTATGTGGCTGGCGCCTTAGCCATTGAGCCACAGGTGCCGAGCCCAAAGTAGTTTTAAGTTTAAATAAATACATAAATAATTTTTTGTAGAAACAAGATCTTACTTTCTTTTTTTGTTTGTTTTTTGAGACAGAGTCTCACTTTCTGGCATCACAACTCACAACAACCTCAAACTCTTGGGCTCAAGCGATTCTTTTGCGTCAGCTTCCCAAGCAGGTGGGACTACAGGTGCACACTACAATGCCCAACTATTTTTAGAGACTGGGTCTCACTCTGGCTCAGGCTGGTCTCAAAATTGTGAGCTTAGACAATCCACCCATCTTGGCCTCCCAGAGTGTTGGGATTACAGGCCTGAGCCACATGCCTGGCCAGGGTCTCACTTTGTTTGCCCTCCTCTTGCCCCAGTCCTCCTACCTTTGCCTCCTAAAGTGTTGGCATTACAGGCATGAGCCATCATATCCTACCCCTTTTACCTTTTATAAATATTATATTAAAAGTACATATCAGAACCAAACTAGTTTGCTGCAGGGTTGCCTATACAGTCTTTAGAAGATTTGCTTTAGGATGGCACCTGTGACTCAGTGGGTAGGGCACTGGCCCCATATACTGAGGGTGGTGGGTTCAAACCCAGCCTCAGCCAAACTGCAACAAAAAAGTAGCCAGGCATTGTGGTGGGCACCTATAGTCCCAGCTACTCCGGAGGCTGAGGCAAGACAATCGCCTAAGCCCAGGAGTTGGAGGTTGCTGTGAGCTGTGTGATGCCCCGGCACTCTACTGAGGGTGATAAAGTGAGACTCTTTCTCTAAAAAAAAAAAAAGAAAGAAAAGAAAGGAAAAATTTATTCTAAAAG
>NW_003852639.1:1585667-1587384 GCF_000181295.1 Otolemur garnettii | reverse complement strand
AACCTCTAACTCCTGGGCTCAAGTGAGTCTCCTGCCTCAGCCTCCCAAGTAGCTGGGACCACAGGCGCCCGCCACAATGCCCGACTATTTTTTGGTTGCAGCTGTCATTGTTGTTTGGTGGGTCCGGGCTGGATTCGAACCCGCCACCTTAGGTGTATGTGGTTGGCGCCTTAGCCACTTGAGCCACAGGCTCCGAGCCCATGGGTCTCTATTCTTGTGATACTTTACTAAGAATAATGTGTTCCACTTCCATCCAGGTTAATACAAAGGCTATAAAGTCTCCATTTTTGTAATGGCTGAATAGTATTCTATGGTATACATATATCACAGCTTGTTAATCCATTCCTGGGTTGGTGGGCATTTAGGCTGTTTCCACATTTTGGCAATTGTAAATTGAGCTGCAATAAATAGTCTAGTGCAAGTGTCCTTATGATAAAAGGATTTTTTTCCTTCTGGGTAGATGCCCAGTAATAGGATTGCAGGATCAAATGGGAGGTCTAGCTTGAGATCTTTGAAGGTTCTCCATACTTCTTTCCAGAAAGGTTGCATTAGTTTGCAGTCCCATCAGCAGTGTAAAAGTGTTCCCTTCTCTCCACATCCACGCCAGCATCTGCACTTTTGAGATTTTGTGATGTGGGCCATTCTCACTGGAGTTAGATGGTATCTGAGGGTGGTTTTGACTTGCATTTCTCTAATAATTAGGGATGATAAGATTTTTTCTTATGTTTGTTAGCCATCCATTCCTCTGTCTTCTTTAGAGAAGGTCTATTCATGTCTCTTGCCCATTGATATATGGGATTGTTGGCTTTTTTCATGTAGATTAATTTGAGTTCTCTATAGATCCTAGTTATCAAGATTTTGTCTCATTCAAAATATGCAAATATCCTCTCCCATTGTGTAGGTTCTCTATTTGCTTTGGTTGTTGTCTCCTTAGATGTATAGAAGCTAAGTCCCATTTGTTTATTTTTATTGTTGTTGCAATTGCCACAGCAATCTTTTCATGAAGTCTTTCCCCAGGCCAATATCTTCCAGTGTTTTTCCTATGCTTTCTTTGAGGATTTTTATTGTTTCATGCCTTAAATTTATCCATCTTGAATCAATTTTTGTGAGTGGAGAAAGGTGTGGGTTCAGTTTCAGTCTTTTACATGTGGATATCCAGTTCTCCCAGCACCATTTATTGAATAGGGAGTCTTTCCTGCAAGGTATGTTCTTGTTTGGTTTATCAAAGATTAGGTGGCTATAAGACACCTAATTTCATTTCCTGGTTTTCTATTCGATTCCAAATGTCTATGTCTCTGTTTTTATGCCAGTATCATGTTGTCTTGACCACGATGGCCTGGTAGTACAGTCTAAAATCTGGTATGCTGATGCCCCCAGCTTTGTTTTTATTACTAAGAACTTCCTTAGCTATACCGGATTTTTTCTGGTTCCACACAAAACACAGAATCATTTTTCCCAAATCTTGAAAGTATGATGTTGGTATTTTAATAGGGATGGCATTGAATGGGTAGATTGCTTTGGAAAGTATAGGCATTTTAACAATGTTGATTCTTCCCAGCCATGAGCATGGTATGTTCTTCCATTTGTTAATATCCTCTGCTGTTTCCTTTCTTAGGATTTCATAATTTTATATGAAAGGACCTTTATAGAGGTCCTTCACATCCTTTGTTAGGTATATGCCTAGGTATTTCATTTTCTTTGAAGCTATGGTGAAGGG
>NW_003852639.1:1582368-1583589 GCF_000181295.1 Otolemur garnettii | reverse complement strand
TTGGTTGCAGCCGTCATTGTTGTTTGGCGGGTCCGGGCTGGGGATTCAAACCCGCCACCTTAGGTGTATGTGGCTGGTGCCTTAGTCACTTGAGCCACAGGCGCTGAGCCATTAATTTTCCTAATAACTATTTTGTTTTCACTTTCATTGATCTCTGATTTAATTTTGAGTATTTCTTTTCTTCTGCTGGGTTTAGGCTTAGATTGTTCATATTTTTACAATTCCATAACATGACTTGTGAGTTTGTTGATGTGCTCTCTTTATGTTTTTTGTATGTAGCATCTAAAGCGATACATTTTCCTCTCAAAACTGCTTTTGCAGTATCCCACAGGTTTTGGTAGCTTGTGTCTTCATTGTTGTTGTGCTCAAGGAAGTTAATGATTTCCTCTTTCATTTCTCCCTGCACCCAACTGTCATTCAACAGGAGGTTGTTTAATTTCCATGCCTTTGTGTGGGGTTGAACTAATTTGTTAGAGTTGAGTTTCACCTTTAGTGCCTTGTGATCTGAGAAGATACAAGGTAAAATTTAAATTCTTTTGATTCTGTTGAGGTTTCTTTTGTGTCCTAGGATATGATCAATTTTGGAGAATGTTCCATGGGGCTATGAGAAGAATGTATATTCTTTATCTTTGGGATGGAGTGAGTGTTCTATATGCGTCTATCAAGCACAGTTGTTCTCAAGTCTCATTTAAGTCCCTTATATCTTTGTTTAATTTCTGTTTAGAGGATCTGTCCAGCTCTGTAAGAGGAGTGTTAAAGTCCCCTGTTATTATGGCATTACAGGAAATCATATTGCTCAGACTGAGTAAGGTCTGTTTCAAGAATCTGGGAGCAGGATGGTGCCTGTGGCTCAGTGAGTAGGGTGTCAGCCCCATATACTGAGGGTGGTGAGTTCAAACCCAGCCCTGGCCAAACTGCAACAACAACAGAAAAATAAATAAATAAAAATTAGTTAAAAAGAAAAAAAGAATCTGGTAGCATTTAAGTTGTGTGCATAAATATTTAGAATTGAAATCTCTTCTTGTATTTTTCCCTTGACCAATATAAAGTGACCATCTCTGTCTTTTTTTAACTTTAGTTGCTTTAAATCCACACATATCTGAAAATAAGATTGCAACTCCTCTTTTCTTCTCAATTCCGTTTGCCTGAAAAATTGTCTTCCAACCCTTAACTAGGAGTTTTAATTTGTCTTTTGAAGCTAGGTGTGTTTCCTGCAGACAG
>NW_003852639.1:1576256-1581975 GCF_000181295.1 Otolemur garnettii | reverse complement strand
GCCTTAGCCGGTTGAGCTATAGGCGCCGAGCCCCATTGCTTAGTTTTATCTTTTGCATCATGGTGGAAGCTAGGTTCTGCCCTTTAATTTCTGAGTTCTTACTTTGCTGTTGATCCATTGTGATGGTCAGTGTGTAGAACAGGTTGAAGTATTTCCTGTAGAGCTGTTCTTATTGTGGTGAATTTCTTCAATGTTTGCGTATCAGTAAATGATTTGATTTCTCTGTCAGTTTTAAAGCTTAGCTTAGCAGGATATAGAATTCTTGGCTGGAAATTGTTCTGTTTAAGTAGATTAAAGGTAGATGACCATTGTCTTCTTGCTTGGAAAGTTTCATTAGAGAAATCTGCAGTCACCCTGATGTATTTGCCCCTGTAGGTCAACTGGCCCTTACTCCTGGCAGCTTGAAGAATCTTTTCTTTTGTCTTGACTTTGGACAGGTTCATCACAATGTGTCTTGGAGAAGCTCTGTTAGAGTTGAGGTGACCTGGGGTCCAATATCCCTCTGAAAGGCATCTGTCACAATCTTTGGTGATATTTGGGACATTTTCATTTATAATATTTTCTAGTATGGCTTCCATTTCCCTGGGGCGTTCTTCTTCCCCTTCTGGGATACCTATAACTCATATGTTTGAATGCTTCATAAAGTCTCATAATTCTGTCAGTGAACATTCTGCTTTCTCTCTTTTCTTTTCTGCTATCTCAAGAGCTTTGTCCTCTACCTCTGAGATTCTTTCTTCTGCATGGTCTAATCTGTTGTTGATACTTTCTATTGCATCTTTAAGTTCCCTAATTGACTGCTTCAGTTCCTTCAGCTCTGCTATGTCCTTTCTATATTCTTTATATCGCTCATCTCTCATTTGATTCTGTTTTTAGATTTCCTTTTGGTTATTTTCCACTTTATCAGCAGTTTCCTTCATTGTTTCCATCATTTCCTTCATTGTTTTCATCATCTGTATTCTAAATTCCCTTTCCGTCATTTCTAACATTTCTTTATAGGTGGAATCCTCTGCAGTAGCTACCTCACAGTCCCCTGGGGGGGAGGGGGCTGCTCTGGACTGGTTTTCATGTTGTTAGACTTTTTCTGCTGATTCTTCCTCATGAGTGATTTCTTTTATCTGTTTCCTTGCCCTAATTTTCCTTTCACTTCCTCTTGCTCTGTAGGTTATCATGCCTCTGGACTAGGGTTTCGATGAGTCCAGTCCTCCACTGCTTTTGTCCTCCTCATGGGGTCCAGAAGTCTCTTGCTGACTCCCCACATCCCAAAAAGGATGTTTCTTGGCAGATCCCACCAGCCAGAGATGCGTAGAGTCTTCTCTCCCCAGACTCACTGTGCCCACTTGCCAGGAAGCTATTACCCGGCCACCATCTTGCTCCTCTTGTATTTATTCTATCTCCAGGGCTGTTCATTTTTTTTATATATAGATCTGATATATCATTTTCTTTCTCTCTGAAGACCTTCTTATAACATTTATAACAAGGCAGATCTGCTGGCAACAAATTTCCCCAATTTTGTTCATCTGCTAAGAGTTTATTTCCCCTTCACTTTTGAAGAATAACTTCTGAAGAATAACTTTTCAGAAAACATTTTGGTATTAAAGATTTGCTACAGAAATAATAGATCAAGTAGCAATTTGAAACTGCAATAAATCAAATAGCAATTTTGAAACTGTCTATAAGATCCTAGGTGTATTGGGAGGTGGCAGTTCCCTTCCCCTCCATCACTACTCTTCATCCTTTCAGCCAGAAGGTCTCTTCCTCCAGAATGGCAGGCACCACTTTGTCTGCTTTCTATATTTGGTTCCTATATAAGAATTTATCTGGCTCGGCGCCTATAGCTCAACCGGCTAAGGCGCCAGCCACGTACACCTAAGGTGGCGGGTTCGAATCCCCAGCCCGGACCCGCCAAACAACAATGATGGCTGCAACCAAAAAATAGCCAGGCGTTGTGGCGGGCGCCTGTGGTCTCAGCTACTTGGGAGGCAGAGGCAAGAGACTCGCTTGAGCCCAGGAGTTGGAGGTTGCTGTGAGCTGTAATGCCACGGCACTCTACCCAGGGGGACAGCTTGAGGCTCTGTCTCAAAAAAAAAAAAAAAAAAAAAAAGAATTTATCTGGAGGCTTGGCACCTATAGCTCAGCAGCTAGGGTGCCAGGCACATACATCGGAGCTGGTAGGTTGGAATCCAGTCAGGGCCCACCAAACAACAATGACAACTACAACAAAAAAAATAGCCGGGCATCATGGCAAGCACCTGTAGTCCCAGCTGGTTGGGAGGCTGAGGCAAGAGAATCGCTCAAGCCCAAAAGTTTGAGGTTGCTGTGAGCTGTGATGCCATGGCACTCTACCAAGGGCGATACAATGAAAAAGAAAAAAAAGAATTTATTCGGAGAAAGGAATCTGAAACTAAATGAATGTTAGAAGCACACAGCATGATCTTTCTTCTCTCATTCCATCTTCCTAAAATTTGAAATTCAAGAATACCTGACTTTTGTGATGACTCAGAGTCCCTCAGATTTTGTGCAGAAGCATACACATTTAAATTTTGGCTCTCTAAAGATAACAAAATACAAGATTTTTGTTTGAGGGTTTGTTGTTTTTACCTTTGGTATCTTACCCTTTTCTTTTCACTCAACTATGGTTCACATGGTTTCCTTAAGCAAAAATTAAGATGTTCATATGCGATCTGTATCTGGACTCCCAAATTGCACCATATATGTTGTACAGCCTGGATTTTTAGGTATTTTTAGATAAAAGTTTTCAGAAAGTTGTTAAGTTTAAACAATTTTGCTAAAATTAGTATATCAAAAAGTAAAGTGTTTCTTAATTTCAAATTCAACCTTTAACATGTTTTCTTACATTGTTTGTTCTGGACAAATGCTATCTGCAAGAATGAAGTATCTTGAAACAGATTGTGAAAAAAGTATGAAAATTCATGTAATATAATCTTTAGAGTTATCAAAAGGACTTTACACAAGGAAAAGGAATCTTAATTGCCTTAGACCATATGAGACAATGGCTCCAACTGAAAGAAGTGGAAATATTGTCTGACACATGAGGAATGAGCCCACATTGTGGTTTGCTCTTGTCTACAGAAATAAATGGGAATGTTTCTTCTTACCTGAGATGAGCCAAGTTAAACCAAGATTTTTCAAACCCTAAATTGTTATACAATTTGAGAGAAGAAACAAAATTATCTGTTTTGGAAACCATCTTTATCTATTAGCAAGTTTTGCTATTTGAATAGCTTTATAAAGTTTGTATTTTTAAATTCATTATAGAAAAATGTTGGCCCCTTCAAATATTATTGTTTCTTGGTTTGTATGTAGGCTTTACTGTTCAACCTGGAGACCGATGGAGTCTAGAGGTGGGACAGGTGTATGTTATTACAGTGGAAATATTTGATAAAAGCAGCACAAAGGTCTATATTTCAGATGTGAGTCTCTCTTTTATATTTTTCTAAGCTCCTTGTATAGATAATTCCTTGAGTGTGCCATCTTTATTGCTAAAAAGCCCCCTTTCTGTTTTGCTTCCAAATTGTTACCTTTGGAACTGCAAATTACCAGTTTTCTATTATTATTAAATAGTTTTGATCTTGAGGAATGCTAGAACAGAAGTAAAAGATGTAATTTGGCCAGAATTATACAAAGGAGTTGAAGAGAGTACTAGTGATAACACTTAGGAGGGATCCTGATTCTACAACTTCACTCTAGAGATGATCACCACAGTTTTGTAGTGATGAGAGTAATAGTATGAGCATCAGATGTGACGTGTTGTACTTACTCACTCTCTAGGAACCTTTTCTTCCAGAATCAATTTATGGAATGGTACAAATTGCACTAAAATTTACGTAAGCTACAACTATCTATTCCTGATGCATCCCATTAATGAATCTTTCAAAAACTAGTACCATTTAAAAATTACATCTTCTGAGGCTGGGCACAGTGGCTCACACCTGTAATCCTAGCACTCTTGAAGGCCTAGGTGGGTGGATTGCCTGAGCTCACAGGTTTGAGACCAGCCTGAGCCAGAGCGAGACCTCATCACTCAAAATAGCCAACCATTGTGGTGGGCACCTGTAGTCCCAGCTACTTGGGAGGCTGAAGCAAGAGGAGCCCAGGAGTTTGAGGTTGCTGTAAGCTATGATGCCATAGCACTCAACCCCAGGGCAAATGAGTGAGATTTGGTCTCAAAAAAAAAAATTTACCTGGGTGACACCTGTGGTTCAAAAGGGTAGGGCGCTGGTCCCATATGCTGGAGGTGGTGGGTTCAAACCCAGCCCTGGCCAAAAACTGCAAAAAAAAAGAAAACAAAATTTTATGGGGCAGTGCCTGTAGCTCAAAGGAGTACAGCACTGGCCCCATATACCAGAGGTGGTGGGTTCAAACCCAGCCCTGGTTAAAAACTGCAAAAAAAGTTTTATATCTTCCCAACTTATTTCCACAAAAGACAGCAAAGCTTTGTATTATTTTTATTTTTTACTTTTTTTGCCCCTTGAATGCATAGCCATAGTTTTATATATGCTTTGGGATTAAAATGGCTTTAGGGAAAGACATATCTTCCAGGTTGTATTGCTATTGTGCTGATTTTCAGAATCTCAGGATTACATACGACTTTCTAAAGGATTACTTTGAAGAGCAAATAACTACTGTGAATGGATCTTACCATGTAGTAAAAGCCCTGAGAGATGGTGTTGTGGTGATAAACGCTTCCCTCACTTCCATTATGTCCCAGGTAGGAATTAAAAGAACAATCTTTGAATCCTAAGAACACTGACAAGATTTGGCTGAACTGTTGATTTGCAAGCAGATATATGGCATATACTACCTTTGTCTTCTTTTTATTTTTTGAGACAGAGTCTCACTTGGTCACCCTCGATAGAGTGCCATGGCATCTTAGCTCACAGCAACCTCAAACTCCTGGGTTCAAGGGATACTCTTGCCTTAGCCTCCCAAGTAGCTGGGATTACGGGCGCCTGTCCCAACACCCAGCTATATTTGAGAGACCGAGTTTTGCTCTTGCTCAGGCTGGTCTCAAACTCATGAGATCAAGCAATCTACCTGCCTCATCCTCCAAAGTGCTGGGATTACAGGCATAAGCCACTGTGCCTGGCCCACCACCTTTGTCTTTTATAAAAATAAAATAGGAAAACTGATAAACAACACACTCAGCAGTTTCTACCTCTACACATTTTCTGCCCCAGTCTTTACTAATGTACACACAGTAAATGCATTTGTAATCATTGTGTATATATCACTTGGGGCCCATTTAAAAAGTTATTTCATATGCACATTTCCATATGTCATCGGGTCCACAATGGGTGCTTTTTATTCTAAAGATCCAAAAAGTTAATATGCTATTTTTTAACCCATGTCCCCAATACTGAAATTTTTTCATTATTTCCAGTTTTTCGCTATTGTAAATGACATAACTGAGTATCTTTGTATATATTTTTCTTTTGGTTAATTTCCATATTACAGAATATGGAAAAAAGGATAAAATATCCTTTTAATTCTTTAAAAAAAAAAAAAGGGATAAGCAATAAATCAGTTTCTAATGCCTCTAAAATAGGTAAGTGTCCTGATATTAAATAGTCTGCCAAACCTGCTTCCCTCCTCCAAACCTACTTTTTCTCTTATTTTTCAGCCAATTGTTTCAGACAATATTCCAAGTCACCCTTGACTCTGCCTTCTAGTTCATTTTAATTCTTCTTTTTTTTTTTTT
>NW_003852639.1:1575039-1576092 GCF_000181295.1 Otolemur garnettii | reverse complement strand
GTCATTGTTGTTTGGCGGGTCCAGGCTGGGGATTCGAACCCGCCACCTTAGGTGTACGTGGCTGGCGCCTTAGCCGATTGAGCCACAGGCGCCGAGCCATTTTAATTCTTCTAAATGTCTCTCACATATACTCACTTCTTACTGCTTCTTCACTTAGACTGCTACAGTGCCTTTCTAACTGGTATTCCTACTTCTAGTCTCCTCCCTAGTTAGAATGACATTCCAAAACTACAAAAATGATGATGTGGCTTCTTTAGTGGCTACTCAATAATTTTAAAGTAGAATTTAAACTTCTTCTTTTTTTTTTTTGAGACAGAGTCTCACTTTATCACCTTTGGTAGAGTGCTGTGGCATCACAGCTCACAACAACCTCTAGCTCTTGGGCTTAGGTGATTCTCTTGCCTCCACTTCCCGAGTACCTGGGACTATAGGTGCTGGCCACAACTCCCGGCTATTTTTTTGTTACAATTTGGCCAGGG
The DNA here is from genome assembly GCF_000181295.1 of Otolemur garnettii. Classification (NCBI taxonomy): domain Eukaryota; kingdom Metazoa; phylum Chordata; class Mammalia; order Primates; family Galagidae; genus Otolemur; species Otolemur garnettii. The sequence goes on along the minus strand of NW_003852639.1, from coordinate 1,575,613 downwards.
CTGGTTTTGAACCTGCCACCCTCAGTATATGGGGCTGGCACCCCTCCTACTGAGCCACAGGCGCTGCCCCAGTTTTTCTATTTTTAGTAGAGATGGAATCTCACTCTTGCTCTGGGTGGTCTGGAACTCTTGAGCTCAAGCAATCCACTGCCCTTGGCCTCCCAGAGTGCTAGGACTACAGGTGTGAACCACCATGCTCAGCCCCCTCTGACCTTTGTATATTCCATAAGTTGTGTCTTGACCACTTGGATTGTGATGTATAATCTTAATTTACCATCTATTACTTGACCAGTTGAGTTCACTCTATACCAAGGGGTAGAAGATAGGAGCTTTGCTCTTAGTCATATAATTTTTTCTATAATATAAATTCTTTTTTTCTTTTTTTTTTTTGAGATGGAGCCTCAAGCTATCCCCCCGGGTAGAGCGCTGTGGCCTCACAGCTCACAGCAACCTCCAGCTCCTGGGCTCAAGCAAGCGAGTCTCCTGCCTCAGCCTCCCAAGTAGCTGGGACCACAGGCGCCCGCTACAGCGCCGGCCATTTTTTTTTGGTTGCAGCCATCATTGTTGTTTGGCG
>NW_003852639.1:1572543-1574867 GCF_000181295.1 Otolemur garnettii | reverse complement strand
TTACCCTTGGTAGAGTGCAGCGGCATCACAGCTCACAGCAACCTCAAACTCTTGGGCTTAAGTGATCCTCTTGCCTCAGCCTCCCAAGTAGCTGAAACTACAGGCACCTGCCACAACACCTGGCCTTTCTTTTGTTGTAGTTATCATTGTTTGGCAGGCCTGGGCCAGGTTCGATCCTGCCAGCCTCGGTGTATGTGGCTGGCTCCCTGACCACTGAGCTACAGGACCCAAGCTCCTTCCTGTTGTTTATCATATGTTGGGGAAGATTTTATTCAATGTGAAGGACTGGTCTGAATTGTATCTATATCCTAAAATTAATAAAAAAGTTTACAGTTGACTGAGAATGATGTCCCAAAGGAAAGAATTCAAAGAGCTGACATTGAAAGACAAGGCTGATCCTCTACAGTTTCTGGAAAGCAGCAGCCAAAGGAAGATGGTGGAACATTTTGGTGTTAGCAAGACCAGTTAGCAGCATCCAAAAACATAAACATGAGTATTTGTAGAGATAGGGTAAGAAAAGTAGAGACCTACAGTGGAAAAAGGGGAGAACTTCCCTCCATGAAGTCAATGAAGTCACATTAAACTGGTTCAAACAAGTGAGGACATTTAACACCCAGATCCCTGGGGTGATGATCCAAGGAGTTGCTAAAAAAAAAAAATTGCAAAGAAATTCAGGGATTTCCCTGGCAGATTTCCAAGCTTTAGGTGGTTGGCTCCAGAAATTTAAACTGCTACACAAGATCTCCCAGAACATGCTGTGTGGTGAATAATCCAGTGAAGTTCCAGTAGAAATTGTGGAGAGTTCATCAAAAAGTTCCCAGAGATGGAACCAGAAAAAACCCCATATAGCCAAGTCTAGTAGAAAAAAACAATGTAGTAGGGCAGCGGACCCATATACTGAGAGTGGCAGGTTCAAACCTGGCTCGGGCCAAACTGCAACAACAAAAAAATAGCCAAGCATTGTGGTGGGCGCCTGCAGTCCCAGCTACTCAGGAGACTGAAGCAGGAGAATCACCTAAGCCCAAGAGCTGGAGGTTGCTGTGAGCTGTGGACACCACAGCACTCTACCAAGGGCCACAGAGTGAGACTCTGTCTCTAAAAAAAAGGGGGGGAGAAAAAAAAACAATGTAGTAAAAACAATGCCAGAGACATCACCCTATTAGACTTCAGGCTATATTATAAGTCTACAATAATCAAAACAGCATGGTATTGGCACAAAAATAGAGATGTAGATATATGAAGCAGAGTAGGAAACCAAGAGATGAAACCAGTCTCTAGTTGCCATCTGCTCTTTGATAACCCAAACAAAAGCATACAGTGGGGGATTAAAATCCCTGTTCAACAAATGGTACTGGGAGAACTGGATAACTATATGTAAAAGACTGAAACTGGACCCATACCTTTCACCACTTACAAAAATTGAGTCAAGATGGATAAGCAGCTGGGTATGGTGGCTCACGCCTGTAATCCCAGCACTCTAGGAGGCCAAGATGGGTAGATTGCCCTGAGCTCAGGAGTTTGAGACCAGATTGAGCCAGAGTGAGACCCCATCTCTACAAAAACAAAACCGGGCATAGTGGCAGGCACCTATAGTCCCAGCTACTGGGGAGGCTGAGGCAAGAGAATCCCTTAAACCCAAGAGTTTGAGGTTTCTGTGAGCTATGATGCCATGGGACTCTACCAAGGGCCACAAAGTGAGACTCTGTCTCAATAAATTAATAAATTAATTAATTAAAATGTAAAAAATAATAAAAATGGATAAGTGATTTAAATTTAAGACATGAAATGGTAAGAATCTTCGAAGAAAGCATGGGGAAAACTCTTGATGATGTTGGACTGGGGAAAGGTTTTAGTGGCCATCTCAACAACAAAAATAAACAAATGGGACTTAATTAAGCTGAAAAGCTTCTGCACAGCTAAGCACACAAAAAGTGAAGCAAAGAGACAACCTTCAGAATGAGAAAATATTTGCAGGGTATGGATCTGACAAAGGGTTAATAACTAGAATCTACAGGGAGCTCAAACTAATCAAAAAAAGAGCAAACAATCATATCTACTGCTGGGCAAGAGAAATGAACAGAACCTTCCCTGATGAAGAGAGACAAATGACTAACATTTGAAAAAAATGTTCATCATCCCTGATTGTCAGAGAAATGCAAATCAAAACCACCCTGAGATACCACCTAATCTCAGTGAGAATAACCCACATCATAAAGTCTTTTTTTTTTTTTTTTGAGACAGAGCCTCAAGCTGTACCCCTGGGTAGAGTGCCGTGGCAGTACAGCTCACAGCAACCTCCAACTCCTGGGCTCCAGCGAGTCTCT
>NW_003852639.1:1570526-1571724 GCF_000181295.1 Otolemur garnettii | reverse complement strand
AGAGTCTCACTTTGTCACCCTCAGTAGAGTGCCATGGCATCACAGCTCACAGCAACCTCCAGCTCTTGGGCTTAGGTGATTCTCTTGCCTCAGCCTCCTGAGTAACTGGGACTACGGGCACCTGCCACAACGCCCGGCTATTTTTGTTGCTGTTTGGCCAGGTCCAGGTTTGAACCTGCCACCCTCAGTGTATGGGGCCAGTGCCCTACTCACTTAGCAACAGGCACTGCCCTGTAATGTAATTTTTTGTATCCTCAATTAACCTGAAACAATAAAAAAGAAAGGTTCCCAGAGGTATCAAAGATCTTCAGCACACACCCTGGGTGAAGGGCTCAACAATTTGAACTTTATCTTAGAATTGAAAACAATGTAATCTAAACATTTGTACCCTGATATTAATCCAAAACTTTTTAAAAAGAAGAAAATTTTAAACTCTTTTTTCCTAGATTTAATATATAGTTTAGGTCCAGCCAAATCTCTTTCATTGTTTTTGACCTATAATGTTAATACTATGCTTCATTAATGAAGAAAAATATTTATTTCTTTTATAGATAGAAACCAGTTTATTAGACCAAGCTTAGTGACTCACACCTGTAATCCCAGTACTCTGGGAGGCCGAGGTAGGTGGATTGCCTGAGCTCAAAGGTTCCAGACCAGCCTGAGCAAGAGCAAGACCCCTGTCTCTAAAAAATAGCTGGGGCTCAGCGCCTGTTACAGCATCAGCCACATACACCATGACTGGTGGGTTTGAACCCAGCCCAGGCCAGCTAAAGAACAATGACAACTACAAAAAAATAGCCGTGCATTGTGGCAGACACCTGTAGTCCCAGCTACTTGAGAGGCTGAGACCAGAGAATCTCTTAGTGCCCAAGTGTTTGAGGTTGCTGTGACCTGTGATCTATATTGAGGGTGACATAGTGAGACTGTCTTAAAAAATAATAATGATAACATAAATAAAAAATAGCTGCGTGTTGGGCAGCGCCTGTGGCTCAGTGAGTAGGGCATTTTTTTTGTATTATTTTTTCTCATTACATTCCTGCTATAATATATAAGAACCCTATTTCTATTTTCTTATTTTTTTGAGACAGAGCCTCAAGCTGTACCCCTGGGTAGAGTGCTATGGCATCACAGCTCACAGCAACCTCCAACTCCTGGGCTCAAGCGATTATCCTGCCTCCACCTCCCAAGTAGCTGGGAC
>NW_003852639.1:1562404-1570255 GCF_000181295.1 Otolemur garnettii | reverse complement strand
TGAGGCAAGAGAATGGCCTAAGCCCAAGAGCTGGAGGTTGCTGTGAGCTGTGACACCACAGCACTCTACCAAGGGTGACAAAGTGAGACTCTGACTCTAAAAATATAAAATATATATATGTATATATATATTAGCTGGGCATTGTGGCGGACACCTGTAGTCACAGCTACTTGGGAGGCTAAGACAAGAAAACCATTAGAGCCCAAGAGTTTGAGGTTGCTGTGAGCTATGACACCAAGGCCCCCTCTACCGAGCCCAACAAAGTAAGACTCTGTCTCAAAAAAGGAAAAAAAAACAGTTGAGTAGTTTATTAACACACCGTTTTTCTGATGTTTTGAGTATATGAATGTGTCTTAAAAGAATAGTCCTTATAAAATATATTTTGCTCCTTTTCCCCTGCTCTTATAGAATACAAATATTCAGCCTATGAAACGTCTAATCAAACACCAGCAAGAAGTGATGATTTATTTTCCCATCAAGCTTACACCCAATTTTCTGGCATTTCCTCATCATCCTATGGGAATGGTATATCGTTATAAAGTACAGGTATTAAGACTTCACAAAGAGATAAGTCAATTTCTCTGATGATTTAATTATTGAAATTTTATTAATGTTAAATTTTATTTCCTCCTGATCCTAATAGTATAACTCAGTTTTTGACAACACCCAAATTATGTTCTTGAATACTGTCATTTACATCAAGACTTTGTCTCTTTTTCATATATCCTTTCCTTGTGAGTTTTATAAAGGTTTCTTCAGTTCTCTTATACCCTTTCTTTGACATTTTGTGGTACTACCATTAATTAATTTCTGTTTAGTATTTCTCTTGCTTATTTATTATTTCCTAAACAAGCCAAGTTTTCATTCAATTTTTCCTCCCTTAGTAATTAAATATAATGTGTTTTCTTACAGGTAGAGGGTGGTAGTGGTAACTTCACCTGGACTTCTTCTAATGAAACAGTGGTCATGGTAACCACCAAAGGCGTGGTGACGGCAGGTCAGGTCAGGGGGAACACCACCGTTTTTGCCCGAGATGTACAAAATCCCTTTCGATATGGAGAAATTAAGGTAAATGGCTTTCCAAAGAACCTTCTTATTAATATTTAAATACTAAAGCCTAAATTTAAGTACATTAACACATTTTTAAAAAATTTGTAGTTCAGCTTGACTATTTAAAAATATTGCTGGGTTAAATCCTGCTTCACTTAATTACTTATTTAGCATCAATATTGTTTCCTCATCTCTAAAATGGGGATAATGTTCATATTTACCTCAAAGAGTTATTATGAGAATTACTTTTCTTTTTTTGAGACAGAGTCTCACTTTGTCACACTTAGTAGAGTGCCATGGCATTGTAGTTCACAGAAAACCTGAAACTTTTGAGCTTAAGTGATCCTCTTGTTCAGCCTTCTGAGTAGCTGGGACTACAGGTGCCTACTACAGCTTCCGGCTCTTACTCAGACTGGTGTAGAACTCCTGAGCCCCGCCTGCCTTGGCCTCCCAGAGTGCTGGGATTACAGGCGTGAGGCACTGCGTCTGGTCAATTGTGAGAATTATTGAAAAATGTTTTTAACTAAAAATTTTATAAATAAAATGATGAAATGTATTCTACAATTACTAATTTTTTTTTTTTTTTTGTAGAGACAGAGTCTCACTCTATCGCCCTCAGTAGAGCACCATGGTGTCACACAGCTCACAGCAACCACCAGCTCTTGGCCTTAGGCGATTCTCTTGCCTCAGCCTCCCAAGTAGCTGGGACTACAGGCACCTGCCACAATGCCCGCCTATTTTTTTTTTTTTTTTTTTTTGAGACAGAGCCTCAAGCTATCTCCCTGGGTAGAATGCTGTGACATCACAGCTCACAGCAACCTCCAACTCCTGGAATCAAGTGAGTCTCCTGCCTCAGCCTCCCAAGTAGCTGGGACCACGGGCGCCTGCCACAAGGCCTGGCTATTTTTTGGTTACAGCCATCATTGTTGTTTGGGGGGCCCAGGCTGGATTCAAACCCACCACCTTAGGTGTATGTGGCTGGAGCCTTAGCCACTTGAGCCACAGGCGCCAAGCCCCACCTATTTTTTTGTTGCAGTTTGGCCAGGGTCAGGTTTGAACCTGCTACCCTCAGTATATGGGGCGGGCACCCTACCCTCTGAGCCACAGGTGCTGCCCCTCTACATTTACTAATTATAAAAACAGAAGCAAAAATGAAACAATAAATTAACATTTAGAGCATTTGGGACAGTGCTCTTTATGTTCAGAGAAACTTCTCTAGTAATGAATAATAGAAATGATCCCTTGCTCAGTGCCTGTTGCTCAGTGGTTAGAGTACCGGCCACATACACCAGGGCTGGAGGGTTTGAACCCAGCCCAGGCCTGCTAAATAACAACAACTATGAAAAATAGCCAGGCATTGTGGTGGGTGCCTGTAGTCCCAGCTACTTGGGAGACTGAGGAGAAAGAATCCCAGCGCCTTACCACTGTGCTATGGGTACAGAGCCGAGGAAGGCATATTTTGAGTCAGTGTATATATTGATTGACTCGTTTGTTTTGCCCAATTTCTAAAGCACAAGTTAAAACTATTATTTCAGCTAATTGCACACTGGTTCCTGAAGGGAGAGACCCACTCTCAATTACAGCATGCTGAGTAACTACAGCATAGCCTGCTTTGCAAATTCCTTGTTCTATGAAAGAACTTCCATCTGTATACCAAACCATGTCTGGATTGGGTCTTGCTCTTCTCACCTGTCCTTCAGTAGCCCACACTTCTGGGATAATTTCTGTCTCTAATAAGGGAAGGCATAGACTAGGTTCTTGTTCCACATTCATATAAATGGTTGTTCCCATTTTAGTTAGTATGTCCTTCCCCAAAAGGGGAGCAGGACTTTCAGGCATGATTAGGAAGGTGTGAGAGAATAGCCAGTCACCCAGTTGTAGCTTAAAGGTTGAGAGAAAAAATTGGTAACCAGCTTTCCTAGTTACAGATTTAGGGGATAGAAGACCAGGGTTAGAGAGGAGTACAGAAAAGGTAGTTCCAGTGTCCAGAAGAAATTCTGTCTCCTGGCCCTCCACTGTGAGGCAGACCCGGGGCTCCTGAGGAGTGATGACACAAGATGGAGCCATGAGAATCTGCCCTGGGCACCCTCAGTCCAGTTTGGGCGCTGATGGAATCACTGTCCTGTGAGGCTTTTGCCTCTGAGCACAGGCCATCCTCCAGTGGTCAGCTTTACATTCCAGATAGCAGCCCAGTGGCTTGCCTAGCCAGCGGTGCTACTGGATGCAGTCCTTCCTGAAGTGGCTAGCCTGACCACATTGGAAGCACTTGTTCTTAGTTCCTCTGGCTTCCCTCTGCCCCTGAATGGTGCCAGTTTGTCAGAGTGCCATTACTAGAGCTGTCATTCTTTTTCTGTCTTTTCTCTCTTTTTCCTCCTCTTTCTCCTGATCTCGGTTATAAAAGACCACGGTGGCCATTTTAAGAAGATTCTCCAGGTTATGCTCTGGGCCTAGAGCCAGTTTCTGGAGTTTTCTTCAAATGTCTGGGACCACCTGATTGACAATTTATCTTTTAAAATAATTGGCCCTCTAAAGAGTTGGGTGTCAACTGAGTGTGTTTTTTCATAGCCTCCCTAAGCCACTCAAGAAAGGCTAAGGGACTCTCATTTTGCTCCTGGTAAATAGTAGACAACTTAGAATAGTTCATAGTCTTTTCTTCGATTGACATAAACCTTCCAGGATACATGTTAGAAAATGTTTATGCCACCAGTCACTTTGTTTATCAAGGTCCCATTCAGGATCCTCAAAGGGAACTGCCTGTCTTCCCATGGGTATCTGTCCCTTTCCTCAGGAGACATACGCCATCAGTATTGGACTGAACCACAAATCACCCCACTTTCTAGCTTCATCTATGACTTCATTTTTCTCATTTGAAGTTAAAGTTTGATCTAGTAGTAGCATTACATCTCTCCAAGAGAGGTCGAAGCTTTGTCCCAACCCTTAGAGAACATCTATGTATCTATCAGGCTCATCAGAAAATTACCCTAAATCTATTTTAATTTGTTTTAAATCTGCCAGAGAAAATGGAGTGAATACTCACACACTTCCCCTCTCACCACTTGCAGGCTTAACCAAGGGACACAAAAAAGGGTATGGTTGTGGGCCGTGCCTGTGGCTCAGTGGGTAGGGCACTGGCCCCATATACTGAGGGTGGTGGGTTTGAACCCAGTCCCGGCCAAACTGCAACAAAAAATAGCCAGGCGTTGTGGCAGGTGCCTGTAGTCCCAGCTACTTGGGAGGCTGAGGCAAGAGAATTGCTTAAGCCCAGGAGTTGGAGGCTGTTGTGAGCTGTGACACCCTGGCACTCTACTGGCTCTGTCTGTAAAAAAAAAAAAAAGAAGAAGAAGAAGAAGGCTATGGTTGCCTTCTGGGGGCCCCAATGGGACCAGAAGAAACTCTTGGAACAGTCTCCCTCCTGGGTTTTCTTTTTTGAGACAGAGCCTGAAGCTGTCCCCTGGGTAGAGTGGCTGTGGCATCACAGCTCACAGCAACCTCCAACTCTTGGGCTTAAGAGATTCTCTTGCCTCAGCCTCCCAAGTAGCTGGGACCACAGGCGCCCACCACAAGGCCTGGCTATTTTTTGGTTGCAGCTGTCATTGTTGTTTGGCAGGCCTGGGCTGGATTCAAACCCGCCACCTTAGGAGTATGTGGCTGGCACCTTAGCCACTTGAGCCACAGGCGCCGAGCCGCTTAGACTGTTCTTAAACTTCTGAGCTCAAGCAATCCTCCTACCTCAGCTTCCCAGAGTGCTAGGATTACAGGTGTGAGCAACTGTGCCTAGTCAGCATAAAATACTTTAAACTTCTCTTTTTTGGACAAAGCAATATTTATGGACATTAAAACTTCCTGATCTCTCTATCTAGAGATAATCTTTCTATTTTCTAGATGTGTTACTTTTTTTGTTTGTTTTTTTGAGACAGAGTCTCACTATTTCGCCCTGGGTAGAGTGTCATGGTGTCACAGCTCTCAGCAATCTCAATCTCTCAGGCTTAAGCAATTCTCTTGCCTCAGCCTCCCAAGCTGGAACTACAAGGTGCCCACTGATACATATCTTTTAATTGAAAGAACAGATTTTCTTCTTGAGACAAACTCTGTCCCCCTTGCTAGAGTATAATGGTATACTCATATAGCCCAGTGCAACCTCAAATTCCTGAACTTTGTCCTCCTGCCTTAGCATCTCAAGTATCTAAGACTACAGGATCATGCCACCATGCCTGGCTAATTTTTCCATTTTTTGTAGAGATAGAGTCTCACTCTCATTCAGGCTGGTCTCAAATTCCTGAACTCAAGCAATCCTTCTGCCTTAGCCTCCCAGAGCACTGGGATTATGGGTGTGAGCCACTAAACTGAGCATTAAAGAGCAGATTTTGTTGTTGTTGCTGTTGTTGTTTTGTAGAGACAGAGTCTCATTTTATCGCCCTCGGTAGAGTGCTGTGATGTCACACAGCTCACAGCAACCTCCAACTCCTGGGCTTAGGCGATTCTCTCTCTCTTTTTTTTTTTTAAATTTGCTTATTTATTTATTTTGCAGGGGGTTCTTTTGGCTAGGACTGGGTTTGAACCCTACTCCTTGAGCCATAGGTGCTGCCCTTAGGCGATTCTCTTGCCTCAGCCTCCCAAATAGCTGGGACTACAGGCGCCTGCCACAATGCCTGGCTATTTTTTGGTTGTAGCTGTCATTGTTGTTTTGGCAGGCCCGCAGTGCATTCGAACCCGCTAGTGCCTTAGCCACTTGAGCCACAGGCTCCGAGCTCCTCCTGGGGTTTTCTAAACACACCGGGGAAGGTGCGGGAGAAGTAGATGGTGGGTTTGAACTAGGTGGTGACAGCATCTCTCTCAGGAATCCCTGACCATTTGGGGAAGTTACTGCAGCCAAGGGAGCTAAATCTATCTGACAGGTTTTACACAGAGGTTGTCCCTGAAGAAAAAGAAAAGTTACACATAGGGCACTTCAGACCCCTTTCCTTCTTGTTTGCAATAATTTGGAGTACCTTCTGGTAGGTATTGTTCACCATCAGAGAGTCACTACTAAGGCCAGGCCTGAGTGCAGAAGAAAACCATACATTCTTTTTTCAGTGACAAGGGATCAAACATGTCCCAACATAGCCCAGTGGGGTGTTATAGCAGCACAGGCTGAAAACTCAGCCATCCGAGAGCCATAGTGATCCCACCTGATGACAATTCTCTTGGCAAGAGAACATGTTACCTGGGTGTTCTCTTAGAGAGAGAACATTACCCATCTGTGGAAAAGAACAAATGTCCAGTGTCTTAGTCAATCTCACCCTGTATTCCTGGGTTGTCAAAGTGTCCTCTGACCAATCCAAGAAGTCTTTCAGTCAAATAAAAGTAAGGTCCTTCAGAGACTGGGAAAGAATCCCTGAGGACAGTGGCCCCCTCAGCCCCTCCCCTTGTCTGGATTTAGCCACTCTTAAGTGTAGCACTTTGTATCCACTGCCTCAGTGGATATTATTATTGTGCTTATTACTTGCCACAGCACAGCCTGAGAAATCAGGTATTTGAGAGCCTGGTCCCACCTGATGCAAGTTCTGCCCCTTTCTGCTCCTGCCCCAGAGTATCAATTAAAGTGGGGGTGAGCCCTGCCCTGGAGAAAAACGCCGTGTGGTGCTTGCACATTTAACCTTTTATAATTTCTACAAGCTTTTTCTAAATTCCCAGTAACAAAGGAAAACAGGCTTTTTACCATGAGCAGATCTTAAATGCTATGCTTTCCAACCTCTCTTTTCTTTCCCAGAAGTTAGCAAGGCAACAATAATTAAACTCAGCAACAAATCAGAGTTGAGAGACACTTTGAAACTTTTGTATTACAATTAGTTACAATCAGCCAATGTCTTAGAGAAACCTGGAATTATTTTAAACTTTCCCATTTACACCAATAAACCAGTAAAAAAAAAAAAAAATGCCCAGGGTCATTTTCATTGCCTTTCTTCATTTTTAAGAGACTGAACTGTAGCCTAGGGTTTAGGGCCATTCTTTCCTGGGGAGTTGCCCTGGGCTTCCCTTCACAGGCCTCTGGTTGCCCAGATAAGCTGTGTAGGGGAGTCATTTTGCCCTTTGTTTGGAGCTGACTTCTAGTCAACATGGTTCAGCTTTTTTTCTCAGACACAGAAAAACGCCAATTGAATTTAATTTTGCAATGAAAAGCAATAAAAAGGGTCTTACAAAACAGGAAGCACACTTAGAACATCTGAAAAATATAAGAATAAGCCAGTACAAAATTAACCAAATACATAAAGCAGTCTTTTACCAACGTTCAAACAAAGCATATAAACTACACACAGAGAGAGAAATTGCTTTCTCTTTTTTCTCTAGAGATAACTAGAAAAGGTTTGGGACCATAGAACAAATGTCCAGGGTGCTACTTCTTTGCTCAGCTCTCAGCCAGAGAAAAGGAGTGAATAAAGAACAGTTTCAAAAGCCTCCTAACATTCCCTTAGGTTCCTTTCTAGAGCCAAGTGGAATTAGAAAGTTTGTTCCTCAACAGCTTCTCGCCTGAGACCTGGAGGTCAGCAGTTGCACTTACACATTTACTAGCTGACAGGCATCAAAATTATTAGTCTCCATTATTATAACCATAGAGAAAAGCAGCAAAGTGGTAAGTGGTTTTGCTAACCACAGATCTATCCCAGATGAGTCCCCAAAATATAATACCAGAATTTCATCTTCAGTAGGATCTTGGTCTCAGTAATTCAAAGAATGAGTCCATGTACCACAGATCAGTGGTAAGACAGGATTTATTTATTTATTTATTATTTGTTGTTGTTGTTGTTGAGACAGAGTCTCACT
>NW_003852639.1:1556814-1561916 GCF_000181295.1 Otolemur garnettii | reverse complement strand
GCCTTAGCCACTTGAGCCACAGGCCCCAAGCCTGTATTCTTATTTTACAGAAAAGAATACAAAAATACCAAAGCTCCTGGCAGAGAGCTCAGGGGAAAGACCCAAGTGTGGGGAGAGGGAATATCTCTCTTTCACAGCTCTTTGGGGGGGTGTGTGTGTGTGTGTGTGTGTGTATACATTTGCATGGGTCCACTGTAGTTACATTCAGGGAGGAATCTGCAACAAATGAATGTATACAATCCCTTTGGTTCCCAGGCCTAGGAAACCTACATGAAATTGACCAGGCCTGGGAAATGGGGGTTCCCTGTTCAGCTGCCCCTGCAAGGGAAGAGAACACTAAGGTGCGGGTGTCTCCCCAGCAGTTGTCTGGCCCCTGTGGCTACTGGAGCCTCCTGCGCCCCCCTGACCCACACACCCACCAGCCTGCTGGTTCCTCTGCCTGCTGTTTTGGCACCAACACACCACCAGGGTGGAGGCAGGAGGTTGTCCCCTCAGCTCAGCTGAGCTGGCTGGGGTGCCACCTGTCCTGTATCAGTGGTGGACACCTGTAGTCCCAGTACTCAGGAGGCTGAGGTAAGAGAATCACTTGAGCCCAAGAGTTTGAGGTTGCTGTGAGCTGTGATGCCATAGCACTCTACCCAGGGTGACAAAGTGAGACTCTGTCTCAAAAATTTTTTGTTGTTGTTGTTCAGACAGAGTCTCATTATGTTGCCCAGGCTGGTCATGAATTCATGACTTCAAGAAATTCTCCCATCTGAGCCTCCTGAGTAGTTAGAAATATATGGGTGAGCCACTGCACCCACTTTTTTCTTCCATTTTTAATACATCCATGTTGCTGTTTTCTGCCAGAGTTAACATTTTGAATATCCTCTAGGAACTTAAAGGCATGTTAGGTATCCTGTGGTATTTAGTATCCCTACCTTAAAGAATTTAAACTCTAACCAGAGAGATATATTCAATGAGAAGCTGATTAACATTTTAAGGAAATCATATGTGAGGTATTTTAAAGCAATGTATGGGCCAGGCATGGAGGCTAATGCCTATAATCCAATCTCTTTGGGAGGCTGAGGTGGGGGGCTGCTTTGAGGTCAGAAGTTTGAGAATAGCCTGAGCAAAAGCAAGACCCCCATCTTTACAATAAATAGAAAAAATAGCTGAGTGTGATGATGGTCACCTGTAGTCCCAGCTACTTAGGAGGCTGAGGCATGAGGATCCCTTGAACTCAGGAGTTTGAGGTTGCTGTGAACCATGTTATGCCACTGCACTCTGGCCAGGGTGACAAACTGAGATCAGATCTCAAAAAACAACAACAACAACAAAAACCCAATATATGATTGACAACTACTTGAATTGCATAGTAAGTACTATTAGTTTATGTAGGAGACAGACTGTTATGGTCCATAATTTCTTTTCTTTTCTTTTTTTTTTTTTTAGAGACAGAGTTTCACTTTATTGCCCTCAGTAGAGTGCTGTAACATCACAGCTCACAGCAACCTCCAACTGCTGGGCTTAAGTGATTCTCTTACCTCAGCCTCCCGAGTAGCTAGGACTACAGGTGCCTGCCAGAATGCCCAACTATTTTTTTTGTTGCAGTTTGGCCGGGGCTGGGTTCAAACCTTGGTATATGGGGCCAGTGCCCTACCCACTGAGTCACAGGCGCTGCCCTACTGTCCATAATTTCACTTCCAAGAAACAAAGTCAGGCTTGGTGCCTGTAGCTCAGTGGCTAGGGGATCAGCCACATACACCAGGGCTGGCAGGTTCAAACCCGGACTAGGCCTGCCAAAAACAAAAAAATGGGCGACGCCTGTGGCTCAAAGGAGTAGGGCACCAGCCCCATATGCCAGAGGTGGTGGGTTCAAACCCAGCCCTGGCCAAAAACTACAAAAAAAACAAAACTACAACAACAACAACAAAAATAGCCAGGGCAGCGCCCATAGCTCAGTGCGTAGGACACTGGCCACATACACCAAGGCTTGTGGGTTCAAGCCTGTCTGGGGCCTGTTAAACAACAATGACAACTACAACCAAAAAATAGCTGGGCATTGTGGCAAGTGCCTGTAGTCCCAGCTACTTGGGAGGCTGAGGCAAGAGAATTGCTTAAGCCCAAGAGTTTGAGGTTGCTGTGAGTTGTGATGCCACAGCTCTCTACTGAGGGTGACGCTGTCAAAAAAAAAAAAGAAAGAAAGAAAGAAAGAGAGGAAGGGAAGCAGGAAGGGAAAAAGGAAAGAAAGACAATCAACAGGGTTCTTTCAGATCCACCCATGCAAGTTTCAACTTGCTCAGCTAATTCATGTTGCTGGGAAGGCTTCATTTGTTTGCATCTGCATGGATTTTACATTTCTTCTTCTTTTTTTTTTAATGCCCTCTCAGTCAAAGATTTTATGTTGCTTGATTTTTATGTTGCTTGTGTATCTCTAAACTTTCATAATAACCCAAGAAAAATCCTGTGGATGGGACTAGTCAAAGATTGTCATGAAAGAGGCGGAACTTATGCAAGAGTTTAAAGAAAGGAAACAAAGGCCTAGGATCAAATCCAGACTACTGCCTTTTTTTTTTTTGAGACAGAATCTCACTATGTTGCCCTCAGTAGAGTGCTGTAGCATCACAGCTCACAGCAACCTCAAACTCTTGGGCTTAAGTGATTCTCTTGTCTCAGCCTCCCAAGTAGCTGGGACTACTGGTCCCCACCTTAATACCTGGCTATTTTTTTTGCAATTGTCATTGTTGTTCAACTGGCCTGGGCTGTGTTGGAACCCACCAGCCTCAGTGTATGTGGCTGGCACCATAACCACTGTGCTACTGGTGCTGAGCCTGGATATATTTTTTTTTCTTTCGAGACAGAGTCTCAAGCTGTTGCCCTGGGTAGAGTGCTGTGGTGTCACTGCTCACAGCAACCTCAAACTCTTGGGCTCAAGTGATTCTCTTGCCTCAGCCTCCCAAGCAGTTGGGACTACAGGCACCCACCACAACACCCGGCTATTTTTCTGTTGTCCTTGTCATTGTTGTTTGGCAGGCCTGGGCAGGATTCCAACCCACTAGCTCCGGAGTATGTGGCTGGTGCCCTAGCTGCTGAGCTACAGAGCCTGAGCCACATTTTATTTTTAAGATTTAAACCTTTTTAGTTTATGTGGTCATTTAATTAATTAATTATTTTCCAATTAATAAGAGGGTACAAATTTTTAGGTAATATTGTTCTCACTTCCAGGGTAAAGTTCAGTTGTAAAAGAACTCCCCCCTCAGGAGGCGTGTTATATACCCTCACTACGTGCATATTAGGTGAGATCCCGCCTCATGCCCTCTCTCCTTCTGCCAATTGTCCTCCCCCCTCCCCTTTCCTGCTTCCCTCTACCCCCATACTAGACTATATTTGTGTTTTATTGTTCATATGAGCATGTAATTGTTCATATATTGTTCTCATATTAGTATGGAGTACATGGAATATTTATTTTCCCATTCTTGTGATACTTTACTAACAAGGATATATTTCGGCTCCATCCAGGTAAATGCAAAAGCTGTAAAGTTTCCATCTTCTGTTATGGCTGAATAGTACTCCATGATATACATATACCACAGTTTGTTGTTCCATTCATGGGTTGATGGGCACTTAGGTTGTTTCCATGACTTGGCAATTATGAATTGAGCAGTTATGGATACATTTAGTGCCATTCACCAATGGAGCATGGAAACAAATGTTTGTAACTGGAAATATAGTTACAAGGGGGTTTCAAGATCAGAAATGGAGAATTACCATGTGGTTACCACATGGTTGGTAACTGAAGCTTTGGTAATGGATAAGATCTCTTAGGCCTGTAATTCTAGCACTCAGGGAAGCTGAAGCAGGTGGATTGCCTGAGCTCACAGGTTTGAGACCAGCCTGAGCAAGAGAAAGACGCCCGTCTCTAAAAGTAGCTAGGCATTGTGGTGGGCACCTGTAACCCCAGCTACTTGGGAGGCTGAGGCAAGAGGGTCACTTGAACCCAAGAGTTTGTGGTTGCTGTGAGCTATGACCCCATGGCACTCTACTGAGAGTGACAAAGTGAGACCCTGTCTCAAAGAAAAAAAAAAAGATTTCTTAGGAAGGGGCTGGGCACCATAGCTCATACCTATAATTCTGGTGCTTTGAAAGGCTAAGGTGGGAGCATCCCTTAATCTCAGGAGTCTGAGACAAGCCTGAGCAAGACAGAGACTCCCATCTCTACTAAAAATAGAAAAATTAGCCAGGCGTTGTGGCAGCCAACTGTAGTCCCAGGTACTCAGGAGGCTGAAGCAGGAGAATCACTTTACCCCAAAGGATTGAGGTTGTTGTGAGCTATGATGCCACAGCACCCTACCCAGGGCAACTGAGTGAGACTCTGTCTCAAAAAAAAAAAAGATTTCTGAAGAACAAAATATAGTATCAGAAGAGAAAATGGATCCTATATAATATATGTCACTTTAAGGGACATAGGCAGAAGAAGAGGAATGGCAGAAGAATATATTGTCACATAAAATGACAAAAGTGACAAAATAAAAGATTATTTTTTTTGAGACAGAGTCTCAAGCTATCACCTTGGGTAGAGTGCTGTGGCATCACAGCTCACAGCAACCTCAAACTCTTGGACTCAAGTGATTCTCTTGCCTCTGCCTCCCAAGTAGCTGGGACTATAAGCGCCCACCACAACGCCCAGCTATTTTGTTATGTTGTTGTTGTTGTTGCAGTTGTCATTATTGTTTTAGCAGGCCCGGGCCAGGTTCGAACCCACCAACCCCAGTGTATGTGGCCGGCGCCCTAACCACTGAGCTACAGGTGTCACCCATAAAAAATATATATATTTTTTATATATCTTTTTTCTTTCTTTTTTTTTTGCAGTTTTTGGCCAGGGCTGGGTTTGAACCCATCACCTCCAGCATATGGGGCCGCCCCATAAAAGACATTTTTTAAAGATATCAAGAACGAGGAAGTTGCCTCAGCGCCCATAGCTCAGTTTTTAGGATGCCAGCCACATACACCAGGGCTGACAGGTTCAAACCCAGCCCGGGATAACTAAAACAACAATGACAACTGCGGCTTGGCGCCTGTGGCTCAAGCGGCTAAGGCACCAGCCACATACACCTAAGGTG
>NW_003852639.1:1548890-1555265 GCF_000181295.1 Otolemur garnettii | reverse complement strand
AGCGCTGTGGCATCACAGCTCACAGCAACCTCCAACTCCTGGGCTCAAGCAATTCTCCTGCCTTCGCCTCCCAAGTAGCTGGGACTACAGGCATCCACCACAACGCCTGGCTATTTTTTGGTTGCAGCCGTCATTGTTGTTTGGTGGGCCCAGGCTGTATTCAAACCTGCCAGCTCAGGTTTATGTGGTTGGCGCCTTCACCACTTGAGCCACAGGAGCCAAGCCACAAAACTTTCTTGAAAGATGAATTTTTCCCCTCTAGATATATGTCCTGAAACTGAAAAAAATGGAACTGTTACCATTCCATGCTGATGTGGAGATTGGCCAGATTATAGAAATCCCCATTGCAATGTATCACATAAATAAGGAGACCAAAGAGGCAATTGCATTCACAGACTGTTCTCATTTATCTTTGGATTTGAACATGGATAAACAAGGAGTCTTTACTGTTTTCAAAGAAGGTAAGAATACTTCTCCTTCTTTTGTTCTCAGAGTGTCTCCTCTAAGTTTTTTTTTTTTTTTTTGAGACAGAGCCTCAAGCTATTTTTAGTAGGGTCTTACTCTTGCTTAGATTGTTCTTTTTTTTTTGGAGACAGAGCCTGAAGCTGTCCCCTGGGTAGAGTGGCTGTGGCATCACAGCTCACAGCAACCTCCAACTCTTGGGCTTAAGAGATTCTCTTGCCTCAGCCTCCCAAGTAGCTGGGACCACAGGCGCCCACCACAAGGCCTGGCTATTTTTTGGTTGCAGCTGTCATTGTTGTTTGGCAGGCCTGGGCTGGATTCAAACCCGCCACCTTAGGAGTATGTGGCTGGCACCTTAGCCACTTGAGCCACAGGCGCCGAGCCGCTTAGACTGTTCTTAAACTTCTGAGCTCAAGCAATCCTCCTACCTCAGCTTCCCAGAGTGCTAGGATTACAGGTGTGAGCAACTGTGCCTAGTCAGCATAAAATACTTTAAACTTCTCTTTTTTGGACAAAGCAATATTTATGGACATTAAAACTTCCTGATCTCTCTATCTAGAGATAATCTTTCTATTTTCTAGATGTGTTACTTTTTTTGTTTGTTTTTTTGAGACAGAGTCTCACTATTTCGCCCTGGGTAGAGTGTCATGGTGTCACAGCTCTCAGCAATCTCAATCTCTCAGGCTTAAGCAATTCTCTTGCCTCAGCCTCCCAAGCTGGAACTACAAGGTGCCCACTGATACATATCTTTTAATTGAAAGAACAGATTTTCTTCTTGAGACAAACTCTGTCCCCCTTGCTAGAGTATAATGGTATACTCATATAGCCCAGTGCAACCTCAAATTCCTGAACTTTGTCCTCCTGCCTTAGCATCTCAAGTATCTAAGACTACAGGATCATGCCACCATGCCTGGCTAATTTTTCCATTTTTTGTAGAGATAGAGTCTCACTCTCATTCAGGCTGGTCTCAAATTCCTGAACTCAAGCAATCCTTCTGCCTTAGCCTCCCAGAGCACTGGGATTATGGGTGTGAGCCACTAAACTGAGCATTAAAGAGCAGATTTTGTTGTTGTTGCTGTTGTTGTTTTGTAGAGACAGAGTCTCATTTTATCGCCCTCGGTAGAGTGCTGTGATGTCACACAGCTCACAGCAACCTCCAACTCCTGGGCTTAGGCGATTCTCTCTCTCTTTTTTTTTTTAAATTTGCTTATTTATTTATTTTGCAGGGGGTTCTTTTGGCTAGGACTGGGTTTGAACCCACCACCTCCAGTATATGGGGCCAGCAGCCTACTCCTTGGGCCACAGGCGCTGCGCTTAGGCGATTCTCTTGCCTCAGCCTCCCAAGTAGCTGGGACTACAGGCGCCTGCCACAATGCCCAGCTATTTTTTTGTTGCAGTTTCGCTGGGGCTGGGTTCAAACCCGCCACCCTCGGTATATGGGGCTGGCGCCCTGCCCTCTGAACCACAGGCGCTGCCCGAAAGAGCAGATTTTTATATCAGCTTGATATAAAAATGGAAGACTAATGGTTACTTTGAGGTCAAGATAACATATTTATTTATTTATGAGAGTGTCTCAAGCTGTCACCTGGGTAGAGTGTTGTGGCATCACAGATCACAGCAAACTCCAACTCTTTTTTTTTTTTTCTTTGAGACAGAGCCTCAAGCTCTCCCCCTGGGTAGAGTACCGTGGCATTACAGCTCACAGCAACCTCCAACTCCTGGGTTCAAGCGAGTCTCCTGCCTCAGCCTCCCAGGTAGCTGGGACCACAGGTGCCAGCCACAACAGCCAGCTATTTTTTTTTTTTTTTTGGTTGCAGCTGTCATTGTTGTTTGGCAGGTCCAGGCTGGATTCGAACCCGCCACCTTAGGTGTATGTGGCTGGTGCCTTAGCCGGTTGAGCTACAGGTGCCGAGCCACCTCCAACTCTTGGGCTTAAGCAATTCTCTTGCCTCAGCCTTCCAAGTAGCTGGGACTACAGGCACCTGCCACAACACCTGGCTATTTTTTGGTTGTAGTTGTCATTGTCATTTGGTAGGCCTGGGCTGGATTCAAACCTGCCGGCTCCAGTGTATGTAGCTGGCACCCTAGCTATTCGAGCCACAGCTGCTGAGCCAAGATAACATTCTTAATGTATTAAAATTCTTATATATTTATAACTAATTTCCTTGAGAACTGACTGTGAATTATCCTACTGAAATCATGTTTTGATAAACAGGTATTCAAAGACCTGGACCAAAGCACTGCTCCAGTACACATATAGCAGCCAAATCTCTGGGCCATACTCTGGTAACAGTGAGTGTGACTGAGTATGAAGAGTACTTGGAGAGCAGTGCCACATTTGCTGCTTATGAACCCCTAAAGGTGAGATATTTGATGGCAAAAACAAGAATTTATTTTCATGGACCCAGCTATGTCCACTTAGGGGCTTACTAGCTATCTATGGTCTCTCCTAAGGATTAGTGATATTTATGTTCTTGCCTTTTCTTTCTTTTTTTTTCTTTTTTTTTTTTTTTTTTGAGACAGAGCCTCAAGCTGTCACCCTGGGTAGAGTAGCATAGCATCACAGATCACAGTAACCTCCAACTTCCGGGCTGAAGCGATTCTCCTGTCTCCGCCTCCCAAGTAGCTGCCTACTACAGGCACCCATCACAACGCTGGGCTATTTTGTTGTTGTTGTGGTTTAGCAGGCCTGAGTCGGGCTTGAACCCACCAGCCCCAGTGTTTGTGGCTGGTGCCCTAACCACTGTGCTACAGGTGCCAAGCCCCACGTCTTGATTTTCACTTTACACAGCTGAATACTTTCCAGACAGCCCTCGTATACCTCATAAACACCTAGATAAGGAATATTAGCATACTCCCTTTAAGAACCCTGAAAGATGCCCATAGCACAGTGGTTACAACGCCAGCCATATGCACCGAGGCTGGAGGGTTTGAACCCGGCCCAAGTCAGCTAAACAACAATGACAACTGCTTGCTCAGTGCCTGTGGCTCAAGCAGCTAAGGCGCTAGCCACATACACCTGAGCTGGTGGGTTCAAATCCAGCCCCAGCCTGCCAAACAATGGCAGCTGCAATCAAAAAATAGCCAGGCACTGCGGCGGGTGCCTGTAGTCCCAGCTACTACGGAGGGTGAGGAAGGAGAATCACTTGAGCCCAGGAGTTGGAGGTTGCTGTGAGCTGCGACAGCTAGAGGCTCTGTCTCAAAAAAAAAACAACAATGACAACTACAACAAAAAATAGCTGGGCATTGTGGCAGGCACCTGTAGTCCCACTGACTTTAGAGGCTGAGGCAAGAGAATCACTTAAGCCCAAGAGTTGGAGGTTGCTGTGAGCTGTGTGATGCCATGGCACTCTACCAAGGGTGATAAAGTGAGACTATCTCTACAAAAAAAAAAGAGTTAATCTGGCAAAAAATAGTAATCTGGTGACACATGCCTGTAGTCATGAAGCTCAGTTAGGGAGATCACTTAAACCCAGAAGTTTGAGGTTGCAGTGAACCATGATGACACCACTGCATTCTAGCCCAGGTGACAGAGTGAAACCTGTCTCAAAAATTTGTATGCAGTTATTTATACAATGCCCATTGTATGTACAACATTGTACTATATCTGCTGAGGAAGATGAGAAAGAGAAAATATTTTAAAACTTAAATGAATAAACATGATTGAATTCTCTAACCTACCAGAGATTTTTTAAATGTTGTTAGGCTCTAAACCCCGTGGAAGTGGCATTGGTGACATGGAAGTCTGTGAAGGAAATGGTATTTGAAGGGGGCCCTCATCCCTGGATCTTGGAGCCCTCCCGATTTTTTTTGGAACTGAGTGTGGAGAAGATGGAGAAGATTGAAATAACACAAGTCCGGCTGCCAGCTAAGAGAAAACAGAACCAGTACATCTACCGAGTCCTGTGCCTGGATTTAGGGGAACAAGTAGGAAAATGGTGTTTTTCTAGCATTTTCTTGATACAGTACTCCAAATCTTTTGTATTTCCAGCCATTCCTTTTTAGGTTTCAATGTATTTAGTTTATGGACTACATAGGAAAATTTTCATTATTGATCAAAGGATCTTTCTCTTTTTTTAAACCTTACTACCCTTTAAATGTACCCAAAGATTTTAATTTGCTCATGAGAACTCTAACAGTTCACTAACTAAACAATTCAAGATATTCTTGTAGTAATAAGCTTTTTTCACATTATTTTCAGTTTATTGTTATATTTGGTTTTCCACTTTCAAATAATTCAAGGAAGGGAAACTTTGAAATGTCATCTATGGATAGCAATTTTGACGAACCAGTTAGACTTATGCTGGTCACAGTAATAAATGTGTTGCCCCTCTGTCAGTTGAATGAGTTTTGATTATTTTTAGAGGTAGTTATAGATTTGCATAGTTCTCATTCATAGCTGTGCCCTGCTTTTATTGAAACCAGTAACAAATCCTCATAGTTTGAGCAGGGTTGAGGATTCAAGGTATGACTGAAAGACAGCATGGCTGACCAGCACTCAGAGGGAATCAGTGTAAGACTTTAACTTATTAACAATGTACTATAATCAGTTAAGCTTCTTTCCAATATTTGTAGTGAACTTAACTTTATATATGACTAGTTATTAGTAATTTCAGGCCTAATTACCCCCCTTTTCTCCTATTTTTTTTTTACTGTGGCAAAATACATGTACAACTTACCATTATAACTGGGTTTTTTTTGGTTTTGTTTTGTTTTTTGAGACAGAATCTCACTATGTTGCCCTCAGTATAGTGCCATGGTGTCACAGCTCACAGCAACCTCAAACTCTTGGGCTTAAGTGATTTTCTTGCCTCAGCCTCCCAAGTAGCTGGGACTACAGGTGCCTGCCATAACGCCTGGCTATTTTTTGGTTGTAGTTGTCATTGTTGTTTGGCAGGCCCAGGCTGGGTTTGAAAGTGCCAGCTCTGGTGTATGTGGCTGGCACCCTAGCTACTGAGCTACAGGATCCAAGCCCATCATAACTGTTTTTAAGTGTGTTGTGCAGGCATCACCACCATTTACTCCATAACTCTTTTTATTTGATAACACTGAAACTCACCCATTTTATGCTTCTGCCCAGCCTCTGGCAATTGCCATTCTACTCTCTATATATAATTTTGACTACTCAAAGTACCTCATATAAATGGAATGATAGCATATTTTTCTTTACGGGCTTATTTCACTTAGCATAGTTTTCTCAAGGGTAGCATATATCAGAATTTCCTTCCTTTTAAAGGCTTCATCCATCTGTTGATGGACATTTGGGTTGCTTATAGTAAGTTTTAGCAATCATGAATAATGCTGGTGTAAACATAGTTATAGAATCATATCCTCAAACCCTTCTTTTTAATTGTTTGGGATATATAGCCAAAAGTAGAATTGCTGGACCATATAATTCTTTTTTTTAATTTTTTGAGGAAAAGTCATTCTCTTTTCCACAGCAACTATGCCATTTTGGACGGCGTCTGTGGCTCAGTGGGTAGGGCGCCGGCCCCATATACCAAGGGTGCAGGATCAAACCCAGCCCAGGCTAAAGTGCAACAAAAAATAGCCGGGAGTTGTGGCAGGCACCTGTAGTCCCAGCTACTTGGGAAGCTGAGACAAGAGAATCACCTAAGCCCAAGAGTTGGAAGTTGCTACAAGTTGTGATGCCACAGCACTCTACGAAGGGCGATAAAGTGACTCTGTCTCTAAAAAAAAAAAATTATGCCATTTTACATTCCTACCAAGCAGGCGAAAGTGTTTGCATTTTTCCACATCCTTGCCAACACTATTTTCTGCTTTTTCTGGTAGTAACCATCCTAATGGTATGAGGTAGTATCTCCTTGTGGTTTTAATTTGCACTTCCCTAACGATTAGTGATGCTGAATATTTTTTCATGTGCTTACTGGCCATTTGTATATCTTCATTAGA
>NW_003852639.1:1543106-1548855 GCF_000181295.1 Otolemur garnettii | reverse complement strand
TGAGACAGAGTCTCAAGCTGTCACCCTGGGTAGAGGGCCATGCCATCATAGCTCACAGCAACCTCCAACTCTTGGGCATAAGCAATCCTCTTGCCTCAGTTTTTCTATTTTTAATAGAGACAGGGGTCTTGCTTTTTGCTCAGGCTGCTCTTGAACTTGTGAGCTCAAGCTATCCACCCATCTCGGCCTCCCAGAGTGCTAGGATTACAGGTGTAAGCCACCACACCCAGCCAGCTGTGGATTTTTCATATAAGGCTTTTATTATGTTTCCTTCTTCTCCTAGATTATTGAGTGAACTGTTAGTAATTTCAGGCCTAATTAACCCCCACTTGAAGCCCCCTAACTTCTTTTCATTTGCACTTTGTTATTCATTAGTACTTCCACTACATACAGGTTGAAACACATGAAACACACATTAGTTTTTCCACTTTTTACCGATTGGTAAGAAAAGATTCAGGGAGGGAAAAGATATCAATTATCAAGTAATTGATAAAGTTAGATTTTTAAAAAATTTTCTATTTGTTTTCAAATTTTCATGATACCCTTAATGTCCAGTTAACTAAGAACTATAACAATAAGGGACTCTCTATATTGGAGTATGAATAATTCTAACATTTACATTGGCAGGACTGACAGCAAGTGTCTACCCACAATTATCTCTTGCTCTGATATTTCCTTAAGGTTCTCACATTCCGAATTGGAAATCACCCAGGTGTCCTGAATCCTTGTCCAGCTATAGAGGTTGTGCAGGTGCACTTCTTATGTGCCCATCCTGCCAGTATGTCAGTAACCCCGGTATACAAGGTACCAGCTGGTGCCCAGCCATGTCCTCTGCCACAGCACAACAAACAACTGGTAAGTTCAGAATATGTTTCAAACTAACTTGGCACTTTTGTCTTCCATGCATCAGAGATAAAAAGTCTGAAATGTAGCTTTTTTTTTTGTTTTGGGTTCTGTTTTGTTTTGTTTTTTGAGACACAGTCTCAAGCTTTTGCCCTGGATAGAGTGCTCTGGCATCACAGCTCACAACAATCTCCAACTCTTGGGCTTAAGCAATTCTTTTGTGTCAGCCTCCCAAGTAGCTGGGACTACAGGCGCCCACCACAACACCCAGCTAATTTTGTTGTTGTTGTTGTCGTTGTTGCAGTTGTTATTGTTGTTTTAGCTGGCCAAGGCTCGAACCTGCCAGCCTCCATGTATGTGGGCAGCACCCTACCCACTGAGCTATGGGCGCCACCAATAGCTTTTCTTTTATTAAAGTTAAGGGAACTGGTTTATTTGTTATTCATTCTCTGATAGTGTCTAAGAAAAGGTAATTACAGTAGAATAGAAATGGCTAAAAAAAAAAAAAAAAGAATAGAATTGGCCACACGGAGTAACATGACTTTGTTTACTGTACTTAGGTACATGGCCTATGATTATGAATAGACAATTGAAATCTCTCTACATAACTTCCAAATGGTTTTGCTAAAATCCTTCCTGACCAAAATTTTATTAGCATTGCCAATAAGTAATAAAAATCTATCTCTTCTCCAAACCTACCATGATGAATAGTATAAACAATAACATACCTACTAAGTAGACAACAGGGAGTGAAGAATTAATGAGTTATCTAACCTAGGAACCAGAACATCAGACTACATGATAAATGCCATTGACTATGATTTCAAGCATGGGAGGATAGAAGTCATTACTTAGCCTGTGCAGAAAAAAAAATTAATTATTTGTAGGAGATGCCAACATCACAGCAAGATGATCTGCAGCTGAGGCATGGACCTCGGGCCATTCCTCCACAGGAGCTCCTTGTGGAAGAAGAGCCCGTGCCCTCAGCAAGTAGTCATTGTTAATTTCTCCCCTCACCTGTGTTGTTCTGGTTCAATAAAAGGCTGGTGCGGAAGTTGCTCGGGGCTACCCGGAAAGTAAGGGCTAGCCCGCCTTCCACAAGCTTGTACTTCTAATCCGCTTCTCACCTGGTTCCTTCCTGCACTAACCAAGACCAGGGCCACAGGAGCCCGACGGGTCGCGACAATTATTCCCATTTTACACATGAGAACATTGAGGCCAGGAGTTGAGTAAATTTTCCAGAGTCAAAAGCTAAAGAAAGTAGCACATTCTGTCTGACTCCAAAGTATGTATTATTAATTTTATGCCATACTATCTTATATTATAAAGGAACAGCAGAATGAGATGTTACAGGTTGGGAACTCATGTTTCTCAGAATCAAATTTCATATTAAAATTTTTTGGGGGGAGGGACAGCACCTGTGGCTCAGTGAGTAGGGTGATGGCCCCATATACCGAGGGTGGCGGGTTCAAACCTGGCCTCTGCCAAACTGCAACAAAAAAATAGCCAGGCATTGTGGTGGGCACCTATAGTCCCAGCTACTCAGGAGGCTGAGGCAAGAGAATCACCTAAGCCCAATCACCTAAGAGCTGGAGGTTGCTGTGAGCTGTGACTCCACAGCACTCTACTGAGGGCAGCAAAGTGACACTGTCTCTAAAAAAGAAAAAAAAATATTTTTTTTGGCTCAGCACCTATGCTCAGTGGTTATTTCTTCAAATACTCAACTTGAGACAGTTTATTAATAATTTCATGGGCTGGTCCTCAGCCCACCCATGGCCTGGTCCTCAGCCCACCCATGGCCTCAGCATCCCTGTGTGGGTGTCAAGATTAGGGCACCTTCCCATCATTTTTTTTTTTTGAGACAGACCCTCAAGCTGTCCCCCTGGGTAGAGTACTATGGCTTCACTGCTCACAGCAACCTCCAACTCCTGGGCTCAAGGGAGTCTCCTGCCTCTGCTTCCCAAGTAGCTGGGACCACAGGCGCCCGCCACAACGCCCGGCTATTTTTTGGTTGCAGCCATTATTGTTGTTTGGCGGGTCCAGGCTGGATTCGAACCTGCCACCCTAGGTGTATGTGGCTGGCGCCTCAGCCGTTTGAGCCGCAGGCGCCGAGCCCATTTTTTTGTTTTTGAGACAGAGTCTCACTATGTCACCCTAGGTAGAGTGCTGTGGCGTCACAACTCACAACAACCTCAAACTCTTGGGCTTAAGTGATTCTTTTCCCTCAGCTTCCCAAGGAGCTGGAACTTCATGTAGGTGCCCGCCACAACACCCGGTATTTTTTTGTTGCAGTTGTCACTATCGTTTAGTTGGTCTGGGCCGGGCTCAAATCTACCAGCCTTGGTGCATGTGGCCTGCCTGCACCATAACCACTGTGCTATGGGCGCTGAGCCTATAAGAGTTTTTCTTTTTTCTTTTTTTTTTTTTTTGTAGAGACAGAGTTTCACTTTATCGCCCTCGGTAGAGTGCCATGGCGTCACACAGCTCACAGCAACCTGGACTTAGGTGATTCTCTTGCCTCAACCTCCAACTACAGGCGCCCGCCACAATGCCTGGCTATTTTTCTGTTGCAGTTTGGTCAGGGCTGGGTTTGAACCTGCTACCCTCAGTATATAGAGCTGGTGCCTTACCCGTACTGAGCCATACGCACCACCCTATTCCTGCATTTCTTCCTTCTTTTGTGTTAGATATTTCCTAGTGTACTGTTTTAATCCTCTTGTTCTTCATTCTACTATATTATTTTTGTGTATAAGAGATATTTTATATAGTCATTTCTGTTTACCACTGAAACTTGGGAATTCAAAATTGTAGTAACATCTTGGGTCAGACTCAGTGGCTCATATCTATAATCCCAATACTTTAGAAGGCCAAGTAGGTGGATCATTTAAGGCCAACAGTTCAAGACCAGCCTGGGCAACATAGCAAGAACCCATATGTACAAAAAGTAGAAAAATTAGCTGAGCACTGGGGGCACGTGCCTGTAGTCAGCTACTTAGGAGCTTAAGCCAGGAGGATCACGGGAGCCTGGGAGTCAGAGAATGCAGTGAGCTGTGATTGTACTACTGCACTTCATTCTGGGGAACAGAGGAAGACCCTGCCTTTATTTTTTTTATATATACATATATATTTTTTGAGACAGATTCTCACTATGTTGCCCTTGGTAGAGTGTCGTGGCATCACAGTTCACAGCAACCTCAAACTCTTGGGCTTAAGCAATTCTCTTGCCTAAACCTCCCAAGTAGCTAGGACTACAAGCTCCCTCCACAATGCCTGGCTATTTTTTTGTTGCAGTTGTTTAGTTGGCCCAGGCCAGTTCGAACCCACCACCCTCGGTGTATGTGGCTGGTGCTGTTGGCGCTGTAACCAGTATGCTACAGGCGCCGAGACAAGACCCCTGTCTTTAAAAAAAAAAAAAAAAAAGGCAGGTACAGGGGCTCATTCCTGTAATCCCAGCACTCTGAAAGACCAAGGTGGTTGGATCCCTTGAGCTCAAGAGTTTGCAACCAGCAAGAGGGAGACCCCATCTCTACTAAAAGAAGAAAAAAACAGAAGTTCCAGCTACTCAGGAGTCTGAGGCAAAAGAATCACTTGAGCCCAAGACTTTGAGGTGGCTGTGAGGTATGATGCCATAGCATTCTAGGGAACAAAGTGAGACTCTGTCTCAAAAAAAAAAAAGAAAAAGAAAAAATGCTCGAAGTTGGCGGGTTCAAACCCGGCCCAGGCCAGCTAAACAACAATGATGACAACCTCAACAAAAAATAGCTGGGCATTGGGGCAGCGCCAGTAACTGGGACTACAGATGCCCACCACAACGCCTGGCTATTTTTTGAGTAGGGTGCCGGCCCCATATGCCAAGGGTGGTGGGTTTGACCTCAGCCCTGGCCAAACTGCAACAAAAAAATAGCCAGGTATTGTGGTGGGCACCTGTAGTCCCAGCTACTCAGGCGGCAGAGGCAAGAGTATCACCTAAGCCCAAGAGCTGGAGGTTGCTATAATCATGGCACTCTATCAAGGGGGACAAAGCGAGACTCTGTCTCTAAAAAAAAAAAAAAAATAGCTGAGCACTGTGGCGGGTTCCTGTAGTCCCAGCTACTTGGGAGGCTAAGGCAAGAGAATCACTTAAACCCAAGAGTTTGAGGTTGCTGTGAGCTGTGGTGCCACAGCTCTTTACCGAGGGTGATATAGTGGGACTGTCTCAAAAAAAAAAAAAGCCAGCAACAAACAAATTAACATTCTTGTCTATGAGCTTCTTGTAAACACCAGAAGAGGTTCCAGCCTTTGCTTCTTCTGTGCTTTTTCCGTATGAACCTTAGCGAGCCAGCTGCCATTCAGTCTCACTCAGGTTTTGTTACTGCTCACAATTTCACTTGAGAAGACCAAGTCCTCAAGTATCTCATCATGCATAAGTATCAGAATGTGGCTCATAAGATGTTTTTGCTTATTTTTTGTATGGATTTTTTGAGTTAGCATGGGCATTATGCTCCTCTCATAAATAAAGACTGCATGCTTTCCACTGAAGGTTTCTCCAATTCATGCACTGCCTATACTTAGATTTTCTGGAAAGATTTCGGTTGAGGAACAGAAACAAAGATTATGAAAGCTTTCTGACCACCACAAAGTTCAGTTTCCTTGGCTGCTCTTATATTCAGCTCCCTTAGCTGAGAGTTTATTTCCAGTTTAAAGAAGAACCTGAGAAGCTGGGTACGATGGTGCATATCTATAGTCCCAGCTACTTGGGAGGCTGAGGTGGGAAACACAGTGTTTAAGGCCAGCTTGGGAAATACAGGAAGACTCCTGTCTGTAAAAAAATTTTAAATGTGTGGGGTGGTGCCTGTGGCTCAAAGGAGTAAGGCACCGGCCATATATGATGGAGATGGTGGGTTCAAACCCAGCCCCAGCCAAAAAC
>NW_003852639.1:1541776-1542966 GCF_000181295.1 Otolemur garnettii | reverse complement strand
TGGGACCACAGGCGCCCGCCACAACGCCCGGCTATTTTTTGGTTGCAGCCGTCATTGTTGTTTGGCGGGTCCGGGCTGGGGATTCGAACTCGCCAGCTTAGGTGTACGTGGCTGGCGCCTTAGCCGGTTGAGCTATAGGCGCCGAGCCGACAATTAACTTCTTAATCTTTAACAATGTAATCTAGAATAATACCACCTAATTTCAGTAATGTACAAAACCTTTGCTCCTATATAGCTCCATTTCCTTTCTATTCATTTGTGCTATTATTATCATAAGAATTGCATCTTTATATATTATGTCCATCAAATAATTCTATAATTATTATTTTATTATTTATTGTTAAATCAGATAGTAAAAAAAAATTACAAACAAAAATACATTTATATTGTTTTATGTATTTATCTGTGTGATTATTATTACCAGGCTCTTCATTTTTTTTTTTTTTTTTGAGACAGAGTTTCACTTTGTCACCCCCAGTAGAGGATGTGATGTCATAGCTCACAGCAACCTGAAACTCTTGGGCTTTAGCTCCAAAAAAAAAAAAAATTTCCAAAATCCTTTTCCTACCTAAAAAAAAAAAAAGTGCGTGAGGGATGCAAGATTCAAACTTGTCCATCTTTTCACCATTGAGCTTCATAGGCTTTCCATTCAAACTGTACATGGCCTTTTTCTTGAGTCCTTTAGAAAGCTGTATTATTTTTTTAGTTGTTGCCCCAGGGAATACAATTAACTTCTTTTTTTTGCAGTTTTTGGCCAGGGCTGGGTTTGAACCCGCCACCTCCGGCATATGGGGCCAGCGCCCTACTCCTTTGAGCCACAGGCACCACCACTTCCTTTTTTTTTTTTTTTTAGAGACAGAGCCTCACTTTGTCGCCCTTGTTAGAGTGCTGTAATGTCACAGCTCACAGCAACCTCCAGCTCTTGGGCTTAGGAGATTCTCCTGCCTCAGTCTCCCTAGTAGCTGGGGCTGCAGATGCCACCACAACGCCAGGCTATTTTTTGTTGCAGTTTGGCAGGGGCTGGGTTCGAACCCGCCACCCTCAGTACGTGGGTCTGACGCCCTACTCACTGAGCCACAGGCACCACCGACAATTAACTTCTTTTTTTTTTTTGAGACAGAGCCTCAAGCTGTCCCCCTGGGTAGAGTGCCGTGGCATTACAGCTCACAGCAACCTCCAACTCCTGGGCT
>NW_003852639.1:1531830-1541485 GCF_000181295.1 Otolemur garnettii | reverse complement strand
ACCTTAGCCACTTGAGCCACAGGCGCAGAGCCAGGCTCTTCATTTTTTCATGAGAATTCAAGTTATTGTCTGGTGATCTTTCATTTCAGACTGAAGGACTCTCTTTAGCCTTTCTTCTAGGACAGGTCTGATAGCAACAAATTTTCTTTGTTTTTGTTGAATGCCTTACAATGCCTTCACTTCTTCATTTTTGAATGATTGTTCTGCTCAGTGTAGAAATTTTGTTGGCAGTCTTTTTATCTCATCACTTTGAATATGTCATCCCACTGCCTTATGACCTTTGTGGTTTCTGATGAGAAATCAACTGTAAATCCCAT
The DNA here is from genome assembly GCF_000181295.1 of Otolemur garnettii. NCBI lineage: Eukaryota > Metazoa > Chordata > Mammalia > Primates > Galagidae > Otolemur > Otolemur garnettii. The sequence continues at coordinate 1,541,168 of NW_003852639.1, read as the reverse complement.
GGAGGATCCTTTATAGGGATTAGTCCCTTATTTCCATTTTTATGATTTTTTGTCCTTGACTTGTTTTTTTTTTGTTTTTTTTTTGAGACAGAGTCTTACTTTGTCACCTTCTGTAGAGTGCTGTGACATCATAGCTCACACCAACCTCAAACTCTTGGCCTTCAGTGATCCTCTGGCCTCAGCCTCCCCAGTACCTGGGACTACCAGTGCCTGCCATGAGGACCGGCTAGTTTTCCTATTTTTTAGTAGAGACAGGGTCTCACTCTTACTCACGCTGGTCTGGAACTCCTGAGCTCAAGCAATCCACAGACCTCAGCCTCACAGAGTGCTGGGATTATAGGTGTGAGACACCATGCCAGGACTTGTCTTTGGCTTTAAAAGGATGGATTATGATATGTCTAGTTGTGGCTCTTGTTGAATTTATCTTGCCTAGAGTTCTTTGAGGTTTTTAAATGTTTAATGTTTTCATCAGTTTGGCAAATTGTTGACCATTATTTCTTCAAATATCCTCTTTTCCTCTTTTTCTCTGTCTCCTCTCCTACCACTGCCATTCTCTGTTCCACAGGGCTCTGATGCTTGTTCATTTGTTTTTTGGTTTTATTTTTTGGGTTTTTTTGAGACAGAGTTTCACTTTGTCACCCCCAGTAGAGGATGTGATGTCATAGCTCACAGCAACCTGAAACTCTTGGGCTTGAGCTCAGCCTCTCAAGTAGCTAGGACTATAGGCACCCACCACAACACCCACCTAATTTTTAGAGATGGGCTCTCACTGTGGTTCATGCTGGGCTTGAACTCCTGCCATCCACTCAGCCTTGCAAAGTGTTGCTCATTTTTCTTCATTCTTTTTTCCTTCTGTTCATCAGACTGCATAATCTCAGTTGATTTGTCTTCAAGTTTTCTGATTCTTCTACCTGGTCAAATCTGTTATTGAGTTCCTCTAGTTAATTTTTTATTTCAATTGTTGTGCTTTTCAACTTCAGAATTTCATTTTTGTTTTGTTTTTTTTGAGACAGAGTCTCACTTTGTCACCCTCTTTAGAGTGCTACAGAGTCACAGCTCACAGCAACCTCCAGCTCCTGGGCTTAGGCAATTCCCTTGCCTTAGCCTCCCAAGTAGCTAGGACTACAGGTACCCGACCACAATGGCCAGCTATTTTTTTTCTTGCAGTTTGGCTGGGGCCAGTTTTGAACCCGCCACCCTCAGTATATGGGGCCAGTGCCCTACTCACTGAGTCATAGGCGCCACCCATTTTTAAAAATAATATTTTTTATTATTCTCTTTATTCATATTAGCTATATGATAGGACATCATGCTCATATTATCCTCTAGTTATTTAAACATAACCCCTGGCTCAGTGCCTATAGCTCCAGAGGCTAAGGCACCAGCCACATGCACCAGAGCTGGCGGGTTCAAATCCAGCCCGGGCCCACCAAACAACAATGAAAACTACAACCAAAATATAGCCAGGCGTTGTGGTGGGCACCTGTAATCCCAGCTACTTGGGAGGCTGAGGCAAGAGAATTGCTTGAGACCAGGAGTTGGAGGTTGCTGTGAGCTGTGATGCCATGGCACTCTACCCAGGGTGAGAGCTTGAGGCTCTGTCTCAAAATAAATAAATAAATAAATAAACAAACAAACAAACAAACATAGATCCCTTTACTTCTTCATATAAAATAGTTAATTACAAGTCTTTATTTCCTGGCTCAGCACCTGTAGCAGACTGGTTACTGAGCTAGCCACATGCACCAAGGCTGGCGGGTTGGAACCTAGCCTAGATTCCAACTGCAACAAAATAACAATAACAACTGTAACAAAAAAATAGCCGGGCCTCCAGCACCTGTAGTCTTCCCAGCTACTTGGGAGGCTGAGGCAAGAGAATCTCTTAAACCCAAGAGTTTGAGATTGCTGTGAGCTCTGAGACCCCAGCACTCTACTGAGTGAGACTCTGGGTGACATAGTGAGACTCTGTCTCAAAAAAAAAAAAGAAAAGAAAAGAAAAGAAAAGAAGGCTCAGCGCCTATGGCTCAAGTGGCTAAAAGCACTAGCCACATACACCTAACGTGGCGGGTTCAAATCCAGCCCAGGCCCACCAAAACAACAATGATGGCTGCAACCAAAAATAGCCGGGTATTGTGGCGAGTGCCTGTGGTCCCAGCTATATGGGAGGGTGAGGCAGGAGACTTGCTTGAGCTCAGGAGTTGGAGGTTGCTGTGAGCTGTGATGCTACATCACTCTACCCAAGGGGATAGCTTGAGGCTCTGTCTTAAAAAAAAAAAAAAAAGAAAAGAAAAAGAAAAGAAAAGAAAAATGATGTTATCACAAATATTAACAAATTCAGACTGGGTATGGTAGCTCAAGCCTATAATCCCAGCACTTTGAGAGGTTGAGGCAGGATAAGTATATGGGATCAGGAGTTTGAGATCAGCCTTGGACAACATAGTGAGATCCTGTCTATAAAAAATAATTTTTAGGCCAGGCGTGGTGGCTCATGCCTATAATCCCAGCATTCTGGGAGGCTGAGGCAGGTGGATTTCCTGAGCTCACAGATTTGAGACCAGCCTGAGCCAGAGCAAGACCTCATCTCTAATAATAGCCAGGCATCACGGCAGGCACCTGTAGTCTCAGCTACTTGGGAGACTGAGGCAAGAAAATCACTTAACCTCAAGAGTTTGAGGTTGCTGTGAGCTATGATACCACTCAAGCAAGGGTGACAAAGTGAGGCTCTGTCTCAAAAAATAAAATAAAATAAAATAGAAGAGAATAGGTTGCGCCCATAGCTAGGTGGGTAGGGTGCAGCCACATACACTGAGGCTGGAGGGTTCAAACCTAGCCTGGAGCCAGCTAAAACAACAATGACAACTACAACAACAACAACAAAAATAGCTGGTTGTTGTGGCAGGCACCTGTAGTTCCGGCTACTTGGAGGCTGAGGCAAGAAAATCACTTGAGCCCAGGAGTTTAAGTTTGCCGTGAGCTGTGATGACACAGCACTCTACCCAGGGCAACAGCTTGAGAGTCTGTCTCAAAATAATAATAATAATAAAATAAAAGTTTCTTTTGGTATTTTTTATTTTAATGCAGATTCCTATATCAAGCCTGAGGGACACAGTTCTGGAACTGGCAGTGTTTGATCAACACAGAAGAAAGTTTGATAATTTCAGTTCACTAATGCTAGAATGGAAATCCTCTAATGAAACACTAGCCCATTTTGAAGATTATAAGACAGCAGAGATGGTAGCAAAAGATGATGGCAATGGGCAAACCCGGTTACATGGTAATGTGAAAATTTATGAATTTTTTTCCATAACTGCCTTATTATTACACACTGCGTATTTTCTTATGGGTGAGGATTTTATTTTGGATTTTATATGTCACTTTTCATGTTTTTCTTTCTTTCTTTCTTTCTATTTTTTTTTTTTGAAACAGACTCTCCCTCTGTTCTCCCAGACCAGAGTGCTGTAGTATCCAACTAACTCACAGCTCCAGCGATCCTCCTGCCTCAGCATCCCGAGTAGCTGGGACAACAGGCATCTGCCACAACGCCCAGGCTATTTTTTCTATTTTTAGTAGAGATAGGATCTCACGCTTGTTCAGACTGGTCCAGAACTCCTGAGCTCAAGGGATCCTTCTGCCTTGGTCTCCCAGAATGCTGGGATTACAGCCAGGAGCCACCACCCAGACATTTTTTTTTTTTTTTGAGACAGATTCTTGCTTTATCACCCCATATAGAGTGCCAGGGTGTCATCATAGCTTACTGCAACCTCAAACTCCTGGTCTCACATGATCCTCCTGCCTCAGCCTCTCAAGTAACTGGTACTACAGAGATCTGTGTCACCATGCCCAGCTAATTGCCTAATATTATGGAATAATAATTATTTTATACAATAATAATTGTATATTAAATAAATAATAATTATTTAATATACAATAATATTTATTGAATGGCTACTAAATATAAGGCCCTCTGCTGGGCACTAGAGATAGAATAGCGAATATGATAGGCATGGCTTCATACACAAACAGTCTGGTCATAAAAGTGACTTTTTTTTTTTTTTGAGACTGTCTTCAGTCACCTGGGGTTCAGTTTCATGGCATTATAGCTCACAGCAACCTCAAACTGTTGGGCTCAAGCAATGCTCCTGCATCAGCCTCCTGAGTAGCTGGGACTACAGGTGCCCACCAAAACACCCGGCTAGTTTTCCTATTTTTTAATAGAGACCGAGTCTCTCTTTGCTTGAGCTGGTCTACTATTCCTTTTTGTTGTTGTTGTTGTTGTTGTTGAGACAGAGCCTCAAGCTGTCCCCCTGGGTAGAGTGCTATGGCATCACAGCTCACAGCAACCTCCAACTCCTGGGCTTAAGCAATTCTCTTGCCTCAGCCTCTCAAGTAGCTGGGACTACAGGCACCACCACAACACCCTGCTATTTTTGTTGTTGTTGTCATTGTTGTTTGGCAGGCCAGGACTGGATTCGAACCCGCCAGCTCCGGTGTATGTGGCTGGCACTATAGCCGCTGAGCTACAGGCACCAAGCCATCCCAGACTTTAAATATTACAACTCTGTTAGGTACTCTGAAGGGAACTATGGGGTGCCTTAGGAGCTTATAACAGGGAGACTGAACCTAGTCTAGAACAGAGAAGGCTACCCTTGAAAAGTGACATTTATGCTGAGACCCAAAGGGGTTTGTAGGAAGAGGAAAGAAGAATGAGCTGAAAGTGATTGAGACTGACTGGGAGAAATGTCAAGAGGCATAAGAAGAGGTTCCAGACATTTAACAAGCCCTCATCAAGCTTGTGTCACATTTACTGATGTCCTAGTTTTGAAGGCAGGACAACTGGCCAAAACCAGAGTCAAGGTAGGCAGGGACTACACGAGGGCATAGCTACCAGCAGGCATGCTTCATCATGGACCATTAACATAATGATCTACCACAAATAAATCCCAAAGGTGAAGAAGAAAGTGGTTCAAAGACTGACTTTAAGGTTTTAAGCATGAGCATTTGGGTAGATGGTAAAATCATTCAATGGAATAGGGAACACTGGGCAATTGTTACCTTCTAAATATTTTTTAGTTTTATCTCTTTCTACTTTCATCACTAATGTCCTTATCACCTCTATTCTGAATTAGAAAAGTAGCCTCCTAACATTTTTTTTTTTTTGGACACAGAGCCTCAAGCTCTTACCCTGGGTAGAGTGCTGTAGCGTCACAGCTCACAGCAACCTCCAACTCCTGGGTTTAGGTGATTCTCTTGCCTCAACCTCCTGAGTAGCTGGGACTTCAGGTGCCTGCCACAATGCCTGGCTATTTTTGTTGCAGTTTGGCCAGGGCCGGGTTTGAACCTACCACCCTCAGTATACGGGATCAGCACCCTACCCACTGAACCACCAGGCGCCACCCCTAACATTGCTTATGTTTCTGCTATACCCTATCTTCTACACCACTAGATAATCTTACTAGAATTCAAATCTGATTATCTTTCTTAAAATCCATTTGCTGGTAGGTATGATGGCCTATGCCTGTGATCCAGTACTTTGGGAGGCTGAATAGGGAGGCTCACTTGAGGCCAAGAGTTCATGACCAGCCTGGGCAACACAGCAAGACCCTGACTCTACAAAAAATAACAAATATTAGCTGGGCATGGTGCTGCTTGCCTGTAGTCTCAGCTGCTCAGGACCCTGAGGTTGGGAGCATCACTTCAGCCCAGGAGTTCATGGCTACAGTGAGCTGTGATTGAGTGCCACTGCACTCCTTTCTAGGTGTCAGAGTTATATCCTGTCTCTAGAAAAGAGAGGAAAGGAGAGAAGAAAAAGGGAAGAATGGAGAGAAAGAGACATATAACTAAAGCAATATTAGATTATGGAAGACTTCAAATGCTAGTTTAAGGAGTTTGAATTGATCAAGGAAGAAGAGTTCACCATGTAAATTTTTTTTTTTTAATTTGGCAGGTGCTGGGTTTGAACCTGCCACCTCCAGCATATGGAACCAGCATCCTACCCTTTTGAGCCACAGGTGCTGCGCCACCATGTATATTTTTGAAAAAAATGACTGATAGGACATTTATAAATATGGAACAGTTTTATTTTATTTTATTTATGTATTTATTTACTTAGTGACACACTCTCACTCTGTTGCTCTGGGTAGAGTGCTGTGGCATTATCACAGCTCACAGCAACCTCAAACTTTTGGGTTCAAGCAATCCTCTTGCCTCAGCCTCCTGAGTAGCTGAGACTACAGGTGCCCACTACAATGCCCAGCTATTTCAGTAGGAACAGAATCTTGCTCTTTCTCAGGCTGGTCTCAAACTCCTGAGCTCAAGCAATCCACCTGCCTCGACCTCCCAGAGTGCTGGATTACAGAACAGTCTAGAAGAGTAAAAGGCCCAAAGGACTATCCCTTTTATTTCTCATTTCCATTTGATGCTCTTCACCTTCTTTTTTGTTTATTTTGAGACAGAGTCTCACTCTGTTGCCCTGAGTAGAGTGCTGTGGCATCATAGCTCACAGCAACCTCCAACTCTTGGGCTTAAGTGATTCTCTTGCCTCAGTTTTTCTATTTTTAGTAGAGACAGGGGTGGGGATCTCACTTTTGCTCGGGCTGGTCTTGAACTCATGAGCTCAGTCAATCCACCCACTTCAGCCTCCCAGAGTGCTAGGATTACAGGTGCAAACCACTACACCTAGCCCTCATTTCCATATGAAAATCCAGGAAAAATTTCCCTGTATACTATTGTCAGGCTATTTTTGGACTCGTAGACCTTCAAAGCTGAAAAGAATTTTAGATTTTTCCTTGCCTAATCTTTTATTTAAGGAAGGAACTGAGAGACAAAGAGTAGCTCAGAGTCACATAGGAATATCAAGACAGGATCAGTATAAAAACCCAGTTTTCTATTTCTTGTGTACTTCCCCATTTAGTGTTTTTCTTCACTGTAATATAACACTGTTTGGGCTCGGCGCCTGTGGCTCAACCGGCTAGGGCGCCAGCCACGTACACCTAAGGTGGCGGGTTCAAATCCAGCCCGGACCCGCCAAACAACAATGATGACTGCAACCAAAAAATAGCCGGGCGTTGTGGCGGGCGCCTGTGGTCCCAGCCACTTGGGAGGCGGAGGCAGGAGACTCGCTTGAGCCCAGGAGTTGGAGGTTGCTGTGAGCTGTAATGCCACGGCACACTATCCAGGGGGACAGCCTGAGGCTCTGTCTCAAAAAAATATATATATATAACACTGTTTGGAAAAATTGGGGCATAATTTGGCTTTCTCAAGACACTTTTGTATTCTACATGATATTGTTTCTCATAGAGTATTTTTCTGCATGTTTCCAGGTCATCAGGTCCTAAAAGTACATCAAATAAAAGGGATTGTACTAATTGGAGTCAATTTTGTGGGCTATTTAGAGAAGAAAAGCCCCAAGGTGAGTGGAAATTGTGATATAAGAAACAAATTAGAGGGCGGCGCCTGTGGCTCAATGAGTAGGGCACTGGCCCCATACACCGAGGGTGGCGGGTTCAAACTCAGCCCTGGCCAAACTACAACAAAAAATATCTGGGCGTTGTGGTGGGCGGCGCCTGTAGTCCCAGCTACTGGGAGGCTGAAGCAAGAGAATCACCTAAGCCCAGGAGTTGGAGATTGCTATGAGCTGTGATGCCATCGCACTCTACCCAGGGCAATAAAGTGAGACTCTGTCTCTACAAAAAAAGAAAGAAACAAATTAAATAATTGGAATTTTAGGCTCTCCTTTAAAAGTTATTTACAACTGGGCCCAGTGCGGTGGCTCACGCCTGTAATCCTAGCACTCTGGGAGGCTGAGGCACATGGATTACTTGAGCTCAGGAGTTCAAGACCAGCCTGAGCAAGAGCAAGACCCCATTTCTACTAAAAATACAAAAATTAGCAGGGTGTTGTGGAGGGCGTCTGTAGTCCTAGGTACTTGGGAGGCTGAGGCCGGAGAATCGCCTGAGCCCAGGAGTTTGAGGTTGCTGTGAGCTATGTATGATGACACTACGGCACACTACTGAGGGCAACTAAATGAGACTCTGTCTCCAAAAAAAAAAAGGCAAGAAGCTGTTTACAGCTGATATATATCTCAGAACTGTGCATATCTGTGACTCTTTTTTTGTTTGCTTGTTTTGCTTTGTTTTATTTTTGGTTTTGGTTTTGTTTTGAGACAGAGCCTTACTTTGTCACCCTCGGTTGAGTGTCATGAGTTTTAGCAACCTTAAAATCTTGGGCTCCAGTGATTCTCTTGCCTCAGCCTCCTGAGAAGCTGGGACTACAAGCACCCACCACAATGCCCGGCTATTTTTAGAGACAAAGTCTCGCTCTGGCTCAGGCTGGTCTCAAACCTATGAGCTCAGGTAATCCACCCGACTCGGCCTCTCAGAGTGCTAGGATTACAGGCGTGAGCCACCATGCCCAGACCCATGTCTGTGACTCTCATTTCTGGCACCTGAGAGAGTACTGGATTCTTCTCTCAGGACATGAGGAATTAGAAATTTATATTTACCTTTATAGTTTTTATTACATTTCTAGGAAATTTCCAACTTGCCCAGATCTGCAGCTGTGGAGCTGCTCCTGGTGGATGATGTGACTGTACTTCCTGAGAATGCCACCATCTATAACCACCCTGATGTGAAGGTAGAAGCTGTACAGGTCCAGTTATGTGGAACCATATTGGAGAGGAGGTTATATGGGCCAGGTGCAGTGGGTCAAGCCTATAATCTTGGAGGTCGAAGCTCACAGGTTGGAGAGCAGCCTAAGCCAGAACAAGACCTCATCTCTAAAAATAGCTGGGCATTGTAGTGGATACCTATAGTCTCAGCTACTCAGGAGACTGAGGCAAGAAAATCACTTGAGCCCAGGAGTTTGAGGTTGCTGTGAGCTATAATGCCATAGCACTCTATCATGGGCAACAAAGTGAGACTCTGTCTCCATCTCCAATAAATAAATAAATAAATACATAAATAAAACTCACAGTACAAGAGAGAGGGGAAGGGTTGGATAAATTCCTACCAGTGGGTTCACTGTGGGGCATATAACACACTACCTACAAATTAGACTTTAACGTTACAAACGCAAACTACAGGTTCAGCGCCTGTGGCTCAAGTGGCTAAGGCGCCAACCACATACACCTAAGGTGGCAGGTTCAAATCCAGCCCGGGCCCACCAAACAACAATGACAGCTGCAACCGAAAAAAAAAAAATAGCCAGGTGTTGTGGTGGGCGCCTGTAGTCCCAGCTACTTTGGAGGCTGATGCAAGAGACTCGCTTGAGCCCAGGAGTTGGAGGTTGCTGTGAGCTGTGATGCCATGGCACTCTACCCAGGGGGACAGCTTGAGGCTCTG
>NW_003852639.1:1525224-1531430 GCF_000181295.1 Otolemur garnettii | reverse complement strand
CCCAGGAGTTGGAGGTTGCTGTGAGCTGTAATGCCGCGGCACTCTGCCCAGGGGGACAGCTTGAGGCTCTGTCTCAAAAAAAAAAAAAAAAAAAATAGTTGTGTGTTAGGCCAGGCGAGGTGGCTCACACTTGTAATCCCAGCATTTGGGAGGCCTAACCAGGTGGATTGCTTGAGCTCAGGAGGTCAAGACCAGCCTGAGCCAAAGCAAGACCCTATTTCTAAAACAAATAGCTGAGTGTTGTGGTGGGCGCCTGTAGTCCCAGCTATTAAAGAGGCTGAAGCAAGAGAATTGTTTGAGCCCAAGAGTATGAGGTTGCTGTAAGCTATGACACCACGGCACTCTACCAAGGAAGATACAGTGAGACTCTCAAAAAAAAAAAAATAGCTGTGTGTTGTGGTGGCCACCTATAGTCCCAGCTACTCAGGAAGTTGAAGCAAGAGGATCACTTGAGCCCAAGAGTTTGAGGTTGCTGTGAGCTATGATACCAGGGCACTCTACCCAGGGTGGTAAAGCGAAACTCAGTATCAAAAAAATAAATAAATAGAAAATAAAGTAAGAAATTAATAGTACAATAATAAAAAAACTCACTTGTGTATTGAAAGACACTGATACCTGGGCTGGGCACAGTGGCTCATGCTTATGATCATTGCACTCTAGGACACCAAGGTAGGTGGATCACCTGAGCTCACAAGTTCGAGACCAGCCTGAGCTAGAGCAAGACCCCCTCCACCTCTAAAAATAGCCCAGTGTTGTGGAGAATGCTATAATCCCAGCTACTTGGGAGGCTGAGTCAAGAGGATCACTTGAACCCAGGAGTCAGAGATTGCTATGAGCTGTGTGCCATGGCACTCTACCAGGGGTGACAAACTGAGAATCCGTCTCAAAAAAAAAAAAAAAAGAAAAAAGAAAATCACTTATACATGTACATAACACCAATATAATAATAATTAGCTATATTACCTTTAAGAGTTGTACTTCGATAATGATATTTTGTCTTTTGTCCATTGACTTTAATTTTTATCCCATATTATTATTTCCTTTGAGTTACTTATAAATTGAAGGAAACAGAATATTATCTGTATTATTTTTCCAGGAAACATTTAGCCTTGTGGAAGGATCTGGTTATTTTTTAGTCAATAGCAGTGAGCAGGATATTGTTACCATCATTTACATGGAAGCAGAAAGTGCTGTCCAGGTGAGTTGCAGAAATATTCCCAGATTGATGGTCTTAGAGCAAATTTCATTCTTAGGAGAATGTTTGGGGAAGTTCCATTGAGTATCTAAAATTTGTTGCAAAAGTGACTTTTGCTTCTCTTTCTTTCTTTAACCTATATAGATTCTTCAACTAAAAGTGAGGGGTTACAATACTGGGCAATTTCTTTGTTCTAATTGTACTGAGAGAGTATTGGAGATATGTAAATAGAAGATTTCCATTAAAAGAAGTTCATTTTTATACATTCCAAAACATTAACTGTGTAGATATTTAAATGTACCATTGATTTATAACCTGACTATGTGGTATATTCAGCCAAGTAAAAATATTAAGATGACTCCTTACTCAGTATGCCAAAGGATTTCTTCTTAGTTAACTTATAGTAATAAATATAATATCTTTTTTTTTTGAGACAGTCTCACTATGTCACCCACTGTAGAGTACTATTGCATCACAGCTCACAGCAACCTCAAACTCTTAGGCTTAAGTGAGTCTCTTGCCTCATCTTCCCAAGTAGCTGGGACTACAGGTACCTGCCACAATGCCCAGCTATTTTTTTGTTGCAGTTGTCATTGTTGTTTAGCTGGCCCAGGCTGGGTTCAAACCCACCAGCCTCCATGCATGTGGCCAGCACCGTAACCACTGTGCTGTGGGTGCTGAGCCAAATATAATATATTAATTTATATATATATACATTTCCTTTCCTTCTCAGAGCTCAAAGGAATTTAACTTACTTTAGTCATAAAGTAAAAAGGGATGACTGGGGCTGATTGAGATGGCTCATGCCTGTATTCCTAGCACTCTGGGAGGCCAAGGCAGGTGGATTGCTTGAGCTCAAGAGTTCAAGACCACCCTGAGCAAGAAGAATGAGAACCCATCTCTACTGAAAATAGAAAAATTAGCCAGGTGTTGTGGCAGGCACCTACAGTCCCGGCTACTCAGGAGGATGAGGCAGGAGGATGACTTGAGCCCAAGAATTTGAGCTTGCTGTGAGCTATGATAGCACAGTACTCTATCCTCAGCAACAGAGTGAGACTCTATCTTAAAGAAAAGGAAGATTGAGCCAGGTGCAGTGTGTCATACCTGTAATCCCAGCACTTTGGGAGACTGATGTAGGAAGATTGCTTGAGGCCAGGAGTTTGAGAATAGCCTAGGCAACATAGTTGAGACCCCATCTTACTATAGAATTTTTTTTTTACAAAATTAGCCAGGAATACTGGCCTCTAGTTCCTCAGGAAGTTGAGGTAAGAGGATCACTTGAGCCCAGGAATTGGAGGCTACACTGTGCTATGATCATGCCACTGAATTCCAGCCTACGTGGCAGAGTGAGATCCTATCTCTGAAGAAAGAAAGAGAGACAGAGAAGGAAGGGATAGAAGGAAAGGGAACAAAAGGGAAACTGAAGCACTAGGTGCAGACAGCACAAAGGAGAAGCATGCTGCTGTGTGGGAGCCATGGCACAGAGAGCACTGTTAGCTGGCCCAGTGCTTTCTCCCCTTCTGGCAATTGCAGCATATATGGATGTGATTTTCTTCATGAAATCCTTTCCCTATTCATAATTAACAAGGTAGATACATGTGTTGAATTCAATCAAATTAAATTTGGCTCTTTATCAGTAACTTAAATTTTTTTCAAGTACATATTTTGCCATGATCTGAAAATCACATTAAGGGTGGGTGGCGCCTGTGGCTCAGTGAGTAGAGTGCTGGCCCCATATACCGAGGGTGGTGTGTTCAAACCCAGCCCTGGCCAAACTGCAACAAAAAAATAGCTGGGCGTTGTGGCAGGTGCCTATAGTCCCAGGTACTTGGAAAGCTGAGGCAAGTTGGAGGTTGCTGTGAGCTGTGACACCATAGCACTCTACTGAGGGCAATAGAGTGGGACTATGTCTCTAAAAAAAAAAAAATCACATTAAGAGCACCTATTGTGCTGTGCCTGAAATATGTGACCATGTAAACATCTAAGAGTATTCATCTCAAAGAAAATAAGATATATTTTCTGCTTTAATGAAGTAGTTGGTATGATTATGCTTAGAGCACGTTTGCCTCTTTACTTAGCTGCCTCTTTTTCCTTCTAGTTAGTTCCAGTACATCCTGGATTTCTCACTTTGGAGGTATATGATCTTTGTTTAGCTTTCTTGGGTCCAGCAACGGCCCATCTCAGTGTGTCAGACATACAAGAACTGGAGCTTGATCTTATTGATAAGGTGAGAGATGTTTGCTTTGTCTCAGAAATGAAGCAAGCCTCATTCTCCTTCCCCTGTGCCACTTAATACAGTCTCTGCTCACTACTGTGTGTGTATACCCAGACTTTGGGAATGTAAGTGGAAATACCCTTGAACAACTACATTCCAACATTAAACAGATGAAGATAAATAGCTTATGTGATTAAAGTCTAACCAGGAGCATTTAGCATGAACAAAAATGTTTGCTGGGCGGCGCCTGTAGCTCAGTGGGTAGGGCGCCAGCCCCATATACAGAGGGTGCTGGGTTCAAACCTGGCCCCGGCCAAAATGCAACAAAAAAATAGCCAGGCTTTGTGGCGGGCGCCTATAGTCTCAGCTACTTGGGAGGCTGAGGCAAGAGGATCGCCTAAGCCCAAGAGCTGGAGGTTGCTGTGAGCTGTGTGACATCACAGCACTCTATGGAGGGTGAGAAAGTGAGACTCTGTCACTACAAAAAAATTAAAAAAAAAATGTTTGCTGCACTCTAAGAGTTAGACTGTCTTTGGTGAATTAGACACCTCTACTAAAATCTACCCTTTTATTCTTTTTTTAAAACTACTAGGTTGAGATCAGCAAAACTGTATTAGTGACTGTGCGGGTTCTTGGCTCTTCCAAACGCCCATTCCAAAATAAATACTTCAGAAACATGGGGCTCAAACTACAGCTGGCTTCTGCCATTGTCACCCTGACGTGAGTGATTCTTCCAAGACTTCTTTTTCTCTATATTTAACACCATGAGGCTCTTTTTTTTTTTTTTTTTTTTTTTTTTGAGACAGAGCCTCAAGCTATCCTCCTGGGTAGAGTGCCATGGCATCACAGCTCATGGCAACCTCCAACTCCTGGGCTCAAGCGAGTCTCCTGCCTCAGCCTTCCAAGTAGCTGAGACCACAGGCACCCGCCACAGCGCCGGCCATTTTTTGGTTGCAGCCATCATTGTTGTTTTGGCGCGCCCAGGCTGGATTCGAACTCGCCACCTTAGGTGTATGTGGCTGGCGCCTTAGCCACTTGAGCCACAGGCGCCGAGCCCACCATGAGGCTCTTTCTCCTTGATGGCCTGGTCAGCTTTCCCTTAGGTTATTTCATATTATCTCCTTTCCTTTTTTGTTATAGTGCCCTTCAGCCTGTACTCTCTTCCCATAGTCAGCTCTATACAAAATACCAGCCAGGCCCAGTGGCACATGCCTGTAGTCTCAGCTACTCAGGAGACAAAAAGATCACTTGTGCCCAGAGTTCCAGGCTGCGGTGAGCTATGATCATGCCACTGCACTCCAGACTGTGACAGAGAGTTAAGAAGAAGAAGAGGAAGAGGAAGAGAAGGCTATAGTGTGCTGTCATCATGCTTGTATATAACCACTGCACTCTAGCCTGGGTGACCTAAGCACCTCTTAAAAAAAAAAAAATACACATTTGAGGTGCTCAGATGTCATGTGCATCATTAACATTTTCATTTTCTGGCTTGGCACCTATAGCTCAAGTGGCTAAGCACCAGCCACATACACTTGAGCTGGCGGGTTTGAATCCAGCCTGGGCCCACCAAACAACAATGACAGCTGCAACCAAAAAAAAGCCGGGCGTTGTGGCGGATGCCTGTAATTCCATCTACTTAGGAGCCTGAAGCAAGAGAATCGCTCAAGCCCAGGAGTTGGAGATTGCTATGAGCTGTGATGCGACAGCACTCTACCCAGGGCTACAGCTTAAGGCTCTGCCTCAAAAAAAAAAAAATTCTATTTTCTGAAACTTCTTGAATGATATCCTTTGGGTTTTTCAGGCAAGAAGACCTTGAAAAATATATTTAGAAAGAAGAGGGGCAGTGCCTGTGGCTCAAAGGAGTAGGGCATCAGCCCCATATGCCAGGCGGGTTCAAACCCAGCCCCGGCCAAAATCTGAAAAAAAAAAAATAGAAAGAAGAGGAATCGGTTGTATTCCCCTCTAAGAAAGGAGAAATTCAGGCATTTCAAGATAATTTACTATTTACAATTTTTCCAGTCCATTTTGTTTTTTTTTTTGTAGAGACAGAGTCTCACTTTATCACCCTCGGTAGAGTGCTGTGGTGTCACAGCTCACAGCAACCTCCAGCTCTTGGGCTTAGACAATCCTCTTGCCTCAGCCTCCCGAGTAGCTGGTACAGGTGCCCACCATAATGCCCAGCTATTTTTTTGTTGCAGTTTGACCAGGGCCAGGCTGGAACCCACTATCTTCAGTATATGGGACCAGCACCCTACCCACTGAGCCAGAGGCACCGCCCCCCAGTCCATTTTTATATTGCCTTTATTCCTTTGCAACCTAAAAGCAAATTTTTGCCCTTCAGGAGCTTTCTACTATTGCCATGAAATTTGTCTTAACTCTGGAAATCTATTTTCTGGCAGTTCCATCTAATCAGAGTTAGAATAAGCAGAAAATGTTAAGCACTGGCCACTCTCAAAAACAAATGTTTCTCACCTAAAAACATATGGGGTTTTTGCAGGCTAATGGAGGAACAGGACGAATACTCTGAAAACTACATCCTTCGAGCTGTCACTATTGGGCAAACCACACTTGTAGCTATTGCCAGGGACAAGATGGGGAGAAGATACACATCAGCTCCTCGGCAAATTGAAGTAAGGAAATTATCTCATCTAAAATTTGTCATTCGGCTCGGCGCCTATAGCTCAACCGGCTAAGGCGCTAGCCATGTACACCTAAGGTGGCGGGTTCAAATCCCCAGCCCGGACCCGCCAAACAACACTGACGGCTGCAACCAAAAAATAGCCGGGCGTTGTGGCGGGC
>NW_003852639.1:1512445-1523441 GCF_000181295.1 Otolemur garnettii | reverse complement strand
CCGTGGCATCACAGCCCACAGTAACCTCAAACTCTTGGGCTTAAGCGATTCTCTTGCCTCAGCCTCCCAAGTAGCTGGGACTACAGGTGCCCACCACAATATCCGGCTACTTTTTTTGGTTGTTGTTGCAATTTGGCTGGTGCCGGGTTCGAACCCACCACCCTCGGCATATGGGGCCAGCGTCCTATTCACTGAGCCACAGGTGCCACCCAAGGCTCCACTATTTTTAAGTTGTAGTTGTCATTGGTATTTGGCAGGCCCAGGCTGGATTTGAACCTGCCAGCTCCAGTGTATGTGGCTGGCGCCCTACCAGCTTGAGCTATAGGCACTGAGCCTAATATATATATTTCATAGAAAGTAAACAGGAAAATGAACTGTAAACATAATTTTAATGGTCACTTTTAGTCCAGCAAGTGGACATATAACTTATTTAAGTATTCCCACTTAAATAATTTAATTCTTTTGCTATTATCATCATTTATTTATTTATTTTGAGACAAAGTCTCACTATGTGGTGCTCAGTAGAGTGCTGTGGTGTCACAGCTCACAGCAACCTCAAACTCTTGGGCTTAACAGATTCTCTTGCCTCAGCCTCCCAAGTAGCTGGGACTACAGGCACCCACCACAACGCCCAGATATTTTTTGTTGCAGTTGTAATTGTTGTTTAGCTGGCCCAGCCAGGTTCGAATCCTCTACCCTCAGTGTGTGTGGCTGGCACTGTAACCACTGTGCTATGGGCACCAAGCCTTTTCTGCTATTATTAATAAAAGTTTTATACATAAATAAAATTAAAATACATATTCTTATGTTTAACTTCTTTGTACATCATCAGAAGTTTTCTTTAGAATAAGATCATGATGATTTATTATGAAATTGGATCTCGTTAGTCACTATTGTCCTTTTGATTTTCTCCTTAAGGTGTTTCCTCCATTCAGACTTGTTCCAGACAAAATGACGCTAATTCCAACTAACATGATGCAGGTAATCTTAAAGGCAGAAGAATAAGATTTACCTCTTCTCCTTTCCTCTCTCTCTCTCTATCCTTCTCCCCTGATGCCTCCTTTTGTCTACTCTTAGCCAAGGGCAACTGTATCTGATAAAAAACATTATTAATAGATCCTTTTGTATTTCATAAACTACTGACTGTGTTTTCACACTTATGAGCAAACCTTGTTAGGATGTGGATACATTACCTGTCTGATGTGAAAAAAGAAAAAGAAGAAAATTAGTATTTTCCTTGACCCATTATATACCTTATGTAAATTAATTGTTGGAATTCCATAGGTCATTTGCAGCACTTCCACATCTTCTGAATTTGAGTTGATATGGGATATGCTATCTGGGAAGTGGGAGAAGATGAAGCCAAATTGGGGAAGAAGTCAAATTGCTTGGACAAAACGTTGGGAAAAGAGATGTGGCTTCTTCCCCCAGGCGTTCAATAGTATGTTTAAATTCCAGGTAATGTCTGAAGGTGGCCCACAGCCCCAATCTATCATTCACTTCTCCATCAGTAATCAGACCGTGGCTGTTGTTAATAGGAGGGGACAAATTACAGGGAAGGTGGTTGGCACAGCTGTGGTCCATGGCACCATCCAGACGGTAAATGAAGACACTGGCAAGGTCATTGTATTTTCCCAGGTATTGGTTCTTTGCTCTGCTTGGCTTCTACTCTTCTATCTGGTAACCATATTGGAGGTATGAGGGGCTGGGGAGGAGGTGGGAAGAGTGGGTGTCAGCAGCCCAGGAAAACTCTTTTAGTCCCCCTCACCTGGTATTCTCTAAACCAGGCATGAAAAATATATAATCTCTAGTGAAAAACCCATAGAGTGCTTGGCATAAGACATGGCCTTTATCCTTAAAGAATTCTTTAACAAACAAAAACAGCTAGGTGCAGTGGCTCAGGCTTGTAATCCTAGCACTCTGGGAGGCAGGGGCAGGTGAATTGCTTGAGTTCACAAAAACCAGACCAGCCTGAACAAAAGCAAGACCCCATCTTTTTTTTTTTGAGACAGAGTCTCATTTATGTCGCCCTTGGTACAGTGCCAGTGGTGTCACAGCTAACAGCAACCTCAAACTCTTGGGCTTAAGAGATTCTCTTGCCTCAGCCTCCCAAGTAGCTGGGACTACGGGTGCCCACCACAATAGTGCCCAGCTATTTTTTGTTGCAGTTGTCATTGTCGTTTAGCAGGCCCAGACCAGGTTCAAACCGGTATGTGGCTGACACCATAACCACTTGTGCTACGGGTGCCGAGCCGCAAGACCCTCACCTTTACTAAAAATAGAAAAACTGGGCTCAGTGCCCATAGTTCAGTGGTTAGGGTGCTGGCCACATACACCGGGGCTGGCGCATTTGAACCCAGCCCCAGCCTGCTAAACAACAATTACAATTACAAAAAAAAAAGGCAGGCATTGTGGCAGGCCCCTGTAGTCCCAGCTACTTGGAAGCCTGAGGCAAGAGAATCGCTTAAGTCCAAGAGTTTGAGGTTGTTGTGAGCTGTGACTCCACAGTACTCTACCAAGGGGGACATAGTGAGACTCTGTCTCAAAAAATAAAAATAAATAAAAAAGAAAAACTGAGGCAAGAGAATTACTTGAGCCTGAGTTGGAGGTTGGAGGTTGCAAGTTGCTGTGAGCTATGCGCCATGCCATTCTACCCAGGGCAGCAACTTGAGACTCTGTCTCAAATGAATAAATAAATAAATAAAATGCCTATGTTGTAAGGGTTTGTATTGCATGTGGAAAAACAGCAAGCTAGTTATAAAGAAAATGCTTTCTCTTCCCTCTATTGAGCAGGATGAAGTACATATTGAAGTTGTCCAGCTAAGAGCTGTTCGGATCCTTGCAGCTGCGACTAGACTTATCACAGCTACTGAGGTCAGTATGATGGCTCTGTTGTGGCCTCATCATTCTGATAATGTCAACTGGGCAGGATATATGTGCATATAGCACAGTAGCACTTTTCTTTTTCAGATGCCAGTTTATGTCATGGGAGTGACCAGTACCCAGACCCCTTTCTCCTTTAGCAATGCCAACCCTGGGCTCACATTCCACTGGTCCATGAGCAAAAGGGACGTGCTGGATCTAGTGCCTCGACATTCAGAGGTATGAATTCACCTGTTTGTTGTATTATCTTTGGGATCTTGATATTAAATATGTTTTATTTCATCTTTTTTTTCCTGAATTTTTTGTTGCTTTGTTTTTAAATTTTTATTTTATTTTATTTATTTATTTGTTGAGACAGAGTCTCACTTTGTTGCCCTTGGTAAAGTGCTGTGGTATCATAGCTCACAGCAACTTCAAATTTCTGGGCTCAAGCGATTCTCTTGCCTCAGCCTCCCGAGAAGCTGGGACTACAGGTGCCCACCACAACACTCAATTATTTTTAGACAGGAGGGCTCGCTCTGGCTCAGGCTGGTCTAGAACCAGTGAGATTAGGCAATCCACTGGCCTCAGCATCCCAGAGTGCTGGGATTACGGGCGTCCTTTAGTTTTCTTATCTAAAGTACCATTTTTTTTTCTTTTGAGATAGTGTGTCATTGTGTAGCCCAGGCTAGAGTGCTATAGCATCATAGCTCACAGTAACCTCAAACTCATGGGCTCAAGCAATCTTCTTGCCTCAGCCTCCAGAGTAGTTGAGACTACAGGCACCTACCCACAAACACCTGGCTGGCTTTTCTTTTTTTCCTTTTTTTTTTTTTTTTTTGAGACAGAGTCTCACTGTGTTGCTCTCAGTAGAGTACCATGGTGTCACAGCTCACAGCAACCTCAGATTCTTGGGCTTAAGTGATTCTCTTGCCTCAGTGTCCCAAGTACAGTTGGCTGCCTGTTTTTTTGTAGTTGCAGTTGTCACTGTTGTTTGGTAGATCTGGGCAGGGTTTGAACCCCCCAACCCCCATGTATGTGGCCGGTGCCCTAGCGCTAAGCTACAAGCACCAAGCCATGGTTTTTCTATTTTTAGTAGACAGGGTCTTGCTCTTCCTCTGGCTGGTCTCAAACTCCTGAGCTCAAGGGATCCTCCCACCTCAGCTTCCCAGATTGCTGGGGCTAGCTAGGAGCCACCGTGGCAGCCTAGGCATCATTCCTTTGTCTAGTAGAAGAAACAATTGTGGCTCTACCAGAAGAGCCACACAAATGTTTTCTTTTCTTGCCTCAGACAAACTGGATAACGACAAGGGCAATAGAAAAGTCTTCATGCTCCACAAGGTAGATTTCCTACGCTATAGACATGCTAACATTTATACATTCACTTGGATTAAACAGTTAAAAACCACTCATTCCTTAGCATGAGACTTTCAGACAACCGATTGAGATCACAAAGGAAATGGGAGTTTTTATTTAGAGGAGGAAGGAAAGCTGATTTTAAAACTTGGGACTCTATTGTAAGTTAAGCGAGCTATAAGGTCTTCAGGGTTTTGGACAGCAAGAAGGCAAAGGAGATAGGACGTGAAATGAATGCTGAAAAGGAGGTAGGTGCTACTCAATATTTGCCTTAGTGTTGGCCCTACCATTCCTATTACCAGAAGTCTATCAAGTTCTTGTCCTCCTTATCCAGTCTAAGCTGGAATGATAAGTGAAGCAAATAGGGAGATGGTCAGCCAGTTTTAGCACACTCTTAAAATGGGAGCTTCCCAGCTCAGTGTCTGTAGCTCAGTGAGTAAGGGCGCCAGCCACATACACGAGAGCTGGTAGGTTTGAGCCCAGCCTGGGCCTACTAAACAACAATGACAACTACAACCAAAAAGTAGCCAGGCGTCGTGGTGGGCACCTGTAGTCCCAGCTACTCAGGAGGCTGAGGCAAGAGAATCGCTTAAGCCCAAGAGTTTGAGGTTGCTGTGAGTTGTGACACCAAAGCACTCTACCAAGGGCAACACAGTGCTCTGTCTCAAAAAAAAAAAAGAAAGAAAAGAAAAGAAAAGGGAGCTTCCCTATAGGACCTTCCTTTTCCATCACACTGAACTCCATGAGTAGATTGCTGCCCTTCTCTCTCATCTCAAGTTCTACTGTCTGAACTCATTATAGAAACTACTTCCATCATTTCCTTTCTTCTATCAGTGAATTGACATTGAGATAATATAAGAAAGAATCTTGGGGAGGCTTGCCAGAATTAGTTGAGCATGGCAAACAAAGGCTTATTTTAAGGGTGATTATGCTGCTGGGAATATGAAAAAATATTTAGCTATGAAAGCCAGGCTTGGCATCTGCCTGTAATCCCGGCACTTTGGGAGGCTGACATGGGAGAATTGCTTGTAGGAGCTGGAAACTACCCTGAGCAACATAGCAAGACCCCATCTTCACAAAAACCAAAAATTAGCCAGGTACACACCTATAGTCCCAGCTACTTGGAAAGCTAAGGTGGGCAGATCACTGGAACCCAGGACTTCGAGGTTGCAACGAGCTATGATCATTCCCACTGCATCCCAGCCTGTGTCACAGAGCTAGATACTGTCTCTAAAAAACAAGAAAATAAAACAAAAACAAAAGCTATGAAAAGAAATTCTGTACTTTAGTTCTTCTAGTTAGCTATTTCCAACATACATTTTTCTTATTGTTAACAACAAAGACAGAGGGCAGTGTTTATTCATGAATAGTTCTTACTTCATCCCCTTACTGTTTTAGGTTTTCCTACAGCTCCCACTGGAGAATAACTTTGCCATGGTTGTCCACACAAAAGCAGCTGGACGGACCACTATTAAAGTCACTGTTCGCTGTATGAACAGTTCCTCTGAGCAGTTTGAGGGGAATTTCTTGGAACTGTCTGATGAAGTTCAGATCCTGGTAAGCACCCAAACCTAAATCTTATTTTTTTATGTTAAGAAGAAAATTGGGGCAGCGCCTATGGCTCAAAAGGGTAGGGTGCCAGCCCCATATGCCAGATGTGGTAGGTTCAAACCTCAGCCCCAGCCAAAAAAAAATATAAGGCCTACCTTCCCAATCCCATCTCCTCAACTTAGAGGAGGAATAAACAGACAAAAATACATACCAAAAAAATTAAAAGAAGAAAATCATATTTCCTTATCATCCATGAAGGGCTTAGTCTGTATAAAGCTAAAAAATTGCTAGAGGGATTCCTGAAACAGGTTTATGGTTTCTTTGTCATGCCTGCTAATTGCTTGTGTATAGTACTGACATCAGAAACTTTAGCACACATACTCCCTTCATTTCCCCACACATGGAACAGAAGATTTGAACATACCTTATTAAATGTGTTATGATGGGCGGCACCTGTGGCTCAAAGGAGTAGGGGGCCACCCTCATATACCAGAGGTGGTGGGTTCAAACCCAGCCCTGGCCAAAACCTGCAAAAATAAATTAATTAATTAAGAAAATAAATAAATGTGTTATGATATAGTACATTTAAATATATTCACAGGGGCTCGGCGCCTATAGCTCAACAGGCTAGGGCGCCAGCCACATACACCTAAGGTGGCGGGTTTGAACCCCCAGCCCGGACCCGCCAAAACAACAATGACGGCTGCAACCAAAAAATAGCCGGGCGTTGTGGCGGGCGCCTGTGGTCCCAGCTACTTGGGAGGCGGAGGCAGGAGACTCGCTTGAGCCCAGGAGTTGGAGGTTGCTGTGAGCTGTAATGCCATGGCACTCTACCCAGGGGGACAGCTTGAGGCTCTGTCTCCAAAAAAATAAAATAAAATAAAATAAAATAAAATTGTAATGGGGTGAGATAAGGACCACTGACTCAAATTAGAAGTTCAAAAAGGAGGGTGGCAGCTGTGACTCAAGGGATGGAACACTGGCCCTATATACTGAGGGTGGCAGGTTCAAACCCAACCCCAGCCAAACTGCAACAACAACAACAACATAGCCAGGCATTGTGGCAGGCACCTGTAGTCCCAGGTACCCTGGAGGCTGACGCAAGAAAATCTCCTAAGCCCAGGAGTTGGAGGTTGCTGTGAGCTGTGATGCCAAAAGAAGTTCAAAAGGGAATCTTTTATTAACCGCGGGGCTGTCTCAGCAAAGCCTAAGGCAGACTAAGTGAGAGAGCATTGAAGGGTCTGAAGTTGGGGTTGTTATAGCCTGAAAGTTGGCAACGGAACAAACAGGTGGGCTAAAAGTTGGCTAAAGAAGAAAAAGCAAGTGCAGGGTCAAGATGACCCCTTTTACAGAAGAACCCTGCAATTTAGCGTAATGATTAGCAGACAGGTAACATAAAGGCAACATAAAGCAGATCTGGCAATTAGCAAATAAGTAAAACAATTTGCCACAGCACTTAGCTTGTTAACTCTCATCATGACAGTACTTGGCCCCTTAGTTCTTATCTTGTTCTGTTCCGGCCCAATCCAGACCGACCTAAGGGTAATGGTGCCTGTCATCATTTCATAGTTATGGTATTCTCATCTTGTGTCCTTTCATCTTGTATCCTACACAGCCCCCTGGTGCAAGTCGGTGGTGGGCGGTATCCATCTTATGGGAGTGATGAGGCTGCTGGCACCCATCTCAAATAAAATAAAAATATAAGTTACAGGGCCCCAAGACTCTGCCCCTGAGGCTCCACTGCTGGTACTGGGTCTGCAGCTCTGCCCCTGAAGCTCCACTGCTGGTACTGGGCCCACAGCTCTGCCCCTGAGGCTCCACTGCTGCTGCTGGGCCCACAGCTCTGCCCCTGAGGCTCCACTGCTGGTACTGGGTCCGCAGCTCCACTCTCAATCAGCCCTGTTGCCAAGCCCATGACCCCACCTCCTGAGGCCCCAGCATTGCCCACAGGCCTGGCCTAAGGCTCCACTCTTGAGCCTCAACTGTGCCACTGGGCCTAAAGCTTTTCTGTTGCTGCTCTTTCCCCTAAGCTTTACCACTGCCACAACACCCCTGGACCGGGCTCCAAGGCTTCGCACTGCTATCAAGTTCCACAGCCATACTTCCAAGGCTCTAACTTGCAGCCTGGCAGAACCCACCTGGTGGTCCAGCACCCTGCCAGGAACTGCCTCCAATCTCCAGCCTCCATCACACCTGGACTCAGAGTGAGCAAATGCCCACAGCCTGGACACCCATGACCCCTGCCTAGAATAGCTTCATCCAATGCCACTGTCACTCCTGTGGGAAGAGACAGGTAGAGCAATCCTCTAAAACACCAGACTCTCTAGAGAGGCTCTCACCCAGACCCCAGCTGGAGATGCCAACAGCAGCCTGGGGAACAACCCAGAATTCCATAGGAAGATCAATCAGCACCAGCTTGAACTGCAACAGTCACAAGGAAATAGGATAAAACAGAACAGCCGCATTACAGACTCTCAGTGCACCTACCCCTCCCCTGCAAGGTCATCGAAGCAGAAAATCAAAAAACAAATACTGGACTTAAACAGTACTCTAGAACAAATGGACCTAATGCACACTTATGGAACCAAAATTACTAAATATACATTCCACCTAATATTTCTAGCCCAAATTACTAAATATACATTCTACCTAATATCTTAGGTTTCAGCAAATTCAAAAAAATTGAAATAATACTATGTATCTTCTCAGACCATAGTGGAATAAAACTAGAAATCAACTCCAAGAGAAACACTGAAATCTACACAAAGCCATGGAAATTAAACTTGCTATTGAACAATCCTTGGGTCAATGATGAAATTAAGATGGAACTCAAAAGATTCCTTGAGCAACAAAGGGGACACAAGTTGTCAAAATCTATGACATACAGTAAAAGCATTCCTAAGGGAAAAATTCATAGCCTTAAATTCCTGTATCAGACAAACAACTAACTATCTGGTAAGGTATAAGAGTATGAATAGTTTCTCCAGATGATTGTAGGCTAAAAGCTAAGTAGTCATATCATTTTTAGATTAAAAATACAAGTTGGGGCTCGGCGCCTATAGCTCAACCGGCTAAGGCGCCAGCCACGTACACCTAAGGTGGCGGGTTCGAATCCCCAGCCCGGACCCGCCAAACAACAATGACGGCTGCAACCAAAAAATAGCCGGGCGTTGTGGCGGGCGCCTGTGGTCCCAGCTACTTGGGAGGCTGAGGCAGGAGACTCGCTTGAGCCCAGGAGTTGGAGGTTGCTGTGAGCTGTAATGCCATGGCACTCTACCCAGGGGGACAGCTTGAGGCTCTGTCTCAAAAAAAAAAAAATACAAGTTGGGGTTGGATGGCACCTGTTTCTGGAACCCCACAAATTAACAACCTAATGTCACATTTCAAGGAACTAGAAAAGGAAGAGCAAACCAAACCCAAAACAAGCAGGAGAAAAAAAATAACAAAGCTCAAATCAGAACTAAATGAAATGGCCAGGTGCAATGGCTCACCCCTGTAATCCCAGCACTTGGGAGGCTGAGGCAAGTGGATTGCCTGAGCTCACAGGTTTGAGACCAGCCTGAGCAAGAGCAAGACCCTGTCTCTAAAGCTGGGAATTGCGGCAGGCGCCTGTAGTCCCAGCTACTGGGGAGACTGAGGCAAGAGAATCATTTGAGGTTGCTGTGAGCTAAGATGCCAAGGCACCCTACCAAGGATGACCAAATGAGACTCTGTCTCAAAAAAAAAAAAAGAACTAAATGAAATGTAAACCAAAAAAATACAAAGGATTAACAACACAAAAAGTTGGTTCTTTGAAAGATGAGCAAAATCTGGGGCAGCGCCTGTGGTTCAGTGGGTAGGGCACCGGCCCCATATACCAAGGGTGGCAGGTTCAAACCCAGCCCTGGCCAAACTGCAACAAAAAAATAGCCAGGCATTATGGCGGGCGCCTGTAGTCCCACCTACCCAGGAGGCTGAGGCAAGAGAATCTCGTAAGCCAGGAGTTGGAGATTGCTGTGAGCTGTGTGACGCCACAGCACTCTACCGAGTGCAATAAAGTGAGATTCTGTCTCTAAAAAAAAAAAGAAGAAAGAAAAATAGCCAGGTGTTGTAGGGGGCACCTGTAGTCCCATTCAGGAGGCTATAACAGAAAGATTGCTTAAGCCCCAAAATTTTAGTTTGCTGTGAGCTAGGCTGACAACATGGCACTCTATCCTGGAGCAACAGAATGAGACTCTGTCTCAAAAAAAAAAAAAAAAAAACCCAGGCACCATGGCTAACGTCTGTAATCCCAGCAATTGGGAGGCCGAGGTGGGTGGATTGCCTGAGCTCACGAGTTCAAGACCAGCCTGAGCAAGAGCGAGACCCTGTCTATAAAAAATAGCTGGATGTTGTGGTGGGTGCCTGTAGTCCCAGCTACTTGGGAGGCTGAGGCAAGAGGATTGTTTGAACCCAAGAGTTTGAGGTTACTGTGAGCTATGACAACACAGCACTCTACCAAGGGTGACAAAGTGAGAGTCTGTCTCAAAAAGAAAAAGAAATTATGGCTTAAAAAATAAACTACGATGGGCTCGGCACCTGTGGCTCAAGTGGCTAAGGCACAAGCCACATACACCTGAGCTGTTGGTTCAAATCCAGCCTGGGCCTGCCAAACAACAATGACAGCTACAACCAAAAAATAGCCAGACGCTGTGCCAGGCACCTGTGGTCCCAGCTACTTGGGAGGCAGAGGCAGGAGAATTGCTTGAGCCCAGGAACTGGAAGTTGCTATGAGCTGTGATGCCATAGCACTCCATCCAGGGCAATAGCTTGAGGCTCTGTCTCAAAAATAAATAAAAAATAAACTACAATGTTTATAAAAGGCTCGGTACCTATATCTCAGCGGTTAGGGCACAGGCCACATACACTGAGGCAGGCAGTTCAAACCCCACCTGGGCCTGCTAAACAATAATGACAACTGCAACAAAAAAAAATAACCAGGCATTGTAGTGGACACCTGTAGTCACAGCTATTTGGGAGGCTGAGGCAAGAGAATCACTTAAGCCCAAGAATTAGAGGTTGCTGCAAGCTATGACACCATAGCACTCTAACAAGGGTGACATAGTGATACTGTCTCAAAAAATTAAAAATGTGGCTCAGCGCCTGTGACTCAAGTGGCTAATGCACCAGCCACATACACCTAAGGTGGCGGGTTAGAATCCAGGCCGGGCTCGCCAAACAACAATGACGGCTGCAACCAAAAAATAGC
>NW_003852639.1:1509290-1510390 GCF_000181295.1 Otolemur garnettii | reverse complement strand
ACCTGCCACAACATCCGGCTATTTTTTGGTTGCAGCCATCATTGTTGTTTGGCAGGCCCAGCTGGATTCAAACCTGCCAGCTCAGGTGTATGTGGCTGGTGCCTTAGCCGCCTGAGCCACAGGTGCCACCCCATAAAACTATTTTTTTGAGGCTCAGTGCCTGTAGCTCAAGTGGCTAGGGTGCCAGCCACCTACACCAGAGCTGGCAGGTTCAAATCTAGCCCAGGCCTGCCAAACAGCAATGACAACTACAACCAAAACAAAATAGCTGGGCATTGTGGTGGGCATCTGTAGTCCCAGCTACTTGGGAGGCTGAGGCAAGAGAATCAGTTAGGCCCAGGAGTTGGAAGTTGCTGTGAGCTGTGATGCCATCTACCCAGGGTGACAGCTTGAGGCTCTGTCTCAAAAAAAAAACAACTATTTTTTTTGAGACAGAGCTTTACTTTGTTGCCCTTGGTAGAGTGGCATAGCATCATAGCTCACAGCAACCTCAAACTCTTATTTTATTTTTGTTCTTTTCTTTTTCTTTTTCTTTTTTTTTTTTTTTTTTTGAGACAGAGCCTCAAACTGTTGCCCTGGGTAGAGTGCTGTGCCATCACAGCTCACAGCAACCCCCAACTCCTGGGCTCAAGCGATTCTCCTGCCTCTGCCTCCCAAGTAGCTGGGACTACAGATGCCCACCACAACGCCCAGGTATTTTTTGGTTGCAGCCGTAATTGTTGTTTGGTGGGCCTGGGCTGGATTTGAACCCGCCAGCTCAGGTGTATGTGGCTGGCGCCTTAGATGCTTGAGCCTCAGATGCCCAACCTATTTTTATTCTTTTTCTTCAGTTTTCTTTTTCTAGAGATGGGATCTTGCTTTGTTGTCTAGGCTATCTTGAAGGCCTGGCCTCCTGCAATACTCTTGCCTTGGCCTCCCAAAGCACTGGAATTATAGACATAAACCACTATGCCTGACCTAACTTTATTTTTTTTTATTGACAAAAAATAAGTATACATATTCATGAGTATATAGTGATGTTTCAACATATATAATGTATAGTGATCAGATCAGTGAAATTAGGACATCCATCATCTCAAACATTTATTTTTTTTTTTTTT
>NW_003852639.1:1500563-1509270 GCF_000181295.1 Otolemur garnettii | reverse complement strand
AGATAGAGCCTCAAGCTATCCCCCTGGGTAGAGTGCTGTGGCATCACAGCTCACAGCAACCTCCAACTCCTGGGCTCAAGTGAGTCTCCTACCTGAGCCTCCCAAGTAGCTGGGACCACAGGCGCCCACCACAACGCCCAGCTATTTTTTGGTTGCAGCCGTCATTGTTGTTTGGCGGGCCCGGCTGGATTCGAACCCGCCACCTTAGGTGTATGTGGCTGGCGTCTTAGCCACTTGAGCCATAGGCGTCGAGCCTATCATTTCTTTATGTTGAGAATGTTCAATATCCTTCTTTATAGCTATTTGAAACTATATAGTATACTGTTGTCAACTATAGTCATCCTACAGTGGTAGAAAACACTAGAACTTACTTCTCTTACCTAGCTGTAATTTGGGTTCAAATGATTCCCCCTGCATCAGTCTCCAAAGCAGCTGGGACTAAAAGCAACCACCATCCTCCCCAGCTAATATTTTTCTATTTTTAGTAGAGACAGGGTCTCACTCTTTATCAGGCTGGTCTCAAACTCCTAGGCTCAAGAGATACTCACACCTGGGCCGGGCCTCCCAGAGTGCTGAGATTATATACATGTGGCCACTGTGCCCAGCCTGTATAAGCTTTTTAGTTTGGTATAATCCCATTTGTTTCTTTTTGCTTTTGTTGGTTGTGCTTTAAAATCTTATTCATAAAATCTCTTCCTAAAGCATTTCCCCTATTAAAACTAATCCCCCTCCCCCCGCTGGACATGGTAGCTCATGCCTGTAATCCCAACACTATGGGAGGCCAAGGAGGGTGGATTGCCTGAGCTCACAATTTCAAGATCAGCCTGAGCCAGAGTGGGCTGGCTAAAAATAGCCGGGCATTGTGGTCGGCCCCTGTAGTCCCAGCTACTTGGGAGGCTGAGGCAAAAGAATCACTTGAGCCCAAAGAGTTTAAGGTTGCTGTGAACTATGATGTCACAGCACTCTACTGGGAGCAAGAAAGGGGGTGACAAAAATAAATAAATAAATAAATAAATAGCCAAAACGCTGATGTGGCCATTCCTGCTTTACTCTATGCCAGAGGCATAAATTATTCTAAATGTTAAAAGAAAAAAATTTTTTTGAAAAAGAGCCTCACTATGTTGCCCTCAGTAGAGTGCCTTAGCATCACAGCTCACAGCAACCTCAAACTCTTGTGCTTAAGCAATTCTATTGCCTTAGCCTCCCAAGTAGCTAGGACTACAGGTGCCCACCACAACACCCAGCTATTTTTTTGTTGCAGTTGTTCAGCAGGCCCAGGGCCAGGTGCAGACCCACCAGTCTTGGTGTATGTGGCCAGCGCCCTAACCACTGTGCTACAGGCACCAAGCCAAAAAAAATTTTTTTTTGAGACAGAGCCTTAAGCTGTCACCCTGGGTAGAGTACCGTAGCATCATAGCTCACAGCAAACTCCAACTCTTGGGCTTAAGCTATTCTCTTGCCTCAGCCTCCCGAGTAGCTGGGACTACAGGCACCCGCCACAACACCTGGCTATTTTTTGGTTGTAGTTGTCGTTGTTTGGCAGGCCCAGGCTGGATTTGAACCTGCCAGCTCTGGTGTATGTGGCTGAAGCCTTAGCCACTTGAGCTACAGGTGTTGAGCCCCCCCCCCCCAATTTTTTTAATAAATAAACAAAGTGTAAAATTCTGTGGCATTTAGTACATTCACAATATTTTGCAACCATCACCTCTGCCAAGCTCTAAACCCTTTTCAGCACCATCAAAAGAGACCCTATATAGGCTGGCACGGTGGCTGTAATCCTAGCACTCTGGAGGGCCGAAGTAGGTGGATTACCTGAGTTCACAAGCACAGGTTTGAGACCAGCGTGAGTGAGAGCAAGATCCCATCTCTAAAAATAGCTGGGTATTGAGGCAGGCACCTATAGTCCCAGCTACTCAGGAGGCTGAGGCAAGAGAATTGCTTGAGCCCAAGAGTTTGAGGTTGCTGTCAGATATGACACCACAGCACTCTATCAAGGGTGACAAAGTGAGACTCTGTCTCAAAGAAAAAAAAAAAGAGAGAGAGAGAGAGAGAGACCCTGTACCCATTAAGCAGTCACTCCTCATTCTCCCCTTCCCCCAGGCCCTGGCAACCACTAATCTGCTTTCTTGATCTTCAGTATTAACTCTCTGGATATTTCACAAAAATGGAATTATACAATATTTAAGTTTTTCTGTTGGCTTTTCCCAGTTAGTGAAATGTTTTTGAGGTTTATCCATATCACAATATTAGTATTTCATTCCTTTTTATAACTGAATAATATTCCATTGTATGGAAAAACCACGTTGTTTACCCATTCATTTGCTTGTGGACATTTGGGTTGTTTCCACCTTTTGGCTATTGTGAATAGTGCTGCTATGAACACTCATGTACAAGTATTTGTCTGAATACCTGTTTTAAATGGTTTTGGCTGAATAATTTTTTTTTGGCCGCGGCTGGGTTTGAACCCACTACCTCCGGCATATGGAGCCGGTGCCCTACCCTTTTGAGCCACAGCACCACCCTGCCTGAATAATTTTTTGATGATAAATATATAATAGGATTTGATTTTTTTTTGGAGACAAAGTCTCTGTTGCCCTCACAAGAGTGCTGTGGCGTCACAGCTCACAGCTCACAGCTCACAGCAACCTCCAGCTCTTGGGCTTAGGCGATTATCTTGCCTCAGCCTCCTGAGTAGCTGGGACTACAGGTGCCCACCACAACGCCTGACTATTTTTTTGTTGCAGTTTGGCCAGGGCCGGGTTCGAACCCGCCACCCTTGGTATATGGAGCCGGCACTCTACTCACTGAGCCACAGGCGCCTCCCAGGCAGACTTTTATACGTCATGGAGAATGGCAAGCAGTTTCCTCAAGTACAGCCTCTAACAATTTTTACTGTTTCTTTCTGGTCAAACACGACTCCCAAGAGATGCTAATTGCTCCATTTATTCCCTAGGGATGGAGCTGCCTTTGTGAGTTCTCGTGTTCTGAAGTGTTTCCCTAATTCATCCGTCATTGAGGAGGATGGTGAAGGGCTCCTAAAAGCTGGTTCCATTGCAGGTACTGCCGTGTTGGAAGTCACTTCTATTGAACCTTTTGGAGTCAACCAAACAACAATAACTGGGATTCAGGTAAGGTCAGGAACTTACTGAAAAATAAAAATAAAAAGAGGAATACCTTGGAAGCAGATTTCCTTTTTTAAGAAGTAGGAACTATTCTGTAAGTCAGAAATGAATCTGTATGATAAGAGACCATCCTGATCCTCCTTAGGACACAGGGAAAAAAAGGATATGAGGCTAATTGTGATTGATTATATATATGCCATCAAATTTAAATGCCCTTTGTTATAAAGGAGATTAGCTTCATATTGATATGACTGTTTTCTGAGCATCATTGGCAAAAGCACTGATGTGGAAAGAGTGTGGAACTATCAAATTGTGCTTTTGGCCAGCTGCAGTGGTACATGACTGTAGTCCCAACTACTCTGAACTACTCTGGAGGCTGAAGCAAGAGGATCATTTGAACCCAAGAACTCAGGTCCCGTCTGGGAAAAACCCCATCAATAAAAAAAAAATTTTTTTTTTGAGACAGAGTCTCATTCTGTCACCCTGATTACAGTACCATAGTGTCACAGCTCACAGCAACCTCCAGCTCCTGGTCTCAAGGACTCTTTTTCTTTAGCCTCCCTAGCAGCTTCACTACAGGCACCTGCCATAACACCCAGCTAATTTTTCTATTTTTAGTAGAGATAAGGTCTTATTCTTGCTCAGGCTGATCTCAAACTCCTGAGCTTAAGCTGAGCCTCCCAGAGTGCTAGAATTATAGAGTGAACCACCACATCCAGCCATGAGGTAGGCATTTATTATCCCCATTTAACGGATAAGAAATGTGAAACCCATAATGGTTATGTGAGGCTATGAAATGATAAAACTGTGATTCAAAGCTGGACTTATCTTTTTTTTTTTGAGACAGAGCCTCAAGCTATTGCCCTGGGTAGAGTGCCATAGCGTCATAGCTCACAGCAACCTCCATCTCCTGGGCTTAAGTGATTCTCTTGCCTCAGCCTCCCGAGTAGCTGAGACTATAGGTGCCCGCCACGATGCCTGGCTATTTTATGGTTATAGGTGTCATTGTATGGCAGGCCTGGGCTGGATTTGAACCCACCAGCTCTGGTGTATGTGGCTGGCACCTTAGCAGCTTGAGTTGTAGGCGCTGAGCCAGGACTTATCTTACTATCAGAGCTATCTTTCAGTGTGAAAATGCAATTTATAGCATTCCTGATAAATAATCAGTAATTTAATGATAAATTGAATGATAAATATTGAGTAGTCAGCACAAAATAGATAAATTACAGTCCTTTCCTCAAAAAGCTCTAGCTTCTAGGGCTAGGCACGGTGGCTCATGCCTGTAATCCTAGCACTGTGGCAGACTATGGCAGGTAAATTGCCTGAGCTCATAGGTTTGAGAACAGTCTGAGCCAGAAGAAGACCTGATCTCTAAAAAATAGCTAGGGCGGCACCTGTGGCTCAATGAGTAGGGTGCCGGCCCCCTATACCAAGGGTGGCAGGTTTGAACCCAGCCTCAGCTAAACTGCAACAACAAAAATAATAATAATAAGGTCCAGCGCCTATAGCTCAAGTGCCTAAGGTGCCAGCCACATACACCAGAGCTGGAGGGTTCCAATCCAGCCCAGGCCCACCAAACAATGATGACAACTACAACCAAAAAATAGCCAATAGCGTTGTGGTGGGGGCCTGTGGTCCCAGCTACTTGGGAGACTGAGGCAAGAGAGTCACTTAAGCCCAAGAGTTTAAGGTTGCTGTGAGCTGTGATGTTGCAGCACTCTACCCAGGGTGACAGATTGAGACTCTGTCTCAAAATAAATAAATAAATAAAAATGAAAAATAGGTGGGCTCAGC
The DNA here is from genome assembly GCF_000181295.1 of Otolemur garnettii. Taxonomy (NCBI): domain Eukaryota; kingdom Metazoa; phylum Chordata; class Mammalia; order Primates; family Galagidae; genus Otolemur; species Otolemur garnettii. Next base: position 1,504,354 of record NW_003852639.1, on the reverse strand, counting down.
GCCTGTAACTCAAGCAGCTAAGGCACCAGCCACATACACCTAAGATGATGGGTTCAAATCCAGCCTGGGCCTGCCAAACAACAATGACAACTACAACCAAAAATAGCTGGGCATTGTGGCAGGTACCTGTGGTCCCAGCTACTTGGAAGGCTGAGGCAAAAGAATTGCTTAAGCCCAGGAGTTGGAAGTTGCTGTGAGCTGCGATGCCAGGGTACTCTACCCAGGGCAACAACTCGAGGCTCTATCTCAAAAAAAAAAAAAAAAAAAACAGACGGGTGTTGTAGTGGGCACCTGTAGTCCCAGCTACTTGGAAGGCTGATGGAAGGGAATCAGTCACTTGAGACTAAGAGTTTGAGATTGCCATGAGCTATGATGCTACAGCACTCTACTGAGGGCGACAAGTGAGTCTCTCTCAAAAGAAAAAAATTTTCCTGTGCTGTTATATTCCTTTTTACTCTGATTTAAGTCATCTCAAATGAAAAGCTAACTGTTTCTTACAGAAGAGGAACACCACTCTTTATCATCAACTCTAATTTTCAGAATGTGTTCGCAGTGCTTCTACAGTGTGTCTCTCTCTGTACCAGTGGGTTTTGTCTCCCACAGGTAGCACCAGTGACATACCTGCGAGTGAGCAGCCAGCCCAAGCTATACACAGTCCAAGGAAGGACCTTGTCAGCCTTTCCCTTGGGCATGTCTCTCACCTTCATTGTTCAGTTTTATAATAGCATCGGAGAGAAATTCCATACACATAATACCCAGCTTTATCTGGCTCTGAACAGGTATGGAAGTCAAGGAATTGTGCTAGCATTGTGGTAGAAATATTGCAGAGTAGGCTATTTAAAAGCTTTAGTAAATTCCTCTAACATTCTGAACTTGGAATATAATTTTTATTTCTTTTATTAAGATTTTTAAAAAGACCAGACTCAGGCTCGGTGCCCGTAGCACAGTGGTTACAGCATCAGCCACATACACCAAGGCTTGCGGGTTCAAACCTGGCTGAGGCCAGCTAAACAACAACGACAACTGCAACAAAAAAATAGCCGGGCATTGTGCTGGGCACCTGTAGTCCCAGCTATTCAGGACGCTGAGGCAAGAGAATTGCTTAAGCCTAAGAGTTTGAGGTTGCTGTAAGCTGTGACACCATGGCACTCTACCAAGGGCAACAGAGTGAGACTGTCTCAAACAAAAAAAAAGAACAGACTCATTTAAAGAATGATATTAGGGTGGTGCCTGTGGCTCAAAGGGGTAGGGCACTGGCCCCATATGCTGGAGGTGGTGGGTTCAAACCTAGCCCTGGCCAAAAAAAAGAAGGATATTAGTAGTTGGCCAGGCACGGTGGCTCATGCCTGTAATCCTAGCACTCTGGGAGGCTGAGGCGAGTGGATTGCCTGAGCTCACAGGTTTGAGACCAGCCTGAGTCAGAACAGATCCCGTGTCTAAAAATAGCTGTGGATTGTGGCAGGCGCCTGTAGTCCCAGCTACTTGGGAGGCGAGGCAAGAGAATTGCTTGAGTCCAAAGATTTTGAGGTTGCTGTGAGCTATGATGCCACAGTACTCTACTGAGGGTGACAAAATGAAACTCTGTCTCAAAAAAAAAACAGTTGTCAATGAAGAAAAATTTCATTATATATTTCAAATATATTTGAATTGAATTTGAATTTGAATTTAGAGATATTTCAAATCTCTAAAGTCCTAGTAGTTCACAGAAAGACCTATAGGGAGCTAATTGGAGCATTATTATCAAAAAGTTTCACAGGGAATTAAAAACAAATAAAAGCCATACCTGGGTGGTTCCTGTGGCTCAAGGAGTACGGCACCAGCCCCATATGCCAGAGGTGGTGTGTTCAAACCCAAACCCAGCCCCGGCCAAAAACTGCAACTGAAAAAAAAAAAGCCATACCTGGTGCTTGTACATATGGAGGTAGTAGATAGACCCTAGACCCATACTTACACTCTGTTGTGGAATCCCTTCTGAAGTTTTGAGCTATTGAATGTAAAATGTTGTGAGAGGCTAAGACTGTTTCCTAACTATTATCTCTATTTAGAAATTTCTACCTTTCATGTCTACTTTCAGGGATGACTTGCTGCTTATTGGACCAGGGAATAGGAACTATACTTACATAGCCCAGGCTGTGAACAGAGGGGTAACACTTGTGGGGCTATGGGACCGGAGGCATCCAGGCATGGCAGATTACATCCCTGTTGCTGTAGAGCATGCCATTGAACCAGACACCAAGCTGACCTTCGTTGGAGATGTCATCTGCTTCAGCACTCACCTCATCAGCCAGCATGGTCTGCATTTCTTCCCCTTTCAACTTCACTACCGGCAGTTGTGAGGACTAGAAAGCAACTAATTTCTTTCTTTTTTTTTTTTTTGAGACAGAGCCTCAAGCTATTGCCCTGGGCAGAGAGCTCTAGCATCACAGCTCACAGCAACCTCCAACTCCTGGGCTCAAGCAATTCTCCTGCCTCTGCCTCCCAAGTAGCTGGGACCACAGGTGCCCACCACAATGCCCAGCTATTTTTTGGTTGCAGCTGTCATTGTTGTTTGGTGGGCCCAGGCTAGATTTGAACCCACTAGCTCAGGTGTATGTGGTTGGCGCCTTAGCCATTTGAGCCACAGGCGTCGAGCCAGCAACTAATTTCTTAGAGGACTTTTTCCGAAATTATCTAAAATCTGAGGGCCTCTCTGAGGAAGAAAACACTTTTGAGTGTTTTATTATTTGTCATGTTAACTGGTAATTCTTCAGCTTAATGCTCATTTTGCTTAATAGCTAGCCAGGTAGAGGACAGCCAGTAACATTTGTCAAGTGCCTATGAGATACATAGCTCTATTTATAGTATGTAGACAGACTGGGTACTGCGCCTTCTCCTCCATTCCCACCTTTTAAAGGAAAGTAATTGCTAAATTCAATTGAAGTGAAGCAGGTGGCACCTGTGGCTCAGCAAGTAGGGTGCCGGCCCCATAGACTGAGGGTGGCGAGTTCAGACTTGGCCCCGGAAAAACTGCAATATAAACATAGCTGGACATTATGGTGGGCGCTTGTAATCTCAACTACTCGGGAAACTGAGGCAAGAGAATCACCTAAGCCCAAGAGCTGGAGGTTGCTGTGAGCTGTGATGTCACTGCACTCTACTGAGGGCAAAAAAGTGAGACTTTGTCTTTAAAAAAAAAAGAGAGAGAGAGAATAGTAAAGCATGAGAAATAAAAGGAAGGAAATGGCAATAAGGTTTTAGTTTTACAAACTAACTGTGTGTATATTATTTTGTGAGGCGCATGTGAAGGCCTACTTCCTAACATATCGTTATTATAATAAGGTTTGGTCTTGTAGGGCCCACACTATATACTCTTTTTTTTTCTTTTTTTTACTAACCACTATACAAATGAAGAAACACTATACTCTGATCAGCAAAGCATTTCTGATCTAAGAAGTGTTATTGAGTTAAATAAAATCATAGAAAATCAAGCCTTGGTTAGGCTGTATGGGCTTACGGGTAGCATATCCCAAATTGGTGTATACTACCAGGTACATACATCCAAATCTGGCATGGGGTGGTGCGTGGCTTTGGCTTTGCAGCCTCTCCTAGGAACTATGGAGACAAGTGTCTGGGTGGAGTGATGTCATATTGGACCTGACTTTAACATTAACTACACATTTTAGACTTGATACAAAGGGAGCTCTATTCTACCCACCCGTCAGCTGACTTGAAAGCCACCACAACTAACATGTCATCCAAACCCAGTGATCTAAACCTGCTTTAAGGTTGACTATGAGGCTCGGCGCCTATAG
>NW_003852639.1:1499516-1500505 GCF_000181295.1 Otolemur garnettii | reverse complement strand
CTGCTTTAAGGTTGACTATGAGGCTCGGCGCCTATAGGTCAACCGGAGGCGCCTGTAGTCCCAGCTACTTGGGAGGCGAGGCAAGAGAATTGCTTGAGTCCCAGGAGTTGGAGGTTGCTGTGAGCTGTAATGCCACCGCACTCTACCCAGGGGGACAGCTTGAGGTTCTGTCTCAAAAAAAAAAAAAAAGGTTGACAATGAGAGTTATAGTCCTATCATTGTAAATCTCTTGTCCATGAAGTAGAGACTTTTTTCCTCTCTGTAGTAGCCGGATTTTGTCAGGATTATCTCTCATTCTAGAATTTGGGGGCCCATTCAAACTACTTTGTTTTTGTTGTTGTTTTTGAGACAGAGTCTCACTTTGTCACCCTTGGTAGAGTGCTGTGGCATCACAGTATCACAACAACCTCAAACTCTTGGGCTCAAGTGATTCTTACACCTCAGCCTCCCAAGTAGCTGAGACTACAGGCACCCGTCACAGCGTCAAGCTATTTTTAGAGATGAGGTCTCACTCTGGTTCAGGCTGGTCTCAAACCTGTGAACTCAGGCAATCCACTTGCCTCAGCCTCCCAGAATGCTAGGATTACAGGCATGAGCCACAGCACCCAGCCTATTCATACTACTTTGTATGAGGAAGCAAAAGGCCACAGGCAGGAAAAGTAATCCTGTAGGTTAGTAATCTAACCTAATCTTTGGCATTCCTCTGCTATTCTGAAATTTAAACTAAATTGGGTGTGGTGGCTCACACCTGTAATCCTAACATTCTGGGTGGCCAGTGCAGGTGAATCTTCTGAGATCAGGAGTTTGAGACCAGCCTGAGCAAGAATGAGACCCCATCTTTATTAAAATTAGAAAAATTAGGCTCGGCGTCTGTGGCTCAAGTGGCTAAGGCGCCAGCCACATACACCTAAGGTGTTGGGTTCGAATCCAGCCTGGGCCCGCCAAACAACAATGACGGCTGCAACCAAAAAATAGCCGGGCATTGTGGC
>NW_003852639.1:1496390-1498203 GCF_000181295.1 Otolemur garnettii | reverse complement strand
GGTGCCTGTAGTCCCAGCTACTCAGGAGGCTGAGGCAAGAGGATCACTTAAGCCCAGGAATTGGAGGTTGCTGTGAGCTGTGTGACACCACAGCACTCTACCAAGGGCAACAAAGTAAGACTGTCTCTCCAAAGAAAAAAAAAAGATAGTTTGGTAAGGATTAGGCAATGGGGTCTGCCAATTGGCTGGATTCAGGGCAAAATTATAGGAGTATAGAAATCATCCTCTCATGTTGAGTCAGTTCCTGGGTGGGGTCACAATACCAATTGAGCCAGTTTTTTGGTATTTGCTGCTCTGTGTGGGTCAACCAATCTCCACCCAAATGCAAAGCCTGGAATATATCTGAAAAACTGCCCTTAGGATTTGAAAAGGTGATGTTATCTATGGAGAAAGTTAAGAATCCTTATGACCATCAGTTATGTGACTCCTAAGGAGCAAGTATAGGAGAGCAAATTAGAGGATAGTGATTGGTTACTATCATTATTTTTAGCTACGTCTATGCCTTTACAAAGTTTAGGCCTGTACCATAGTTCTTACCTTGCACTCCTTTATTAATTTCATTAAGGATGGTTTCACTACTAAGTAGCTCTTCTTATAATTCTGAAGATCTGGAGATCTTATTTTATTTACTTGTTTATTTATTTATTTTTAGAGACAGAGTCTCACTTTGTTGCCCTTAGTAGAGTAGTATGGCATCACAGCTCACAGCAACCTCCAACTCCTGGGGTTAGGCAATTCTCTCGTCTCAGCCTCCTGAGTAGCTGGGACTACAGGCACCCAACACAGCGCCTATCTATTGTTTTGTTGCAGTTTGGCTGGGGCCGGGTTCAAACCTGGCACCCTTGGTATATCGGGCTGGTGCTCTACTCACTGAGGCGCCACCCAAGTGATCTTGTTTTATTTTCCTGGCATGATATGTAGAGGGGAATCTGACAGTCATAAAACTGGGTGTCCCTGGAAAGACATATCTGCGTGAACAACCTAATGTGGGGCCTAAATAAGTTTAGGGTAATTTATATCAAAGGTTATAATCAAGTGCTGTCTCTTGGCTCGGCGCCTGTGGCTCAAGTGGTTAAGTTGCGAGCCACATACACCTGAGCTGGCAGCTTCGAATCCAGCCCGGGCTCACCAAACAACAATGACAGCTGCAACCAAAAAATAGCCAGGCATTGTGGCAGGCGCCTGTGGTCCCAGCTACTTGGGAGGCAGAGGCAGGAGAATCGCCTGAGCCCAGGAGTTGGAGGGAGGTTGCTGTGAGCTGTGAGATGCCATGACACTCTACCCAGGGTGACAGCTTCAGGCTCTGTCTCAAAAAAAAAAAAAGGAAAAAAAAAGTGCTGTCTCTTGTCTCTTCGTAGGTGAACCTGGAATGTGGATGATTTCTGCTAACCATGTTCTACAGACAGATACTATCACTGGGGTAGGAGTGGCCAGGAGTCCAGGAACTGCAACAATTTTTCATGACATCCCAGGAGTAGTAAAAACATACCGAGAGGTAAACATATGTGTACCAGAGTTTGAGGTTGCTGTAAGCTATGATGACACCACTGCACTCTACCCAGGTCAACATAGTAAGAGTATGTCTAAAAAAAAAAAAAAAACAGTAGGGCGGCACCTGTGACTCAGTGGGTAAGGCGCCGGCCCCATATACCAAGGGTGGCAGCTTCCAGCATGGCCCGGTTCAAAATGCAACCAAAAAATAGCCAGGCATTGTGGTGGGCGCCTGTAGCCCCAGCTACTTGGGAGGCTGAGGCAAGAGAATTGCCTAAGCCCAGGAGTTGGAGGTTGCTGTGAGCTGTGTGACGCCATAGCA
>NW_003852639.1:1494505-1495857 GCF_000181295.1 Otolemur garnettii | reverse complement strand
TTTTTTTTTTTTTTTTTTTTTTTTTTTTGAGACAGAATCTCATTTTGTCACCCTTGGTAGAGTGCTATGGCATCACAGCTCAGAGCAACCTCAAACTCGTGGGCTTAAGCAATTCTCTTGCCTCAGCCTCCCAAGTAGCTGGGACTACAGGCATCCGCCACAATGCCTGCCTATTTTTAGAGACGAGGTCTCACTCTGGCTCAGGCTGGTTTCGAATCTGTGAGCTCAGACAATCCACCCACATTGGCCTCACAAGTGCTGGGATTATAGGCATGAGCCACCATGCTGGTCCTTTTTTTTGAGACAGAGTCTCACTCTGTTGTCCTGGGTAGAGTGCTGTGGCTTCACAGCTCACAGCAACTTCAGACTCCTGGCAATCCCCTTCCCTCAATCTCCCAAGTAGCTAGGACTACAAGCATTCGCCATAACACCCAGCTAATTTTTCCATTTTTGGTAGAGACAGAGTCTTGCTTTTGTTCAGGCTGGTCTCGAACTCCTAAAATCAATCAATCCAGAATGCCAAGATTACAGGCCTCCCAGAGTGCTAAGAGTGGCTCCCAGTGAGCCACTGCACCCAACTCTATCTCCCTCTTAAACACACATAACATCCTCTTTACCCAAAGCATTTGTTCCTTGTTTTACCCCTTAAATGTGATGGCCATTATTTTGTGACTGTCTGTTATAAGCTTGGCAGTTGACATCGATTTTTTTGTTTTTATTTATTTATTTATGTATTTTTTTGAGACAGAGTCTCACTGTGTTATCCTTGACAGAGTGACAGGGTATCACAGCTCACAGCAACCTCAAACTCCTGGGCCCAAGCAATTCTCCTGCCTCAGCCTCCCAAGCAGCTGGAACCACAGGTACCCGCCACAACACCCAGCCATTCCTCTGCTGCAGTTGTCATTGTTGTTCAGCTAGCCTGGGCTGGGTTCAATCACACCAGCCTCAGTGCATGTGGCTGGTGCTGAAACCACTGTGCGGATGCACAACCACATTTTCTTTCTCCACTCTAGAGACGACACTTAAATTAAGTCTTGAGGATTAGGAATCTGCCTGGCAGAAAAAAGGGAGAAGGCATTTTAGACTAAAGGTATAGAAGTGCAAAGGCAAGTGGAAGTATACGTTTTTTAAAGAGCAAAGAATAAATCAAGGTGCTTCAACATAACATGATAAAAATAGAGAGAAAATGGGAATAACATCTAAATAGAATTTGTATCATAAGCAGGTAAGAGGTTTCAAGGATAGAGGAGGTATGAGAACTGGAAAAAGAGATTAAGAAAGGACTAGGAGGCTCGGCGCCTATAGCTCAACCGGCTAAGGCGCCAGCCACGTACACCTAAGGTGGCGGG
>NW_003852639.1:1492917-1494233 GCF_000181295.1 Otolemur garnettii | reverse complement strand
AAAGAAGGCAAGGGAAGGGGGCGGCACCTGTGGCTCAGTGGGTAGAGTGCCAGCCCCATATGCCGAGGATGGCAGGTTCACACCCAGCCCCAGCCAAACTGCAACAAAAAATGGCCCGGCCTTGTGGTGGGTGCCTATAATCCCAGATACTCAGGAGGCTGAGGCAAGAATCACTTAAGCCCAAGAGTTGGAGGTTGCTGTTAGCTGTCACACCACAGCACTCTACTAAGGGCAAGAAAGAAGAAGGCAAGGGAAAAGAATGGACTGTGAGGTGTTAGATACAGGAAAGTCAAAGGTCACTTATATTCTAGTTGTGTAGAATCCTTATTTAATTATTTACTGACAGATATGCATTAAAACCAATTATGGGCCAGGAATTATGCTGGCCTCTGAAAATACAAAAAGACAAAATTCCTTCCTTCACTGAACTTATATGATTTGGGTTTTAAAGATCTTGAATATTAAAAAAAAAAAAAAAGAAAGAAAGAAAAAACCGGCCAGGCATGAGTGGCTCATGCCTGTAATCCTAGCAATCTAGGAGGCCAAGAAGGATGGATTGCTTGAGCTCAGGAGTTTGAAATCAGGCTGAGCAACAGTGAGACCCCATTTCTACTGAAAATAGAAAAAAATAGCCAGGCATTGTGGTGGCCACCTGTAGTTCCAGCTATTGGGGAGGCTGAGGCAGGAGGATAGCTTGAGCTCAGGAGTTTGAGGTTGCTGTCAAGTATGATGATACCATGCACTACTCTTCCCAGGGCAAAACAGTGAGATATTGTCTCAAAAAAAAGAAAAAAGGCGACACCCATAGCTCAGTGCATACAGTGCTGGCCACATGTACCAAGGATGGTGGGTTCAAACCCAGCGCTAGTCTGCTAAACAACAATGACAACTGCACCACCAACAAAAAAAATAGCCGGGCATTATGGCAGGTGCCTATAGTCCCAGCTACTTGGGACTCTTGACTCTCTAAGGCGAGAGAATCACTTAAGCCCAAGAATTTGAGGTTGCTGTGAGCTGTGATTTCACAGCACACTACTGAGGGTGACATAGTGAGAATCTCTCTCAAAAAAAAGGAAAAAACCCTATGGCAGGGCCCAGTGGTTCACACCTCTAATCCCAGCATTCTGGGAGGCTGAGGCAGGTGGATTGATTGAGCTCAGGAATTCAAGACCAGCCTGAACAAGAGAAAGACCCCATCTCTACTAAAAATAGAAGAATTAGCCAGGCATTGTGGCAGGTGCCTGTAAGTCCCAGCTACTTAGGAGGCTGAGGCAAGAGGATGGCTTGAACCCAAGAGTTAGAGGTTGCTGTAAGCC
>NW_003852639.1:1489606-1492667 GCF_000181295.1 Otolemur garnettii | reverse complement strand
CGCTTGAGCCCAGGAGTTGGAGGTTGCTGTGAGCTGAGATGCCACGGCACTCTACCCAGGGGGACAGCTTGAGGCTCCTGTCTCAAAAAAAAAAAAAATCCTATGGTAGTAGTAAGGAAAATGGACAGTATATTACATTTAAATTGAAGATATGAAGACTTGGGGAAAAGGCCATATTATCATCTTCTATTACTGTTATTAAACACTTGCTTTATATACAAGGGAAGGTACAGGTCATACAAAGACAGATAAATTAAGGTCAGAGTGCTAGGATTACTGGTGTGAGCTACCACATCCGGCCTCATAAGAGGAATTTTAACAGGTATAAAACACCTACAATATAGGCTCTGTACCTGTAGCTCAGCTGCTAGGGCACCAGCCACATACACCAGAGCTAGTGGGTTCGAATGCAGCCCAGCCCAACTACAACTACAAAATAGCCAGGCATTGTGGCAGGCACCTGTAATCCCAGCTACTTGGGAAGCTGAAGCAAGAGAATTGCTTAAGGCCAAGAGTTTGAGGTTGCTGTGAGTTGTGACACCATAGGACTCTACTGAGAGCGAGACATAGTGAAACTCAGTCTCAAAAAAAAGGCAATTCATACTTGTTTTTTTATCTATAAAGGTTTTATTGTGCACAAGGGAAGGGGCTTTCAGTCCTTGGCAGCTGCTTTCCTCATGGTGGCCAGGATGTTGCTCAGCTCTTCCCACTTCCTTTTAGCACGGATGTGTGTCCCCACTCTTTTCTTGATGAACTTGAGGACCCGTTTGTCCTTGGGAACCTTGAGCAGCTCCATGGCACGCCGCTCATATGGGGCAAAACCACACACTTCTTGGATCATGTCCCGCACAAACTTCGTGTTTGGTAAGATGCCTGTGGCGGCGGCTGTGCCTCGGTTTGCTCACGTTCTTGGTCACCTTGTGGCCCTTGTTGAGACCCATGGCCATGGGGTAGTGCAGAGCCATGGCTGCGACAGCAGCTGGAAACTCCAATGGCTGCCGTGGTGGAAGGGTGGCAATTCGTATTTGTATGGAACAGAAGCTTTTGCTTATTTATAGTAAGTTATGAGGGGTGAAGAGGGAGGGAACCAGATTCTCTAAGAACATAAGTACACATTTTCTTTTGTTTTGCTGACAGGTAGTGGTCAATGCATCATCAAGATTAACGCTCAGTTATGACCTCAAGACTTACCTCACCAATACACCCAATTCAACTGTATTCAAGCTCTTTATCACAACTGGCAGAAGTGGTATCAATCTTAAAGGTCAGGAATCTTTTTTTTTTTTTTGAGACAGAGTCTCACTTTGTCAACCTTGGTAGAGTGCTATGGCATCTTAGCTCACAGCAACCTCAAACTCTCGGGTTCAAGCAATCCTCTTGCTTCAGCCTCCTCAAGCAGCTGAGATTATTATAAGCGCCTGCCACAATACCCCACTATGTTTTAGACGCAGGGTCTCTCTCTTGCTCAGGCTGGTCTCAAATTCATGAGCTCAGGCAATCCACCCGCCTCGGCCTCCCAAGCACTGGGATTATAGGTGTGAGCCACTGCACCAGGCCTCGGAAATCTCTTTATATGTCTGAGTGATGCTTTCAATCTTTTTGTTTCAGAAAAGATTATATGGGCTCGGCGCCTATAGCTCAGCCGGCTAAGGCGCCAGCCACGTACACCTAAGGTGGCGGGTTCGAATCCCCAGCCCGGACCCGCCAAAAACAACAATGATGGCTGCAACCAAAAAATAGCCGGGCGTTGTGGCGGGCGCCTATGGTCCCAGCTACTTGGGAGGCGGAGGCAGGAGACTCGCTTGAGCCCAGGAGTTGGAGGTTGCTGTGAGCTGTAATGCCACGGCACTCTACCCAGGGGGACAGCTTGAGGCTCTGTCTCAAAAAAAAAAAAAAAAAAAGAAAAGAAAAGATTATATGCAACAATAGAGCAAAAACTTACAGATGTGAGCCATCACACCTGCCCTTGTTCTTCAATTTTTAAGTACTTAATATATTTTTCACACTAGCTATTTAATTTTATTAGAAATACAATACAAGTATGCACAGATAAGAATATTCATCTTTAAAAGTTTTACAGGCTAGCTCGGCACCTATGGCTCAAGTGGCTAAGGCGTCAGCCACATATACCTGAGCTGGCTGGTTCGAATCCAGCCCGGGCCCGCCAAACAATAATGACAGCTGCAACCAAAAAATAGCCAGGTGCTGTGGCAGGCGCCTGTGGTACCAGCTACTTGGGAGGCAGAGGCAGGAGAATTGCTTGAGCCCAGGAGTTGGAGGTTGCTGTGAGCTGCGATGCTATTGCACTCTATCCAGGGAGACAGCCTGAGGCTCTGTCTCAAAAAAAAAAAAAAGTTTTACAGGTTACTGTTCAGAGAAAAAGTACTAAATGTTTCTTTATAAATCAGACAACCCATTATTGTCCAATTTCCGATTTTAAAAACAGATTACAAATTTTTTTTTTTTTTTGAGACACGGTGTCAAGCTGTCACCCTGGGTAGACTGCTGTGGCATCACAGCTCACAGCAACCTCCAACTCTTGGGCTTAAGCAATTCTTTTATCTCAGCCTCCCAAGTAGCTGGGACTATAGGCACCTGCCACAACACCCAGCTATTTTTTTTCTTCTTTTTTTTTTGGTTGTAGTTGTCATTGTTGTTTGGGCAGACCTAGCCTGGATTTGACCCCTCCAGCTCTGGTGTATATGGCTGGCTCCTTAGCTGCTTGAACTACAGGCGCCGAACCCGGATTACAATTTTATTTCACAATATTTCTCAAACCATAACTTGTTTTATTGATAAACCTCATGCATTACTAGTCCTTTTGATACTGCTTATAGTTTCCAAAAGATGTGAATGGTCACTGGACTGCAGGCAATTGAGAAAGAGCTTCAACAAACTGAAGCCACTAAGAAATTATACAGGGGCAAATCCTTCAAACTTTAAATGGCTAAGAAGCCAAAGAAATTGTACAGGGGGCTCGGCACCTATAGCTCAACCGGCTAAGGCGCCAGCCACGTACACCTAAGGTGGCGGGTTCGAATCCCCAGCCCGGACCCGCCAA
>NW_003852639.1:1484592-1486921 GCF_000181295.1 Otolemur garnettii | reverse complement strand
TATTATGTAAGACTCCCTGCCATGCTGAGTAAGGATGGTATTTTTTTTTTTTTTTGCAGTTTTTGGCCAGGGCTGGGCTTGAACCCACCACCTCCCGCATATGGGGCCGGCGCCTTAGTCCTTTGAGCCACAGACGCTGCCCAAGGATGATATTCTTAAGCAACAAGTTCAGTTGTGTATTTCCTGGGAGTGGGCTTTTTTTTCTTTTGGTATCCTCTCCATAGAGGCCAATACTTAATAGTTCACATTTTCTTTTGCTGTATTTACATGTGTTTTTCCTTCCTATCCTGATTCACTTGGCTCAGCAGAACCTCTGAACCTTCCTGGTCACTTTCCCCCCTTTTTTTCAGGGATTTATGTCTGCCTAATCAAGGTTCGACTACAATCAGAGGAGCTTCTCCAGGCCCTGAGCATGGCTGACACCTCAGTATATGGGTGGGCCACTCTGGTCAGTGAACGCAGCAAGAATGGAATGCAAAGAATCCTTATTCCTTTCATTCCTGGCTTTTACATTAACCAATCAGAAGTGGTTCTTAGCCACAAGCAAGACATCGGTGAGATAAGAATATTGGGAGTGGACAGAGTTCTTGAGAAGCTAGAGGTATGTTAAACATTGGACCACAGCTCAGCTCCTATAGTCCCAGCTGCTTGGGAAGCTGAGGCAAGAGAATCACTTAAGCTAGGAGTTTGGAGGTTGCTGTGAGCTGTGATGCTATCGAACTCTACCCAAGGAGATAGCTCGAGGCTGTCTCAAAAAAAAAAAAAAAAATTTAACCAAAAATGAAGAGATCATGAATTTGATACAAGGGATTTTTCATTCTTCCAAGGGTGAAGTTACTGACTTGATAAATCACCATAGGAAATTCCTCAATTTGAATGTATTAAACCTGTCTCCTTCACAGTGCCAGGCAGGTACCCAGAGTCTGAATCTAGGTCATGAGCTCTATCAGTATAGAAGGTAACTCCAGTGCTACTTTTACGTAATCTTCAGAAGTCTGGTTTAAAAGTTTTTTGAGGCCAGGCACGGTTCACACCTGTAATCCCAGCACTCTGGGAGGCCAAGGCAGGTGGATTGCCTGAGCTCAGGAGTTCAGAGACCAGCCCTGAGCAAGAGTGAGGCCCCATCTCTAAAAATAGCCAGGCATTATGGCTGGCACCTGTAGTCCCAGCTACAGGGAAGGCTGAGGCAGGAAATCACTTAACCCCAAGAGTTTGAGGTTGCTGTGAGCTGATGTCAAAGCACTCTAGAGAGTGTCAAAGTGAGACTGTCTCAAAAAAAAAAAAAAAAAAAAAAAGTTTTTTGAAGCCCATTATTTTCTCACAGCTCATTATTCTTCAACGTATCTAAGGGAGTGAAAACTAAATCTTGACAATTCTTAATGTTTGGGATTGGTACATATCGATAAAAACTGATTTCTCCTCTTGTAGACAAGTGCTGTTTTATCTTTTCTTCAAGGTCTTCTCCAGCTCTCCGCTTCTAGTAGTCTCTGGCCGTAGACACTCTCCCCTTACTCCTGGCTTGGCCATCTACTCTGTAAGAGTGGTCAACTTCACTTCCTTCCAGCAGCCAGCATCACCTGTTTTCATCAACATTTCCTGTGTGCTCACCAGTCAAACTGAGGCAGTGGCAGTGAGAGCTACGAAGGATAAGTCAGGTGCAGGTGAGCATTGGAGGAACCTATTTTTAATCTAGAGGAGGTAAGAAGACAGAATGTATGGTTACACTGGGTCCCCTTCATCTGAAGTGTTGCTTTCTGAGGTTTCACTTACCTATGGTCAACTGTGGTCCAAAACTTTTAAATAGAACTTCGGAACAGGTTCCTAAGTTTTAAAACGGCCCCATGCAGCCAGGTGTAGTGGCTTATACCTGTAATCCTAGTACTCTGGGAGGCTGAAGCAGGTAGATTGTTTTGAGCTCAGAGTTCAGAGACCAGCCTAAGCAAAAGCCAGACCCTGTCTGTTAAGTAGCTGGGACTACAGGTGCCCACCACAATGCCCAGCTATTTTTTTTTTCTTTGGAGACAGGTATCTTTGCTCTAGCTTATGCTGGTACCCAACTTATGATCTCAGGTGACCCATCCACCCCAACCTCCCAAAGTGCTGGGATTATAGGTGTGAGCTACAGTGCCCACCCTAGCATATCTTTTTAAGGGGAAAGCCTTTTGTTGATGTTTTTCCAGCACCTGGTATGTACTGATCAATATCCTAAACCCAATTATGTGCATTTAGTTTTTTTTTTTACAAACAAGAGTCTTGGCTCTATGAAAACACCACACTGTACCCCCAAAGTGCATCAATGTACACAGTTACCATTCAATAAAAAAAAAAA
>NW_003852639.1:1476102-1483754 GCF_000181295.1 Otolemur garnettii | reverse complement strand
CATCCACCACAACGCCCAGCTATTTTTTGGTTGCAGCCATCATTGTTGTTTGGCGGGCCCGGGCTGGATTCGAACCCACCACCTTGGGTGTACATGGCTGGCGCCTTAGCCACTTGAGCCACAGCGCCGAGCCTAACGTTTTGTTTTTGAGCTGTCACCCTGGGTAGAGTGCTATGGCATCACTGCTCTCAGCAACCTCCAACTCCTGGACTTAAGCAATTCTCTTGCCTCAGCCTCCCAAGTAGCTGGGACCCACAGGTGCCTGCTACAAGACCCAGCTATTTTTTGATTGTAGTTGTCATAGTGGTTTGGCAGGCCCAGCTCTGGTATATGTGGCTGGCCCCTTAGCGGCTTGAGCTACAGGTGCCAGGCTGCTTTTTAACATTTTGATAATTTTATAATTTAATCATGTCACTAGTTAAACGTTTCTACCCAGGACAACAGCTTGTGGCTGTCTCAAAAATATATATATATATATATCCATAGGCATCACCAGACTTGCTTATGGCACAAAAATTTGCTGAGGCTGGGAGAGGTGGCTCAAGCCTGTAACCCCAGGCAGAAGTGGGCGGAATGCCTGAGGTCACAGGTTCAAGACCAGCCTGAGCCAGATCAAGACCTCATCTCTAAAAACAGGCAGCCATTATGGTGGGCACCTATAGTCCCACCTACTTGGGAGGCTGAGGCAAGAGAATTGGTTAAGCCTAAGAGTTTGAGGTTGCTGTGAGATATGACACCATGGCAGTCTAAAAAGGGTAACAAAGTGAGACTGTAGTCCAAAAACATTAAATAGTACTTCAGAAATTAACATGGTAAATACTGCAGAAAAAGGCCAGATTCACACTGAGACAGGTGGATTGCCTGAGCTGAGGAGTTTGAGGCCTGCCTGAGCAAGAACGAGACCCCATCTCTAAAAAAAAAAATAGCTGGATGTTATGGCGGGTGCCTATAGTCCCAGCTATCTGGAAGGCTGAAGCAAGAGGATCACTTGAGCACAAGTTTGAGGTTGCTGTGAGCTATGACAACACAGCACTCTACTGGGGAAAAGTAAGAAAGACTGTCTGAAAAAAAGAAAAAAACCACATTCAAGACAGGACCCAATCAGGAAAAATCCAGTATAACCAGAACATATAAATGCATACAATCATGCTAGAAAAGTTAAAGCCAAAAGCTTTGAACAGTGGTACCTGATAAAAGATTAGTTTTTAACCTTGTGAAACCTCAAATTATTTGAGTGAGGTAGTTTGAAAATGCAACAATACAGCTGAGAAGTGAAGACCAGTTTAGAGGTTAGTTGTAGAGGGCTTAGAGATGTAGAATAGCAACTAGGTATGACTACCTGGTAACCAATTATGTGGGAAGGCCTGAAATTCAGGCAGTTTATTTCTAGACACTAAAGAGTTTGAAATTATCAAATGCAGATTCCACATATCCTTCAAAAACACAAAGTTTTGGGCAGTGCCTATAGCTCAAAGGGGTAGGGCACAGGCTCAATTATGCTAAAGGTGGCAGGTTCAAACCCAGCCCCCACCAATAACTGCAAACAAAAAAACCCACAAAGTTTTATTGAGGGTAAGGTTAGGTAAGTCAGAATGCTTGGTAGAAATGATATCCTGAATAGGACAAGGTTACTGTGGATATTAAAAAATGTTTCAGGCTCAGCACCTGTAGCTCAGCACCCGGGGTGCCAGCCGCACACACCAGAGCTGGCAGGTTTGAACCCAGCCCAGGCCTGCCAAATGACAACTACAACCAAAAAATAGCCGGGCATTCTGGTAGGTGCCTGTAGTCCCAGATACTTGGGAGGCTGAGGCAAGACAATCGCTTAAGCCCAAGAGTTTGAGGTTGCTGTGAGCTGTGACTTCAGAGCACTCTATGGTGGACATAGACTGTCTCAAAAGAAAAAAAAATGTTTAAGGTTAGAAGGATTCAAATTATAAATTCAGGGGTAGTGCCTAAGGCTCAAGGAGTAGGGCACTGGCCCCATATACTGGGGGTGATGGGTTCAAGCCCAGCCCTGGCCAAAACTGCAAAATAACCTGAAAAGAAAATTATAAATTCAATCAAGAGTTTGGTCAAGAAATGTCACCTGGGGTTACAGCGCACCAGAGGACTTAAAATGTCCCTTGTAATCTGAGAGGAAGCAATAACAGGCTTTAGATTTGGAGAACTGGCTTGGCGCCTGTGGCTCAAGCGGCTAAGGTGCCAGCCACATACACCTAAAGTGGTGGGTTCGAATCCCCAGCCCAGGCCCGCCAAACAACGATGGCTGCAACCAAAAAAAAAAAAAAAAATGGCCGGGCATTGTGGCAGGCGCCTGTAGTCCCAGCTACTTGGGAGGCTGAGGCAGGAGACTCGCTTGAGCCCAGGAGTTGGAGGTTGCTGTGGGCTGTGATGCCATAGCACTCTACCCAGGGGGATAGCTTGAGGCTCTGTCTCAAAAAAAAAAAAAAAAAGATTTGGAGAACTTTACTACCCTGGAGATGAGAAGCCAACAAAGGTGGAGATGCCAAATATAGTTCACACCCGCAGCCCTCATCTTTCAAGGTCTGGTATGAGCACTTGTCTTCTCAACTACATGTAGTTTTTATTTGTATTCTTTTTGAGACAGTCTCACTCTGTCACCCTTGGTACAGTGCCATGGCATCACAGCTCATCATAGCAACCTCCAGCTCTTGGACTTAGGCAATTCTCTTGCCTCAACCTCCCAAGTAGCTGGGACTACAAGCACCCGGAACAAGGCCTAGCTATTTTTTGGTTGCAGTTTGGCTGGGGCCAGGTTTGAAACCACCACCCTTGATGGGACCGGCATCCTACTCACTGAGCCACAGGCACCAACTACATATATTTTTAAATGCAGCATCTGCCCTGGATGTGTTAGTAAGTAAAACTATTATCTTGTTTTGTAATGAACAATACACAGATCAATGTGAAGATTCAACCATCTTCAAGCGATTCATTGGTTCTTACCAGATCCTCCTCTTTACCCTCTTTGCAGTGTTGGCATCAACAGCTTTCATCTTTCTAGGTAAGGAGTCGTTATATTCAGCACCATGGACTTGGAAACTGCCTTCATTTCATTTCCCAAACTGAATGCATTCAGCACCATGGCACTTGGAAACTGCCTTCATTTCATTTCCCAAACTGAATGAGGATGAAAATTAGCTGTTTATCACATATAATTTATCACAAGTGGTTGAAAGTGTGTTAGTCTCCCTAGCCCTAGTCACATACTCCTTTTCAACTTACTACCACAAAGGAATAAACTGTGAAACAGACTCAGAAGCAGTAAACACTATGCAATCTTGACAGCTACTGTTGCTGAAATTAATAGCTAGAGACAAGTAATGTATCACTGTTGTCTATATCTGTATTCCCATCTTTGAACCAGAAGTTGAATGAAAATGCCCCCATAATGGATCAAGTAAAAATTTCCTTTAATGTATTACTATTAATCTAAAGTATTGTTTATTTATTATGGCTTCCAGAATATTAACTAGACACCTTTTTTTTCCACATCTCTCGTCTTTTTTTCTAGCATACAATGCCTTCCTCAACAAGATACAGACTATTCCAATTGTGTATGTACCAACTCCAGGACCCCAGCCAGGTAAACCACCACCAACCTCATCTTTGAAAAGATACATATACAATTTAATTCATTCAAGCCTTTTTCTTTCCCCCTTCTAGGTTCTTACACTTCCACATATTCTCCCCCTCCTTTCATGAATCCACAAGCCCCACTGGCCCAGAGTCGACTACAACACTGGTTATGGAGTATAAGACACTGAATCTTGCTTAGACAAGTCCCCTTTAACTGCAGAGAAATGGTGATTTATAGCTCTGAAAAAGGAACCTAGCAGCAATCTATGCTAAGCCTCTACAAACAAGACTTCTGAGAACTATAAATAAAGGACCCTAAGCAGTTTTATTTTTTAATTAAAGTAATGTGCTGGATTGTGTTGTAAAGATTCACTGTTAACAAAACATGAAGAGAAAAATCTCATTTATGCAGTATCCCAATTTAAAAATCAAACTCTTAAGATTTACCCAAAAAGCCTAGTGGTTAAAACTGTTCCAAATGGATTTTTTAAGTATTTGGTCACTTACTTGCCCCAAATGACTCTAATATTCCACTCTTCTGGTTGCCCCTGAATACCAAAGGCAGGTACTTCCTAGCAGTTAAACAAGACAACAAACAAGATATATCCAAAATGCATTTATTGGGATGGGTTTCCCATTCATTCAAGCAGGGTACTTTCAGTGCTGCTTCCTTCTGAAGGAACATCCTGCAAGAAAAAATTTCAGGGGTTAACCTTAGTACCTCGCCCACCCCTACAAAACAAGCAGATGCCTGGTGATCCATCCACATAAATCTACTTCATTACTTTTCTCAACTCCCTTAGCTACCTAATCATTTACATCACTTTTGGGGCTTCATATTACCTTAAGCCAATATAAAACCCTTTTGTCACCTATCCATCCCAACTTTACATGTTTACAAATACTCGATTTCTTATAAAAACTGCTCTTCCAAAAAACAAACTACCAAATCCAACAGTCTCAAAATTAACACTATACACGACCCCTCTCATCAATGCCTTTAACTTTTAACGAACAGTGAAAGATTCAAACCCAAAATTACATTAGTGGCTCGGCGCCTGTGGCTCAAGCGGCTAAGGCGCCAGCCACATACACCTAAGGTGGCGGGTTCGAATCCCCAGCCCGGGCCCGCCAAACAACAATGATGGCTGCAACCAAAAAATGGCCAGGCGTTGTGGCGGGCGCCTGTAGTCCCAGCTACTTGGGAGGCTGAGGCAGGAGACTCACTTGAGCCCAGGAGTTGGAGGTTGCTGTGAGCGTGATGCCATGGCACTCTACCCAGGGGGATAGCTTGAGGCTCCGTCAAAAAAAAAAAAAACAAAAACAAAAACAAAATTACATTAGTTAAGCCATTTACCTTCTGTAAGCCTTGCTTTTCCTCCTGTAGGCTGGCAGAGGACAGTAGAGCAACCAACACACAGAACTACTGTTTGTGCATGGCTAAACACCGTGGTGATTTTGTAGCATCCTGAGGGGGACCACGAAACATCAAAGAGTTAGGTTTACCCCCTTTTTATTCCCATAGCTTTCCTTAACATTTTAAGCCCAACTCATCTCATTCATTAGTTTTCCAAACATTTTAAGCCCAACTCATTTCATTCATTAGTTTTCTACCACAAAAGAAAAAAAGCTTACATATAGAATTTTGATTAGAGATGACTCTGAATTGAATCATGTCCCATAAAATTCAGGACCTTGCCAATATTGCAAGAAAATCAACGATAGTCTTACAGGATAATTAAGTAAAGCTGCTGGGCTGCATCCCGAGTACAACATAGCTCACACTACGACTTCCTCCGCCTGGTGAAGCCCAGCGCAACGCCAACAACCCTCCCCCTTACCTGGGCATTTCACGTCCATGAAGTAGGAGTTGGGGCTCTGCACCAGGCGCTTCTTCTTGTGTTTCCTCTTCTCCTCTTCTGGAGAGGGATGGAGGAGATCCTTTGCGAGCTAAGAGGAGCAGAAATGCATAGATTTAGAAACCAATGGCGAAAACGAGATGACGGAAAACAGCCCCCGCTATCACACACCGGGGAAAGCTCGCCCCGCGCGGCCCCTGGTGTCTGCGCAGCCGGGCCGCCATCTTATCTCCGCTCCGCTCCCGTCTATGCGGGCGGCCCGGGGCCGCTGCGGTCCCTGAAGTTACTGTCCTAAGTGCTGAGGGTAAACGAGGACCCTCTGCGATCCGAAATCAGCGTGAGGGGAGCGTGCGGACAGACGAGCGAGATCTCCGCCGCAACCTGCACCAAGAGACTCACAGGCATATTGGCGTGTGGAGGCCGTCCCCGCCGGAAAGGGGCGGGCCTGGAAGGCCCGCTGCTTATATGCGGCGCCCGCAGGAAGTGACGCGCGCGCTCGCGCAGCATGTCGGGAGGTCCTGCGCTCCGGCCGCCGCAGGGTGGTGAAGGGAGGTCTCCAAACGCTAGTTATCCCCTGGCCGTGTTCCCTTGTGAGGAGGTTAGCTGCCACCTTGACATCTGTGTGTCATTACTATTGACAGGGGTAAAGGGGGATTTTGTAAGTTTTGTGGCACGCTTTGACAGTTAAAGCATGATAAATAGGAATGGTTGAGGAAAACGAATCATATCTGAGACTTAACTTTTTTTTTGTAGAGACAGTCTCACTTTATCACCGTCGGGCGAATCTCTTGCCTCAGCCTCCGAGTAGCTGGACTACAGGCGCCCGCCACAACACCCGCCTATCCGCCTATTTTTTTTAATTGCAGTTTGGCCGGGGCCGGGTTTGAACCGGCCACCCTTAGGTATATGGGGCCGGCGTCCTACCTACTGAGCCACAGGAGCTGCCCAACTTCACTGGCTTTTTTCTTTCTTTCTTTTTTTTTTTTTTTTTTTGGCCGGGGTCTGGGTTTGAACCTACCACCTCCGGCATATGAGGCCAGAGCCCTGCTCCTTTGAGATAGGCGCTGCCCTGGACTTAACTGTTTTTCAATTACCCATAACTATGTTTCTATTGGTTTAGTTTAACCCTATGTAGCAATAAAGTATGTAAATATGAAGAAAAAGGCTCGGCGCCTGTAGCTTAGCGGCTAAGGCGCTGGCCACATACACCCCGGAGCTAGCGGGTTGGAATCCAGCCCAGGCCCGCAAACAATAATGACAACTACAACCAAAAAATAGCTGGGTGTTGTGCCGGGTTCCTGTAGTCCCAGCTATTTGAGAGACTGAGGAAAGAGAATCGCTTAAGCCCAAGAGTTAGAGGTTGCTGTGAGCTGTGATGTAAAGGCACTCTACCAAGGGTGACAACTTGAAGCTCTGTCTCAAAAAAAAAAAAAAAAAATGAAGAAAAAGCACGCTCCTCATATTTTCCCCACCATCAACCTACCCTTCTGGTTTGCCATTTTAAGTTTTGTTTTGTTTTGTTTTGTTTGAGACAGTCGCACTATATCGCCCTGGGTAGAATGCGGTGGTGTCACAGCTCACAGCAACTGAGGCTGGAGTGCTGTGCTGTCATAGTTCACAGCAACCTCAAATTCCTGGGCTCAAGCAATCCTCCGGCCTCAGCCTCTCCAGTAGCTGGGACTACAGGTGGCCTCCACTTTTTCTATTTTTAGTAGAGAGGAGTCTCACTCTCCCTCAAGTTGGTCTGTAACTCCTCATCTTCAACAATCCTCCCTCCTTGGTCTCCCAGAGTGCAAGCATTACAGGTGTTAGCCCCTGAGTCCTATAGGGTCTACCATTGGTACAATTTATTTTGTCTCGGCTGGGCAAACATAGCTCAGTGGTTATGGTGCAAGCCACCTGCTCCGGCGCCTGGTGGGTTCAAATCTGCTAAATAAACAAACAAAAAAATAGCCTGGTGTTGTAGTTGGAGCCTGTAGTCCTGGCTACTGGGGAGGCTGAGGCAAGAGAATCCTTGAGCCCAAGAGTTTGAGGTTGCTGTGAGCTATTATGCCACCACACTCTACCAGGGGGCAAGGAAGTGACACTCTGTCTCAATTAAAAAAATTTTTGTGTGTGTCCAGCTCAATGCCTGTGGCTCAAGTGGCTAAGGCGCCAGCCACATACACCTAAGGTGGCGGGTTCGAATCC
>NW_003852639.1:1473256-1474901 GCF_000181295.1 Otolemur garnettii | reverse complement strand
AGCCTGAATATAGATTCTTTTCCACCTGTACGATTATAGTCTTAGAAAATTCTCTAGAAATTGAATCGTTCAAAAAAATTCAATTGTTGAATCAAGACTAGGGACACTGAAAAGTACTACTAAGCTGACTTCCAATAAGGTTTTGCAAGTTTATACTCCCACATTCTTTTCCACACATTGACTTTCTTGCCAGAGAATGAAAAGGAACAAGACTACATTGTCTTCTGTAATAATAATGACCAAAGGTTTAAGGAAGTGTCCAATCTGCAGCCCATGGGGCACATGCTGATTTTTTTTTTTTTTTTTTGAGACAGAGTCTCACTTTGTCGCCCTTGGTAGAGTGCTGTGGTGTCACAGCTCACAGCAACCTCCAGCTCCTGGGCTTAGGTCATTCTCCTGCCTCAGCCTCCCAAGTAGCTGGGACTACAGGCGCCTGCCATAACACCTGGCTATTTTTTGTTGCAGTTTGGCTGGGGCTGGGTTTGAACCCACCACCCTCAGTATATGGGGCTGGCGCCCTACTCACTGAGCCACAGGCGCCACCCCCAGTTCTTTTTAGAAACAAAATCTTACTCTTGCTCAGGGTAGTCTTGAACTTATGAGCTCATGATTTTTATTTATTTATTTATTTTTTAGCAGAGTCTCTGAGACTAAAGTGCCATAGCATATAGCTCACAGCGACCTCAAACTCCTAGGCCCAAGAGGAGTATCTGAGACTACAGTTGCCTACCACAACACACCACTAGGTATTTTTTCTATTTTTTGTAGAGATGGAAGGCTTACTTTTACTCATGTTAGTCTCAAACTCCTGCGCTTAAGTAATCCACTAGCCTCTGCCTCCCAGAGTGCTGGGATTAGAGGCAATAACCACCACACCAGCCCACCACATGCTGATTTTGTGAGGATATTTTTTGCTTATCTGTGGTGTCCTATATCATGAAAAGTATGCAGAGATCTTATTTTAGCTAATTAGCTTTCTTTTGTGTTTGTGTATTTAATGTATGGCCCAAGACAGCTCTTATTCTTCCAATGTGTGGAAGAGAAAAAAAAAAAGGTCAGACACCACTGGTTTAGAATGTCCATTTGTAGGACTGGGTGAGGTAGCTCACCCCTGTAATCCTACCTAGCACTCTGGGAGGCCCAGGCTAGTGGATTGCCTTAGCTCAGGAGTTTGAGACTGGCTGAGCAACAGCTAGACCCTAGGCTCAGTGTCCATAGCTCAGTGATCGTAGCGCTGGCCACATATACTGGGGCTGGAGCTGCTCAAAGGAAATAGCCAGGACACAGATTGAAAGTACAAGCTTGCAAGAGGTGAGGCTCACCAAAGGTGAGGAGAGCCTCCAGCATTCCTTGCAGTGGATATTTATTGAGGGGATAA
Organism: Otolemur garnettii; assembly: GCF_000181295.1. Classification (NCBI taxonomy): domain Eukaryota; kingdom Metazoa; phylum Chordata; class Mammalia; order Primates; family Galagidae; genus Otolemur; species Otolemur garnettii. The sequence continues at coordinate 1,473,523 of NW_003852639.1, read as the reverse complement.
CAGGTGTGAAGAGTGCTCAGTGGGCGGCTCCTGTGGCTCAAAGGAATAGGGCACTGGCCTCATATGCCGTAGGTGGCAGGTTCAAACCCAGCCCCAGCCAAAAAAAAAGAGTGCTGAGTAATTACATACAGGAGCTACATGCTTAAAGACCACAAAAAGGAAACTAAGGGCTTTCTCCACAATTCCCACAATGAAGTACCATAAGATGTTTAAGGTTTAACACCTACTATCAAGTAACCGATCCTATCTCTTTTTTTTTTTTTTTTT
>NW_003852639.1:1467971-1471522 GCF_000181295.1 Otolemur garnettii | reverse complement strand
GCCTGTAGTCCCAGCTACTCAGGAGGCTGAGGCAAGAGAATCTCTTGAGCCCAAGAGCCCAAGAGTTTGAGGTTGCTGTGAGATGTGACACCATGGCACTCTACAGAGGATATAGGGCAACATAGTGAGACTGTCTCAAATAATAATAATAATAAAAAGCTAGACACTGTCTCTAAAAATAGCTGGGCATATGGCAGGCACCTGTAGTCCCAGCTACTTGGGAGGTTGAGGCAAGAGAACTGCTTGAAGAGTTTGAGGTTGCTGTGAGCTATGACACCATGGTACTCTACCAAGGACAAGAAAGTGAGACTCTGGCCAGGCATGGTGGCTCACGCCTATATCCCAGCACTTGAGAGGCGGACGCAGGAGGACTGCCTGAGCTCACAGGTTCAAGAGTAGCTGAGCAAAAGCAAGACCCCCATCTCTAAAAAATAGCCAGGTGTTGTGGTGGGCGCCTATAGTCCCAGCTACTTGGGAGGCTGAGGCAAGAGAATCACTTAAAACCAAGAGTTTGGGGTTGCTGTGTGCTGTGATGCCACAGCACTCTACCCAGGGCAACAGCTTGAGACTCTGTCTCAAATAAAGAACAAAAATTAGAATGCCCATTTGTTAGGCTGGGTGTAGTGGCTAATGCCTCTGGGAGGCCAAAGTCAGTGGATTTCTTGACCTGAGGAGTTTAAGACCAGCCTGAGCAAGAGCAAGACCCTGTTTCTACTGAAATTAGAAAAGCTAGCCAGGAGTAGCGTCAGGTGCCTGTAGTCCCAGCTACTCACGACTCACCAAGTGGAGGCGACACAATTACAGGTGTGAGCCACCTCACCTGGCCTATAGTAAAGGACTGATCACCAAGAAAAGTCCTTGTTGATTTCAGTGATGTCAATGTTTTCACAATGGCTGATGTCAAACTACCAAAGTAACATCATTGAACATAAGTTGATAAAAGATGTGTGCAATCTTTTCTTATGAGCCGATAAGAACTAATTCCATCCTAGCACTCTAAAAATAGCCCCGTGTTGTGGCAGGCTCCTGTAGTCCCAGCCACTCTGGAGGCTAAAGCAAGAAGATCACTTGAGCCCAAGAGTTTAAAGTTGCTGTGAGCTATGAAGGCACCGCACTGTACCCAGGGGGCCAAAGTGGTACTCTGTCTCAAAAAAAACAAAACAAAACAAGGTTCAGCATCTGTAGCACAGTGGTTAGGGCACCAGCCACATACACTGAGAGTGGCGGGTTCGAACCTGAACCGGGTCAGCTAAACAACAATGACGAGTGCAAAAAAAAAAAATAGCTGGGTGTTGTGGCAGGCGCTTCTAGTCTGCCAGCTACTTGGGAGGCTGAGGCAAGAGAATGGCTTAAGCCCAAAAGTTGGAGGTTGCTGTGAGCTATGATGCCATAGAAGTCTACCAAGGGCAACATAGTGAGACTCTGCCTCAAAAAAAAAAAAAAAAAAATGAGAGAGAGAGAAAAAACAAAAAACATTCCAGCCCACTGCTGATGGCCCAGAGAAACCTTTGAGGAAGTGGAGGAAATGACATTTAGGAAATCTGAAAGACAAGGAGCCAACCAAGCACATGTCTGGGAGAAGAGCATTTTAGGCTGAGGAAAGAGCCTGTGAATACAAAATCTAAGGACAAAATGTGCCTGGCCTAATTGAGAGAAAGGTTTTGTTTCTGGGGCTTGGAGAGCTAAGCAAAGAGTGTGGTGTGGGGTGGCCCTTGAGGCTCAAGGAGTAGGCAACTAGCCCCATATACCGGAGGTGGTGGGTTCAAGGCCGCCCAGGCCAAAAACTGTAAAAAAAAAAAAAAAAAAAAGAGTTTGCATTAATGTATACAGCTATCATTTAATAAAAAAATAAAATAAAATAAAAAAGAAAATCTAGCTGTGCCTGGCACTAGAAAAGTAAAGAAGGATCAAAATCATGAGCTGTTTAATGTCACAACAAATATGTATGGAACATAATAAACACAAGGAACTTTAAAAAAAATTAAAAAGTGCACTGTGGCTGGGTACCCATAGCTCACTGGCGCTGACCACATGCTCTGGTACTGTGTGTTTGAACCCAGCCCAGGCCTGCTTTAAAAAACAAACAAAAGAAAAAAACACAAAGTGCTGTGAGTCAAGAGTCCCCTGAAAGCAAGGATATGTCAGCATAAGCACAGCTCAGAGACATGAGCAAGAGCAAGAATAATGTATCACTGGGGATGAAAGGTCCACCTCCAGGGTCGGCTCAAGTGGCTAAGGCGCCAGCCACATACACCTAAGGTGGCAGGTTCGAATCCAGCCCCCGCCACCAAATAACAATGATGGCTGCAACCAAAAAATTGCCAGGTGTTGTGGCGGGCACCTGTGGTCCCAGCTACTTGGGAGGCTGAGGCAGTAGAGTCCCTTGAGCCCAGGCGTTGGAGGTTGCTGTGAGCTGTAATGCCACCACACTCCACCCAGGGGGACAGCTTGAGGTTCTGTCTCAAAAAAAAAAAAAAAAAGTCAAGTCCACCTCCAGGCGAAATAAGACTATTTATTTATTTATTTATTTATTTATTTTGAGACAGTTTCACTTTGGTACCCTTGGTAGAGTGCACTGACATCACAGCTCACAGCAACCTCCAGCTCCAGGGTTTAGGCGATTCTACTGCCTCAGTAGAATCGAGTAGAGTAACTGGGACTACAGACTATTTATTTATTTATTTAGAGACAGAGTTTCACTTTGTCACCCTCAGTAGACTGCCGTGGCATCACACGGCTCACAGCAACCTCTAAATCCTGGGCTCAGGCGTTTCTCTTGCCTCAGCCTCCCAAGTACCTGGGACTACCAGGTGCCCGCCACAATGGCTGGCTATTTTTTGTTGCAGTTTGGCAGGGGCAGGGTTTGAACCCACTACCCTCGTTATATGGGGCCGGCGCCCTACTCACTGAGCCACATGCGCCCCCTTATTTATTCATTTATTTTTGATACACAGCTCACAGCAACCTCCAATTCCTGGGCTCAAGCGATTCTCTTGCCTCCACCTCCCAAGTAGCTGGAACTACGGGCGCCCGCCCCAACGCCCAGCTATTTGTTGGTTGCAGTTGTCATTGTTGTTTGGCAGCCCGGGCTGGATTTGAACCTGCCAGCTCAAGTGTATGTGGCTTGCGCCTTAGCCGCTTGAGCCACAGGCGCCAAGCTCATTGAGAAGTAATTTAAAGGATAGCTATGACGTGGTTTGGTTGGTGAGGTAAAATCGAGAAGACAGGTCCGTGACAGCTTGAAGCGATAACGAGAGGGGAGATAACAGAGGAGAATTAATAGTTTGTGTTTCCGAAGGGACAAATAATGGACACAGAATGTGACAAGGGCATAGGAAATGTCCAAGGATGCCTTTTCACAATCAGTACATATTTCTATCCAAGGACAAGTCTACTGACCCAAGGAAAGCAGACATTTTGCGTTATTGTTTCCGAAGGTAGCGATAAACGTGTTTCTTTTTTTTTTTTTTTTTTGAGACGGAGCCTCAAGCTATCCCCTTGGGTAGAGTGCCATGGCATCACACTCACAGCAACCTCCAACTCCTGGGCTC
>NW_003852639.1:1464649-1467133 GCF_000181295.1 Otolemur garnettii | reverse complement strand
CTGCTGGTTCCCGGAGCCTGGGCGGGCAGAGCGAGGAAAGCTCCTTCCTGGCCCGGGCTCTCTCGGCCAAAGCTCCAATCCTGCCTCACCTCAACCCCGGCTCCCCCAGTGTCCGCCATGGCCAAAGCCTACGACCACCTCTTCAAGTTACTGCTGATCGGTGACTCCGGGGTGGGCAAGACTTGTCTGATCATTCGCTTTGCAGAAGACAACTTCAACAATACGTACATCTCCACCATCGGTGAGCCCACTGGCCGTACCCCAGGCCCCCAGTACCCCCCCCACCTCATCCTCAGTCTTCTAGATTACTAGTAACCCCACTTTTCAGTCCCCTTAGAGTAAGACTCCTAAATTGCAGTCTCTCAAACTCTGTTTCAGATTCACCCACCCCCATACATGTCTGGATGGTACCCAAAGCTTTAACCTCTCTAAAGCCTCCAGGTAACTATTTCGGTGGCTGCCAGTCCCTTGTTTTCTTGATAACATCTCCCTAATATCCCCAAATCCACACGAGCCCTTCTCTGTTTCCCTCTCAACTCTTTTCCCACACCATGTCCACCCAGAACTCCCCTGATCCACTCTCCACATTTCCTATATTCCTCTCCCTTGACGTCTGTCTCCTAGTTCTGCTGGCCTGCTGTCCGTGTGCTTTAAACTCCCATGGCGTCCCAACCTTACCACCTACTTTCCAGTCTTCCAACTCATCAACTTAAGTATCAGGGAAGGGTGAACAGGGTGGCTGGGTGTGCTGGAGGCTGGCCCAAGGACTGTGATCATGAACATGCAGTCAGCCTGGTGAAGAAAGTGGAAATGAGAGGACTTATGGGGTCTCTGACTCAGCCTGGTGAAACATCTCACTGGGACCCCCCAGCAGGCTTGGAACAGGCACCTAAGTTGCTACTGAGAACATTGTCTCCTCTTCTCCCTTCTCATCTTCTTCATCACTGGCTTGGAAAATAAGACAGGAAGTAACTCAGAACAATTCTGGTTACAAGGAAAGAAACAGTGCCCCTCTTTCCTAATTCAGTCCCAGGAGGAATACTTTTTAGCCTAAGAATTTCATAGCTCTGAGCTTGGCCCAAGAATCAATTCACATAGAATTGACTTTTTTCCTTACTCTTTAAAAGAGGGTGGATGAAGTGCCAACAGAACAGGGCTCTAAGAAAACAAAAGGGAAGAAGCAAGGAAAGTAATATTGGGGAGGAGACAGAGACTGAATTGAGGCAGTTGTCAGCTGACATAGCTGAGTGAACTCTAGAGGTGGCATGAGGGTTTTAAGCACCCTGCAGATGGGACTGGAGTGGTGGCTCATACCTATAATCCTAGCACTCTGGGAGGCCAAGGCAGGTGGATTGCTTGAGCTCACGAGTTTGAGACTAGCCTAAGCCAAAATTGAGACCCCATCTCTACTAAAAATAGAAAAACTCGGGAGGCTGAGGCAAGAGAATTGGCTAAGCCCAAGAGCTGGAGGTTGCTGTGAGCTGTGACACCACAGAACTCTACCGAGGGTGACAAAGTGAGACTCTGTCTCTAAAAATAAATAAATAAAATAAAAATAGGAAAACTTAGGCAGGAAGATCACTTGAGCCAAGAGTTGGAGGTTAGGCTGCTGTGAGCTGTGATGCCATGGCACTTTACCCAGGGGGGATAGCTTGAGTCTCTGTCCCAAAAAAAAGAGTTGGAGGTTGCTGTGAGCTATGATGCACTCTACCCAGGGTGACAGCTTGAGACTCTGCCTCAAAAAAAACCAAAACAGAGTCCCCTGCAGATCCCCCCCCCCACCTTTTTTTAAGAGACAGAGTCTCACTTTATCACCCTTGGTAGAGTGCCGTGGCATCACACAGCTCACAGCAACCTCCAACTCCTGGGCTTAGGTGATTGTCTTGCCTCAGCCTCTGAACCCCCCTGTAAAATTTTTATCACCTTCTCTCCTCCAAAATCTAAGTGAAAGCCATATTCTTGTTATGCAAGTATAGCTTTGAGAACTGGGTGTAGTGGCACATGGCTTCTAGAGGCTGAGGCAGGAGGATTGCTTTGGGTCAGTTCACAACCAGACTGGGTAATATAGTGAGACCCCATATCTAAAAGGAAAAGAAAGAAAAATACAATTTAAGGAAAATTCTCTAATTCTGCATTTCCAACAAGATTGTTCTCCTAGGTAATTTCTGGCATTGCTACTCCTCCTTTCCTGTCTTTCCCACCACACACACACACACACACATATATAAATATGCACACCCACATCTCAACTTTGGTGCACACCTTCCACCCCTAGGAATTGATTTCAAGATCCGCACTGTGAATATAGAGGGGAAGAAGATCAAACTGCAAGTCTGGTGAGTGAATCCCTCAGGATGCCTAACTACACTTCCCCATTTCCTTGTTTTGCTTAGCCTCCTGAGTAGCTGGGACCACAAGCACCCACTATGATACCTGGCTAGTTTTTCTAATTTTAGTAGAGATAGGTTCTGACTTTTTTTTTTT
>NW_003852639.1:1454984-1463833 GCF_000181295.1 Otolemur garnettii | reverse complement strand
GAGTCTCCTGCCTCAGCCTCCCAAGTAGCTGGGACTACAGGCACCCGCCACAATGCCTGGCCATTTTTTGGTTGCAGCCATCATTGTTGTTTGGCGGCCTGGGCTGGGGATTCGAACCCACCACCTTAGGTGTTTGTGGCTGGCGCCTTAGCCTCTTGAGCCACAGGCGCCGAGCCGACCCTGAAGATTTGTAAGTGGGGTGAGGCTCAATGGAGGTCTTATGATGTGACATGTAAGAGCAGACAGGGGTTCAAATCCTAGTTCTGTTACTTGTTGCCAGACCCTCAATAGTTATTCAGCTTATCCAACTCTTTCCTCATTTGTACAATAGGTACGATAAAGTATGTCTAGTAAGAATGGAGTGGGCGGTGCCTATGGCTCAAAGGGGTAGGGCACCAGCCTCATATACTGGAGGTGGCGGATTCAAACCCAGACCCCAGCAAAAAAAAAGAACGGAGTGAGGAGTTCACACACACACACACACACACACACACACACACGGGAGGGTGCCAGCCACATACACTGAGGGTGGAGGGTTCAAACCTGGCCAGGGCCAGCTAAACCAGAATAACTATAACAACAACAAACTAGACGGGGCTCTCCGCCTGTGGTTCAAGCAGCTAAGGCACCAGCCACATACACCTGAGCTGGCGGGTTCGAATCCAGCCCGGGCCTGCCAAACAATGACACTGCAACCAAACATAGCCGGGTGTTGTGGGTGCCTGTAATCCCAGCAACTTGGGAGGTGGAGGCAAGAGAATCTCTTGAGCCCAGGAGTTGGAGGTTACTATGAGCTGTGATGCCATAGCACTCTACCCAGGGCGACAACTTGAGGCTCTATCTCAAAAAAAAATAGCCGGGTGTTATGGCAGGCACCTGTAGTCCCAGTTACTCGGGAGGCTGAGGCAAGAGAATTGCTTAAGCCCAAGGGTTTGAGGTTGCTATGAGCCTTGACGCCATGGCACGCTACCCAGGGTGACAGCTTGAGACTGTCTCAAAATAAAAGAGGAAATGGAGTGAGGGGCCAGGCGTAGTGGCTTACACTTGTCACCCTAGCACTCTGGGAGGCCGAGGTGGGTGATTGCTTGAGCTCAGGAGTTTGAGACCAGCCTGAGCAAGAGCAAGATCCCAACTCTAAAAATAGCCAGGCATTGTGGTAGGTGCCTGTAGTCCTTAGCTACTCAAAAGTTTGAAACAAGAGAATTGCTTGGGCCAAGAGTCTGAGGTTGCTGTGAGCTATGATACTACGGCACTCTACCAAGGGTGACAAAGTGAGATTCTTTCTCAAAAAAAAAAAAGAGAGACATTTTTTTTTGGGCCTGTACCCTCTTTTTTTTTTTTTTTTTTTTAAGAGACAGAGTCTCACTTTATCGCCCTCAGTAGAGTGCTGCGGCATCACACAGCTCACAGCAACCTCCAACTCCTGGGCTTAGGCAATTCTTTTGCCTCAGTCTCCCAAGTAGCTGGGACTATAGGTACCGACCACAATGACCGGCTATTTTTTTGTTGCAGTTTGGCTGGGGCCGGGCTTGAACCTGCCATGCTCAGTATATGAGGCCGGCGCCCTACCCACTGAGCCACAGGAACTGCCCCCAAAAGTTAAATTCTTAGGGAGAGCAATTCTCCCCTGGAAAACTCTTCCCTCCATCCCACTCCATGAAACCTTCTACTTCTTCAGGGACACAGCTGGGCAAGAGCGTTTCAAGACGATAACTACTGCCTATTACCGAGGAGCCATGGTATGAAGTGTGGTTCTGGAGAAGAGATGAAGGTGTGAGGCAATAGAATATAGTTCTGTGGGTTTCTTACCTCCCTTATGAAGTAAAAAAGTTTAAAAGAAAGAGTACAGTTTTATGACAACAAAGGTTCCAGATCTGGGGGAGGGAAAGATGGGGGGGTACATTGTGAGTTGTAGAGAGCCCAACATATCACAGTGTTTAGACATGATGAACTTGTAGAACCACTTAGAGGGCAGTGGGAAACCTAAACAAGAATATGGTCCAAGGTGAAATTTGCCATCCTCCAGGGCATTATCCTAGTGTATGACATCACAGATGAGAAGTCTTTTGAGAATATTCAGAACTGGATGAAAAGCATCAAAGAGGTGAGGACCCTCTAAAAGAGTTCAGGGAACTGGGAAGAATCTGGAGGATGAAGGGGAGTGTAAAATAGGCAAGACCCAACTTTTACTCATCTTTCCCTTTTGCCCCCAGCATGCCTCAGCTGGGGTGGAGCGCCTCTTGCTGGGAAACAAGTGTGACATGGAGGCCAAGAGGAGAGTGCAGAAAGAGCAGGCTGATAAGGTGGGTGTTGGGTGGATGGTGTTCCAGACCTGAGCTGGGAGGGCCAAGACAGGGTTGGATTACAGAGGACTTGAGTGTTGCCCTTAATCCAACTCTTTCTTTCCCACTTCACCACTATAGTTGGCTCAAGAGCACGGAATCCGATTTTTTGAGACAAGTGCTAAATCCAGTGTGAATGTGGCTGAGGTGAGACCTACCCCACCTCAAAGAGATGGAGTATGTAGTCTTACCTCCAGACTGTTCTCATCAATGTCTCCTCTCCCCACTATTAGGCTTTTAGTTCCCTGGCCCGGGACATCTTGCTGAAGTCAGGAAGCCGGAGACGAGTAAGTTAGTTCTGCTGGGCTAGGTAAAACTACATGTGTGTGTCTGTGTTATGTCTGTGTCTGTCTTTGTTTTTAGAGACAAAGTCTCATTTTATTGCCCTCGGTAGAGTGCTGTGGAGTCACAGCTCACAGCAACCTCCAGCTCCTAGGCTTAGGCGATTCTCTTGCCCCAGTCTCCCAAGTTGCTGGGACCACAGGCGCCTGCCAGAACGCCCGGCTATTTTTCCTGTTGCAGTTTGGCTGGGGCTGGGTTTGAACCCGCCACCCTCGGTATATGGGGCCGGCGCCCTACTCACTGAGCCATGGCACCGGCCCCCATGTCTGTGTTCTGTGCGTGTCCATGTCTGTTACTGTGTTTGTGTTCTGTGTTTGTATGTGTGTCTGTGTGTGTGTCTGTATGTATGTCTGTGTGTTTCTGTGTTGGGGGTAAAAACTGAGTAGGGGGAAGTGCTAAGATCTCCCAGAGGGTGGATTGACTTCAACAGTTGATAGCCTCATCCCACCACTAGCCCTTCACACCTATACCCTCCCCCCTTCTCCCTCTAGGGAAATGACAACAAGCCACCCAGCACTGACCTGAAACCCTGTGACAAGAACACCAAGTGCTCTCTCAGCTGAGGACCCTTTCTTGCCTCCCCACCCTAAACCTGGAAGCTGAACATGAGGGAGGCAAGGCTGAGGGGGTTGGTGGGATAGACAGGTAGATGATAAGGAGAATGAGGAGAAAATGGAGAAGACAAAAAGGGAAAGTAGGAATGAAGGAAAGAAGCAGAGAGAAGGGAAGGGAAAGAGTTGAGGAAGTGAAAGAAAGGGATAGGAAGAGAAAGAGGAGGAAAGGTAAGGATAGAAGGCCTTAGGCCTCAGACCTTCCCTGGGTTTTCAGGGCAAACAAAAATATAAATTCATTGATTTAGCCCATAACTAGATCAGGTTATAATTTCCTGTGAAAGGCTGACTCAGCATCCCTTTCTGAAGGTTTGGGTCTATTCTGTAACTCTGTATGGTCTTTCTTGGTATTAAAGACCATCAATTGTATAAATGTCCATGGTTTGGGTACTTTTTTTGTGGGGGAGGGAGAGTGTCACTCTGTTGTTCTCAGCAGAGTGCCATGGCGTCAGAGATCAGAGCAACCTCAAACTCTTGAGCTCAGGTAATCCTTAGCTGCTAGAGCCACAGGCACTGAGACACATCTTTTATTTTTTTGCAGTTTTTTTTTTTGGCCAGGGCTGGGTTTGAACCCACAACCTCTGGCATATGGGGCCGGTGCCCTACCCTTTTGAGCTATAGGCACTGCCCTGACCCATCTTATTTTTTGGAGATACTAGGCTCTGCATGTTGCCCAGGCTGGTCTCAAACTCCTACCCTTAATCAATCCTCTCATCTCGGCTTCCCAAAGTGCTGAGCCATGTGCCCAGCCTCAAACCCAATTCTTGGGTCTCCAAAGAAGTTGGTCTGCCTGAATTTCTTTCTTTTTTTTTTTTTTTTTTGAGACAGAGCCTCAAGCTATCCCCCTGGGTAGAGTGCCATGGCATCACAGCTCACAGCAACCTCCAACTCCTGGGCTCAAGCGAGTCTCCTGCCTCAGCCTCCCAAGTAGCTGGGACTACAGGCACCCGCCACAACGCCCGGCCATTTTTTGGTTGCAGCCATCATTGTTGTTTGGTGGGCCTGGGCTGGGGATTCGAACCCACCACCTTAGGTGTTTGTGGCTGGCGCCTTAGCTGCTTGAGCCACAGGCACTGAGCCTGCCTGAATTTCTGAATTTGGCTGAATTCCCATGGCACCAGGACTAGTCATATCTTCCCCAGTGGTTTAACTGGTGAGGAAAACAGCAAGGAGCAAGAGGTAGGGCTGAGTTCAGTGGGAGACTGAGACAAGTGAAACACCTGAGCTTAGGAGTTCAAGACCAGCCTCAGCAAGAGTAAGACCCCATCTGTAGTCTCTATTAAAAACAGAAAAACTAGGGCAGTGCCTGTGGCTCAGTGAGTAGGGCACTGGCCCCATATACCGAGGGTGGCGGGTTCAAACCCGGCCCTGGCCAAACTGCAACAACAACAACAAAAATAGCCGGGCGTTCTGGCAGGTGCCTATAGTCCTAGCTACTGAGGAGGCTGAGGCAGGAGAATAGCCTAAGCCCAGGAGTTAGAGGTTGCTGTGAGCAGTGATGTCCCAGCACTCTACCAAGGGCAATAAAGTGAGACTCTGTCTCTAAAAAAAAAAAGAAAGAAAGAAAAACTAGCCACAGGCATTATGCAGGGCACCTATAGTCCCAGCTACTCAGGAGATGGAGGCACAAAGATTGCTTGAGCCCAGGAGTTTGAGGTTGCTGTAAGCTATGATGCCAGGGCATTCTACTCAAGGGGACTGAGTGAGACAACTCTGTCTCAAAAAACAACGGGCGGCACCTATGGCTCAAGGAGTAGGGTATTAGCCCCATATACTGGAGGTGGTGGGTTCAAACCCAGCCTCGGCCAAAAACAACAACAAAATGTGAATTCAGGCTTGCTACACAGCCCCCTCAAGTATGTGTTGTCCCTTTCATCATACACAACACAGCAAAACTATCTCACAGATTTGATCTTTTATCAGATCAATGAAAATGTCAGATTTGATTAGGACAAAATGTACTATTATAAGTTTTATTCATGTATACAACATTCAAGCCGATCAAGAAATCCCCAACCCGGCTTGGTGCCTGTGGCTTAAGTGGCCAGGGCGCCAGCCACATACACCTGAGCTGGCAGGTTCCAATCCAGCCTGGCCCGCCAAACAACAATGATGGCTGCAACCAAAAAATAGCCGGGTGTTGTGGTTGTGGCGGGTGCCTGTAGTCCTAGCTTTTTGGGAGGTGGAGGCAGGAGAATTGCTTGAGCCCAGGAGTTGGAGGTTACTGTGAGCTGTGATGTAACAGCCCTCTACCCAGGGCGACAGCTTGAGGCTCTGTGTCAAAAAAAAAAAAACCCCAACCCTTAATTGTAACAGTGGATGGCTACCAGACAGCAGCCAAGTCTCCTTTTCTGCTGCTGTTTCTGTTGGTAAAACAACACTCAGAAATCTAATGATACTGTGAGAAATAATTGATAAATTTAATAAAATAATTGAACACATGGATTAAGTTTCCAAGTTTTGGAGATGAAATAAGCCTTATTTATTGTGGCTAATACTTGAATTTTACCACAAACATCACAGCTGGCTTAACTGGCTCAAGAGATGAGGAAAGACTGAACACTTGGTGGCTTCTAGGAAGGAGACTGACATCTTCATCATACCAAAGAGCAGATATTTTAAAATCCAGTTTCAGAGTAGAGATCCCAGATAGTTGCTTGGTAAGGTTATTGGAAGTGAAATCTTTTTTTTTTAAATAGAGACAGAGTCTTACTTTATCGCCCTCGGTAGAGCACCGTGGCGTCACACAGCTCACAGCAACCTCCAACTCCTGGGCTTAGGCGATTCTCTTGCCTCAGCCTCCCAAGTAGCTGGGACTAGAGGAGCTTGCCACATCACCTGGCTACAAATCTTTTTTCTTTGTTTTAAATGTTTGAATTTTTTTATTTTTTGAGACAGAGTCTCAAGCTGTTGCCCTGGGTAGAGTGCTATGGCATCACAGCTCACAGCAACCTCACTCTTGGGCTTAAGCAATTCTGTTGCCTCAGTCTCCCAAGTAGCAGGGATTACAGGTGCCTGCCACAACGCCTGGCTATTTTTTGGTTGCAGTTGTCGTTGTTTTAGCTGGCCCAGGCTGGGTTCGAAACTCCCAGCCCTGGTGTATGTGGCCAGTGCCTTACCCACTAAGCTATGGGTGCTGCCTTTTTTTTTAAGACAGTCTTATTATGTCGCCCTCAGTAGAGTGCCATACCATCCTAGCTCACAGCAACCTCACACTCTAGGGCTTAAATGATTCTCTTGCCTCAGCCTCCCAAGTAGCTGGGACTACAGGTGCCCGCCACAACTCCTGTCTATTTTTGTTGTTGTTGTTGTTGTAGTTGTCATTGTTTAGCTGGCCTGGACCAGGTTCAAACCTGCCAGCCTGGTTGTATGTGGCCAGGCACCCTACCCACCAAGCTATACCCACCACCAATTTTTCTATTTTTTTCTGTAGAGACAGTTTCACTTTATTGCCCTCGGTGTAGAGTGCATTGGCGTCACACAGCTCACAGCAACCTCCAGCTCCTGGGTTTAGGCTATTCTCTTGCCTCAGCCTCCAAATAGCTGGGACTACAGGCGCCCGCTATTAACGCCTGGCTATTTTTTTGTTGCAGTTTGGCTGGGGCTGAATTTGAACCCGCCACCCTTGGTATATGGGGCCAGCACCCTACCGAGCCACAGTCGCCACCCAATTTTTCTATTTTTTTGTATGGTCTTGCTGTGTTGCTCAAGATAATCTCAAACCCCTGGCCTCAAGCAATCCTCTGCCTTGGCCACAAAATGCTGGGATTACAGCCATGAGTTTCCTTTTCTCTTTTTGAAACAGAGTCTCACTTTGTCATCCTCAGTAGTGGCATTATAGCTTATAGCATCCTCTAACTCTTGGGCTCAGGGATTCTCTTGCCTCAGCCTCCCCAGTAGCTGGGACTACAGGCATGTGCCACAACACCAGGCTATTCTGTTTGTTTGTTTGTTTTTTAGATAGAGTCTCACTTTGTCACCCTCCCTAAAGTGCAGTGTTACAGTTCACAGCAACCTCCAGCTCTTGGACTTAGGCGATTCTCTTGCCTCAGTCTCCCAAGTAGCTGGGACTACAGGCGCCTGCCACACGCCCGGCTATTTTTTTGTTGCAGTTTGGCCGGGGCAGGTTCAAACCCTGCCACTCTCGGGATATTGGGCCAGCGCCCTACCCACTGAGACAGAGGCACCGCCTAATGCCCGGCTATTTTTTTTTTTTATTTTGCAGTTTTGGCCGGGGCTGGATTTGAACCCGCCACCTCTGGTACCCTACTCCTTTGAGCCACAGGCGCCACCCTAACGCCCGGCTATTTTTAAGAGAGTGATACCCGAATTTTGCTCTTCAGTAGGTTCTTGGTCTCAGTGATTTGAAGAATGAATCTGTGGCCCACAGATCAGTGGTAAGACAGGATTTATTTACAGAAAAGAATACAGAAGCACCAGAGCTCCTGGCAGAGAGAACACCCAAGTCAGGAGAGAAAAACTCGCTCCCTCTGTCTCTCTCGATTCTTTGTCTAGGGGTATATATAGTCACATGGGGCTTTCTGTAGTTAAATTTAGTATTGGTAGTTAGTCTGGGACTCTTTGTGACATAACTGGGACACTCAGTAGTTAACATTTATTTTTTTTTGAGACAGAGCCTCAAGCTGTCCCCCTGGGTAGAGTGCTGTGGCATCACAGCTCACAGAAACCTACCTCCAACTCATGGGCTCAAGCAAGTCTCCTGCCTCCGCCTCCCAAGTAGCTGGGATCACAGGCACCCACCAAAACGCCAGGCTATTTTTTCTTTTGGTTGCAGCTATCGTTGTTAGGCCGGCCTGGGTTGGATTTGAACCTGCCACCTTAGGTGTATGTGGCTGGCACCTTAGCCACTTGAGCCACCGGCACCGAGCCCAGTAGTTAACATTTAGCATGTCTGGGACAACATCATGAACGAATCAGTACAATGCCTTTCATTCCCAAGCCTAGGAAACTTACATAAAATTGACCAGGCCTAAAAAATTCCCTGTTCAGCCTAAGGTGCTGGTGTCTCCCCAGCAGTTGTCTGGCCCCTCTGGCTACTGGAGCCTCTTGCACAGCCCCCCTACCTGCCCTCCAGCCTGCTGGTTCCTCTGCTTGCTGCCACAGCATCAATACCACCAAAGTGGAGGCAGCTGGTCCAGCCCCCCAGTTCCACAAGCTGGCTGGGATGTCACTTGTCCTGTATCAAGAGGTCTTGCTCTGGCTCAGGGTAGTCTTGAACCTGTGAGCTCAGGCACTCCACCCGCCACCGGCCTCCCTGATTGGATTACCGGCATGAGACTTTTTTTTTTGTAGAGACAGAGTCTCACTACATCACTCTCATAGAGGGTGTCATAGTTCACAGCAACCTCCAACTTCTGGATTTAGGTGATTCTCTTGCCTCAGCTTCCCAAGTAGCTGGGACTACAGGTGCCCGCCACAACGCCCTGCTGTTTTTTTGTTGTTGTTGCAGTTTGGTTGGGGCTGGGTTTGAACCTGCCACCCTCAGTGTATGGGCTGGCGCCCAAAGCTGCTTTTTTTTTTTTTTTTTTTTTTT
>NW_003852639.1:1453116-1454335 GCF_000181295.1 Otolemur garnettii | reverse complement strand
AGGAGACTCGCTTAAGCCCAGGAGTTGGAGGTTGCTGTGAGCTGTGATGCCATGGCACTTTACCCAGGGGGATAGCTTGAGGCGCTGTCTCAAAAAAAAAAAAAAGAAAACGAAATCTCATGGCCCCATTGTCTGGGAGGCTGCAGATAACTCGTATATGTGAAACTAGGAGGCAAATTAGGGCAGAATTAGGATAGTGACTAATACATTATCAGACAAAGCATGAACTTAGCGTGTGGGGCAAGTCACTCAGAGTATATACCAGGGTTTCACTCCAGGAGGATGGAAATTTGGCATGCATGAATTTTTAGCCTGGGAATTGAAAGTCCAGGCTGCCTCTGCGCCAGCCACATACACCTAAGGTGGCCGGTTTGAATCCAGCCCAGGCCGGCCAAACAACAATAACGGCTGCAACCAAAAAAATGGCTGGGCGTTGTGGGGGGCACCTGTGGTCCCAGCTACTTGGGAGGCTGAAGCAGGAGACTCGCTTGAGCCCAGGAGTTGGAAGTTGCTGTGAGCTGTGATGCCACAGCTCTCTACCCAGGGGGATAGCTTGAGGCTCTGTCTCCCAAAAAAAAAAAGTCTAGGCTTAGCTGCAGCTTGGTGACCTTGGACACATCCCTTAGACGCTCTGTCAAAACTCCTAAAATCGGGATAGCATACTTCATTTGCATCTCAAAAAATGCACATTAGCGTTTTTGTTTTACACAGAACCCTGAGAACTAGACGCTATCCTCAGGTAATGTAGCTAATAAGACCCTGAACCTGGCTGGGCGCTAGTAGCGCAGTGGTTATGGCGCCAGCCACATACACAGAGGTTGGTGGGTTCAAGCCCGGCGGGGCCAGCTAAAAAACAAATGACGACTGAAACAAAAAATAGCCAGGCTTCGTGGAGGGCGCCTGTAGTCCCACCTACTTAGGAGGCTGAAGCAAGAGAATCGTTTAAACCCAAGAATTTAAGGTTGCTGTGACCTGTGACGCCATGGCACTGTACCGAGGGCTGTTAACTTACTGAGACTCTGTCTCAAAAAAAAAAAAAGAAAAAGACCCTGAACCTAGATTTTATTTTATTTATTTATTTTTGTAGAGACAGAGTCTCACTTTATTGCCCTCCGTAGAGTGCCGTGGCGTCACAGCTCACAACAACCTCCAACTCCTGGGCTTAGGCATTTCTCTTGCCTCAGCCTCCCAAGTAGCTGGGACTAAAGGGGCCCACCAC
>NW_003852639.1:1449847-1453030 GCF_000181295.1 Otolemur garnettii | reverse complement strand
CCCACTGAGCCACAGACGCCACCCTTATTTTTTTTTTTTTAGAGACAGTTTCACTTTATCACTCTCAGTAGAGTACTGTGGCGTCACAGCTCACAGCAAACTCCAGCTCTTGGGCTTAGACGATTTTCTTGCCTCAGCCTTCCCAGTAGCTGGGACTACACGCCCCGCCACAACGCCCAGCTATTTTTATTGTTGTTGCAGTTTGGCCGGGGCTGGGTTCAAACCCGCACCCTTGGTATATGGGGCCGGCGCCCTACTCATTAAGCCACAGGCGCCGCCCTGAACCTAGACTTTATACTTTTTGTAACATCAAATCTCATAGCTTTCTCATTCCACTGACGATTATTCCACTAGGTAGGAGCATGGGAGAGTTGAGAAGGTTGGAGGACGTTATTCGAAGGACTGGTTCTGAGAAGTAGCTAAGCATTAACCTGAACTGAGACGACGATGTTCACCTGTGTAGGAGGCACCCAGAGACAACAAAGTTTCACGTTCTTCTGTCTTGGATGTCTTTTTCTGCAGAAAGGGAAAAACAGTTTTGCATCCATCCCTTGACCTCCAACCTAGCTTCACCAGACCATCGAAGGCAGTAAGGATGGGATTGCCAAGGGTGTCAGAGTCTAAAGCTTAATGGGGAATCCCAGGCTTTTAAAAAGGGAGCAAAGTCTTGAGAGCGACGTATTGTTCCTTTTTACACCTTACTACTTACCTAGTCCATAACGCACAAATGGGTAAGAGCCCAGGGAGCAGCGAACCCGAGAATCTAGCAATCCTCGGCCGCCGCAGTTTCCTTGATTCGCTCAAAGACTACCAGGACCACAATGCAACAGGCCGCCAGGCCAATTCCCAGAGAGCAGCGGGCGAGGCGCTACCGACCGCCAATCCCCTGCGGATGACGACGGGCCGCTCTGGGCCTGCGCCCCAGGATCCTCCGCGCGACAAAATGGCCGCGCCGGGGGCGGAGACGGAGGTGCCAAGGTGGTAGGCCAGTGGGTCCTCGCTCGGCCTTTCTTTCAGGCCCTGCGGGTTTCACGGAAGTAACGCGCGTCTGTAGACAACAAATGAACATAGCCTTTTCTCGCCGTGGACACGAGGACGTTCAGATAGAGCCTGTGCTCTAGAGGCAATCCCAGCATTTCGCCGCGCGACCCCGGAAGGGCTGCACAGTAAGGGGGGCCTCAGCGCTCTGACAGAGGCGCGAGGCCAGACGAGCAGATCCCCTCTGTTCGGACGGGTGAGACACGCCCTCCATGCCTGCGGGCGCGGGGAGGCGTGGCCTCCTTCTAGGCCGCCACCTCTGCTGGCTGCTCTGCGCTTTCTCGCTCAAACTCTGGTAAGAAAGGGGCTGAAGGGAGGGAAAAGGAGGGCACAGGAGGACCGGATCATCTCCACCTCAGGAGATTGGGGAGACCTTGTCCACGGACAGCAGAGGTGCCCTGCTTTCTGGAATTGACTTTTGCCCCTTCTCCCACCCGCTGCAGCCAAGCAGAGGCTTCAGAGCCAGAGGAGAAACTGTCAGGTGGGTGATTGTCTCGGAACCTGACACCCCCATGTACCAAGAGCACAGGTGGAAGAGGGTAGCCCCACATGGAATGAAGGCAAATGCTGTGCTGGGAAGGTGGATAGGCAAAGTCTTTTAGATAAATGTTTTCTGAATGGTCAGGGATTGGCATTTCTTTCCACTTGTAGTAAACACCTCGAATTTGCCGTGCTGGCTGGTGGAAGAGTTTGTGGTGGCAGAAGAGTGTGCTCCATGTTCTAATTTCCGGACTGTGAGTATCTGTTTTCTCTCCACTTTTTCTCACATCTAAGCAGTCCCCAAGTCTTATTAATAAAGTGAGCCTTTGCATTGTCTTTTCTTCCTTCTGTTTATGGTCCCAGTGTATGTCCAAATCTGTACTTGTCTTCCGAAAATGTGCCTGTTTTTTTCCCCCCAAGTTAATGGCAGTATTCAACTGGTGAGCATGTTTTGTTTATTTTTATTCATTCATTCAGAGACAGAGTGTCTCTGTTGCCCTGGGTAGAGTGTGCAACCTCAAATTCTTGGGCTCAAGTGCTCCTCTTGCC
Source organism: Otolemur garnettii (assembly GCF_000181295.1). Lineage (NCBI taxonomy): Eukaryota > Metazoa > Chordata > Mammalia > Primates > Galagidae > Otolemur > Otolemur garnettii. The sequence goes on along the minus strand of NW_003852639.1, from coordinate 1,450,963 downwards.
TCCGTGTCCTGAATAGCTGGGCATAGAGGCACATGCCAAGATGCCTAGCTAGTTTTTTTTTTTTTTTTTTTTTTCTATTTTTAGTAGAGATAGTCTCTAGCTCAGGCTGGTCTCAAATTCATGAACTCAAGCAGTCCACTGGCCTTGGCCTCTCAGAGTGGTAGGATTACAGGGGTAAACTACTACACTGGCTTGCTCATTTTTAGTAAGTATGCTGTAGAATCTGGCCTTGTCTCCCCAAGATTACTAACCCTAAAGTGTTCTTTCTAGCCAGGCTTGGTGGCTCTCACCTGTAATCCTAGCACTCTAGGATACTGAGGCAGATGGATTGCTTGAGCTCAGGAGTTCCAGTCCAGCCTCAGCAAGAGTGAGACCCTGGGCTAGGTTGGTGGTTCTCGACTGTAATCCCAGCACATGGGAGGCTGAGGCGGGTGAATTGTCTGAGCTCACAGATTAGAGACCAGCCTAAGCTAGAGCAAGACCTTGTCTCTAAAAATAGCCAGGTGTTGTGGCTGGTAACTGTAGTCCCAGCTACTTGGGAAGCTGAGGCAAGAGGATCGCTTAAGTCCAGGAGTTTGAGGTTGCACTAAGCTGTGGTGCCATAGCACTCTTCCAAGGGTGACAAAATGAGACTCTGTCTCAAAGAAAAAGGGCAGCACCTGTGGCTCAGAGGAGTGGGGCGCAGTCCCTTTTTACTAGAGGTGGTGGTACCAACCCCAGCCAAAAACAAACAAACTAACAGTGAGACCCTGTCTTTACTAAAAATAGAAAAATTAACTGGGCATTGTGGCAGATGCCTGTAGTCCTAGCTATTTGAGAGGTAGGAGGATCACTTGAACCCAAGAGTTTGAGGTTGCTGTTAGCTATGATAATGCCATGGCATTCTACCCAGGGCAACAGAGTGAGACTTCTGTCTCAGAAAAAAATAAATAAAAGTGTTCTTCTAATACATGGTACTAATCATGTAACCACCATGTCCATGTCCACCATCTGAATCAGAACTCCTTATTAGCTGTTACTTGCCAACTCTGAGCCATACCTGGGCTCCTGCCCCTTCTGATTGTCAGCCTTTCTATTTCTCCTGTTGCTTCTTCCTAACATGTATTTTTTTTTTTT
>NW_003852639.1:1447978-1449769 GCF_000181295.1 Otolemur garnettii | reverse complement strand
TCTCCTGCCTCCGCCTCCCAAGTAGCTGGGACCATAGGCGCCCGCCACAACGCCTGGCTATTTTTTGGTTGCAGCCATCATTGTTGTTTGGCGGGTCCAGGCTGGGGATTCGAACCCGCTACCTTAGGTGTACGTGGCTGGCGCCTTAGCCGGTTGAGCTACAGGCGCCGAGCCACCTAACATGTATTTTGGTCCATCTCTTGGCAGAAAACCACCCCTGAGTGTGGTTCCACAGGGTATGTAGAGAAAATCACATGCAGCTCATCTAAGAGGAATGAGTTCAAAAGGTGAGTGCCATCTGTCTCCTCTGAGATCACCTACTTGGGTCCTATGACTATGTTTATTTGTTTATTTATTTATTTATTTTAGAGACAAAGTCTCCATTGCCCTGGGATTGAGTACCATGGCGTCATAGCTCACAGCAACATTAAACCCTTGAGCCCAAGTGATTCTCTTGCCTCAGCCTCTGAGTAGCTGGGACTACAGACACCCACCAGAATGCCTGGCTACTGTTTTTTAGAGATAGGGTCTCGCTCTTGCTCAGGCTGTTCTTGAACTCTTGAGCTCAAGCAAACCACCCACCTCGGCCTCCCAGAGTGCTGGTATTACAGTCATGAACCACCACACCCAGCCCATCTCCTTTGACTTTAGATAGATCAGTGGTTCTCAACCTTTCTCATGCCGCAAACCTTTAATAGTCCAAAGGGGTTGCAACCCACAGGTTGAGAACCACTGCAATAGATGGTCCCACCTCTTCCTCCAAGTAGCTTGGTATATTGGAAAGAAGGGCTTTGGAGCCAAATTCCTTGAACCCAAGTCCCAGCTCTGCTCCTAGCACTGTGTCATTGGTCATATTTTCTCATGAGTAAAATTGGCTAATATTAGCTTTGCTTATCTCACCAGAGGATAAATTAAATGATGTGTTTAGTAGTAAACACATCAGGAAGCTGACTCTGGGCCAAGCACAGTAGCTCACACGTATAGTCCGGGCACTTTGAGAGGTTTATATGGGAGATTGCTTGAGGCCAAGAGTTCAAGACTAGCTTGGGCAACATAGCAAGACCCCTGCCATGGGGTCCATCTGCCTCTTTTTCTCTAAAGAGAAAAAAATGTTTGTTTTTGAGACAGAGTCTGACTTTATCGCCCTCACTAGAGTGCCATGGCATCATGGCTCATAGCAAACTCTTGGGCTCAAGTGATTCTCTTGCTGTAGGCTCTTGAGTAGCTGGGACTACAGGGGTCCGCCACAACACTCAGCAGTTTTTGTTTTTTTTTTTGACACAGAGTCTTAGTTTGTGTCCTAGCTTTGAGTACTACAGTGTCATAGCTCACAGCAACCTCAAACTCTTGGGCTTAAGTGATCCTCCTGCCTCAGCCTCCCAAGTAGCTGAGACTACAGATGCCCACCACAGTGCCCAGCCATTTTTTTAGAGATGGAATCTCACTCTTGCTCAGGCTGGTCTCAAACCCACCTCAGCCTCCCAGAGTGCTGGGTTTACAGGTGGGAGACACTGCGCCCAGCCAAGAAAAACCTTTTTTTTTTTTTTTTGAGATAGTCTCACTATGTCACCCTCAGTAGAGTGCTGTGGCATTATAGCTCACAGCAACCTCCAACTCATGCGCTTAAGCGATTCTCTTGCCTCAGCCTCCCAAGTAGTTGGGACTTCAGGTGTCTGCCTTAATGCCTGGCTATTTTTTTATTGCAGTTGCATTGTTGTTTTATCTGGCCTGGGCTGGGTTCAAATCTGCCTCATTGGGTGTATGTGGCCAGCGCCCTACCCACTGAGCTAC
>NW_003852639.1:1444079-1447857 GCF_000181295.1 Otolemur garnettii | reverse complement strand
TCCAACTCCCGGGCTCAAGCGAGTCTCCTGCCTCCGCCTCCCAAGTAGCTGGGACCACAGGCGCCAGCCACAACGCCCGGCTATTTTTTTGGTTGCAGCCGTCGTTGTTTGGCGGGTCCGGGCTGGGGATTCAAACCCGCCACCTTAGGTGTACGTGGCTGAGAAACAATGTTTTTAATTAGCTAGATGTGGTGTTGCATACCTATAGTCCAGCTATTCAAGAGGCTAAAGTAGGAGGATCTCCTGAGCCCAGGAATTCAAGGCTGCAGGGAGCTGTAACTGCATACCTATACTCCAGTCTGGGTAACAGAGTGAGATCTCTGTGTCTAACAAAAAGAAAAGAAGCTGGGCGTGGTAGCTCAGACCTATAATCCAATCACTCTGGGAGGCCGGGGCAAGTAGATTGCCTGACCTCACAGGTTCAAGACCACCCTGAGCAAGAGCAAGACCCTGTCTCTAAAAATAGCTGGGCTTTGTGCTGGGTTCCTGTAGTCCCAGCTACTTAGAAGGCTGAGGCAAGAGGATCACTGAGCCCAAGAGTTTGAATTTGCTGTGAGCTATGATGCTAAGACATTCTACCGAGGGTGACAAAGTGAGACACTGTCTCAAAAAATAAAAATAAAAAGAAGGCTGACTTCCTTTTGGATGTATCTTGGTTAGGCTGAAGTAGAAGGGAGATCAGAAGGACAATCTGTCTGGTCTTCCCTGGATATAATTGTTCCTTTCTGCCCTTAGTTGCCGCTCAGCTCTGATGGAGCAACACTTATTCTGGAAGTTTGAAGGGGCTGTCGTGGGTGTGGCCTTGGTCTTTGCTTGTCTTGTCATCATTCGTCAGCGACAGTTGGACAGGAAGGCCCTCGAAAAGGTCCGGAAGCAAATCGAGTCCATATAGCTACATTCTACCCTTTCGTCTTGGATCTCAGAGACCCTGTCTCTGACAGAGAAAGTGAGACGGACTGATTTGCACCCTTGGTTTGGAGCCTTGTGGTGGTGTCCCCTTCTCCTATATTCCTCTTTCAGATCATTAATGAGTGAATAAAAAGAGTAAAATAGTTTCCTTCTCTAGTATAATTTGGAGCAGGAAGTCATGGGGACAGAGAGAAAAAAGGGTGGCAACGTTAGACTCCACTCTACCAAGTACCTCTTGCCCTTATTCTACCTATTTGAAACTTTTGGGATACAATTTTAGCTAAAAAGTTTATTTTTCAGTCAAAACTTGTTTTTCCTCAGCCCTATCCCCAAAGAAGACATAAAATCACAGTCATAAAAGTATTCCAGATGCCCTCTCACATTGGCAGATATGATCTGGCCTCTGAGAGCAGAGTTACCTGAGTGGGAATCCCTGGGAGAAACAGAGCCATTGGGAAGCCCTGGAGTCCTCCTTGTGACTAGGCAGTAAGTAGCCAGGATGTCTCTGTCCAAGCTCACATCTCATCTGCATGCAGCACTGTTCTGATGTGCCCTCTAGGTCCTGTCTTTCCTCTGAGATTCTCAAGCAGTGTCTGTGTTGAGCCATTTGTATCCTTGGCTCCAGGTGGCTCTCCTAGTCTGGACTCTACCATTTGAGTGTCTAGATTTTCTGTTATGTCCTGATGGGTCAGGATATTTCTGGAAATCACTGGGAAGTGAAAGGAGAAAGGTTAGTAGTAGAGTACTCTCCTGAGTGGGGAATCATAGACAGGACAGGACCTCCCTTCCACTTCTTGACTACCTTGGAGAACAGAGCCCCTGCTTGCTTACCAGAGGTCCTGCCTAGCCCTTACTGCTCACCTCTGTGAGGCTGGTAATCGTCAGGCCCAACTTCTGGTAGACCCTGAAATGGGCTGAAGCTGGGCAGGATGATGAGAGCCAGGGAGAAAAGAAGGATCTGGGAGGAAGCAAGGGGACAACACATGGGCTGTGGAGATAATAGAAAAAGGGAGCGTAGAGCAGGGTGAAAGTAGGGCATTTGTTTTGTTTTGTTTTTGCAGTTTTTGGCCGGGGCTGGGTTTGAACCTGCCATCTCTGGCATATGGGGTCAGTGTCCCACTCCTTTGAGCCACAGGCACCACCTGAAAATAGGGCATTTGGGGTTATCAGGTAGGAGAAGAAAGATGTGAGGCCAGGCATGGTGGCTCACACCTGTAATCCCAGCACTCTGGGAGGTTGAGGGTGGATTGTTTGGGCTCACGAGTTCGAGACCAGCCTGAGCTGGAGTGAGACTCCATTTCTAAAAAAAACATAGCTGGGCATCGTGGCAGGTGCCTGTAGTCCCAGCTACTTTGGAGGCTGAGGCAGGAGAATTGCTTGAGCCCAATAGTTTGAGGTTGCTGTGACATGAGCTGTGACACCATGGCACTCATACTGAGGATGACTATCAAAAAAAAAAAAAAGAGAGAGAATGGGCAGTGCCTGGTTCAAGGAATAGGGCACCAGCCCCATATACCAGAGGTGGCAGGTTCAAACCAGGCCCTGGCCAAAAACTGCAAAAAAAAGAAGAGAAGATAGATGTGGCTGAGTAGGAGAGCATTAGGATGGAAGGTGGGAGAAGGTAGTAGAGATGAAGGTAGATGGGAAGTAGACTAATAGTACCAAAACACAAGTACTGGTCTGGGCAGCTTTGTTGGAGGTTTGAGCAACGAGTTTCTGCAGCTGGCGGAGCTGAGCCACCAAGGAGCTGAGAAAGGAGGAAAGGAGAGTTAGTATCTTCTGGGAACCAGGACCCAAGAATTGTGGCCATGTGTGCTGCACCCTTCCCACTCCATGGGATGTACATGCTGTACTTTCACTCACATGTTGTGCCTCTCCAGCTCTTGGACTTTTTTCTGTAGTTCCTGGTTCTGTGCAGAACAGGCTGCCACCCTAGAGAACATGGAGAGGTAGGACAAGGCTCAGCAATCTGAGTCCATTACCCTACCTGCCTTGGTGAGGAAGGGGGTCCATAGGAAGTCAGAAATGTGAGCCCAAACATACCTGACTTCTAGCCCATCAATGTACTCTTTCTTCCGCCGCCGACTGTCCTGAGCTGACTGCTTGTTACGGATTTTCCTCCTGACCTTCTTGAGGACCCTGTCCTCTGCCTAGAGTCCCAAGGTTTGTCAGTCCTGGACCCTTAAACTTCCCCAACACTTCCCCTGGAATGCTGGCTCCTAGACACCATGGGAGCTCCTGGATTGGGATACCCTTAGGGAAAGTGTGTTACCTTGGTTAGAGGCAAGTGAGAGGGCAGAGAAACCCCCTCCTGCCTCAGTAGACACTTCTCCTCATCTGTCAGGAACAGGGTTTGACAGGGCAGCTGGGGGGCAGAGTGGACAGGAGAAAATGAGAAGGGAATGAGGAGAGAGTCATCTCATTTCCAGCACCTAGGCTGCTCCCCCTGCATGCCTTCTGGAGAGTGTTTGCTGTTTGCACTGGGAAGTTAACTCCAACCTTGAGGTGAAGTAGGGGCAGAAACCTTAACTTAGACAGGAACTGGATCAAATCAGAGGGACCCTGTCAGGCTGAGAAGGGAGAAAGATGATCATTTTGTCACATCCTTCGCCCAGAGACTTAGGACCTTGGTACTCTGAACAAACTAAGGAAGAGTGGGTAGCTACTGGTCACCCACAGGGAGCTTCCTGGGGCAACGGCCTATTCTCTAGGGTCTGAGCTAGGCTCCCTCAGACAAGGAGCTCCCCAAGGGTAGCCAGACTTCCCACAGCAAGTCACAGTAGAGTACGGAGAGAGTAGATAGTCTCTGCGATTAACCTGAGCCCATCAGCCAAGTAACTTGCCTTTTTCATCAGTATTTCTTTTCTTT
>NW_003852639.1:1440422-1443192 GCF_000181295.1 Otolemur garnettii | reverse complement strand
TGGGCTTAAGCAATTCTCTTGCCTCAGCCTCCCAAGTAGCTGGGACTACAGGTGCCCACCACAATGCCCAGTTATTTTTATTGTTTAGCTGGCCAGGGCTGGATTCGAACCCACCAGCTTTGGTGTATGTGGCTGGTGCCACGCCAACACCTAGCTATTTTTATTTTTTGAGACAAAGCCTCAAGCTGTCACCCCGGGTAGAGTACTGTAGTGTCACAGCTCACAGCAACCTCCAACTCCTGGGTTCAAGTGAGTCTCCTGCTTCCACCTCCCAAGTAGCTGGGATTACAGGAACCTGCCACAACACCCAGCTATTTTTTTTGTTGCAGCCGTCATTATTGTTTGGCAGGCCCAGGCTGGATTCGAACCCGCCGGCTCAGGTGTATGTGGCTGGCACCTTAGCCCTTTGAGCCACAGATGCCAAGCCTATTTTTATTTATTTACTTATTTTTTTGAGACAGAGCCTCAAGCTGTCACCCTGGGTAGAATGCCATGGCATCACAGTTCACAGCAGCCTCCAACTCCTGGGCTCAAGCGAGTCTCCTGCCTCCTCCTCTCAAGTAGCTGGGACTACAGGCACCAGCCATAACGCCCAGCTATTTTTTGGTTGCATCCATCATTGTTGTTTGGCAGCCCGGGCTGGATTCGAGCCTGCCAGCTCAGGTGTATGTGGCTGGCGCCTTAGCCGCTTGAGCCACAGGCGCTGAGCCTCTTTATTTATTTTTAGATCCAGAGTCTTGCTTTATCACCCTTGGTAGATTGATGTGGTGTCACAGCTCACAGCAACCTCCAACTCCTGGGCTTAGGTGATTCTCTTGCCTCAGCCTCCAGAGTAGCTGGGACTACAGGCACCCACCACAACATCGGCTATTGTTTGTTGCTGTTTGGCCAGGGCCAGATTCAAACCTGCCATCCTCAGTATATAGGGCTGGCGCCCTACCCACTGAGCCACAGGCACTGCCCCCACCTGGCTATTTTTAGAGGTGAGGTCTTGCTCTTGCTCAGGCTGGTCTGGAACCTGTGAGCTCAGGTGATGCACACTTTTCAGCCTCCCACAGTGCTAGAATTAAAGGCATGAGCCACTGCGCCTAGCCTCTGACACAATGTTTTTATAAAGAACAAAAGAATTTGCTTTGGCTTTTGCCTCCTGATGATCTTTGGCTTTGCCTAAACCATTTTCTATCTGCCTCCCTTTTTTTTTGAGACAGAGTCTCAAGCTGTTGCCCTGGATAGAGTGCCAAGGCGCAATAGCTCACAGCAGCCTCCAACTCTTAGGCTCAAGCAATCCTCTTGCCTCAGTTTTTCTATTTTTAGTAAAGATGGGGTCTCACTCTTGCTCAGGTTGGTCTTGAACTTGTGACCTCAAGCAGTCTACCCACCTGGGCCTCCTAGAGTGTTAGGATTACAGTTGTGAGCCACCATGCCCAGCCAGGGCCTCAAGACTTTTTTTTTTTGAGACATTGTCTTACTTTGTTGCCCCCGGTAGAGTCAGGTGGCATCACAGCTCACAGCAACCTCAGACTCCTGGGTTCAAACGATTCTCTTACCTCAGCCTCTCAAGTAGCTGGGACTACAGGCACCTGCTATGCTACAATGCCTGGCTATTTTTTTTAGAGGTGGAGTCTCGGTCTAGCTCAGGCTGGTCTCGAACTCTGTTAGCTCAGGCAATGCACCTGCCTCAGCCTCCCAGAGTGCTGGAATTACAGGTGTGAGCCATCGTGCCTGGCCCCCCCCCCCTTTTTTTTGTGAGACAAGAGTCTCCTCTGTTGCCCTGGCTAAAGTGCTATGCCATGGCATCAGCCTAGCTCATAGCAATCTCAAACTCCTAGACTCAAGGAGTCTTCCTGTCTCAGCCTCCAGAGTAGATGGGACTATAACCACATACCAATATAATGCCCTGCTAAATTTTTTTTTTTTTTAGAGACAGAGTCACTTTATCGCCCTCAGTAGAGTGCTGTGGCATCACACAGCTCACAGCAACCTCCAACTCCTAGGCTTAGGCGATTCTCTTGCCTCAGCCTCCCATGTAGCTGGGACCACAGTGCCGACCACAACACCCGGCTATTTTTTTGTTGCAGTTTGGCTGGGGTTGGGTTCTAGCGCCCCACCCACTGAGCCAAAGGTGCTGCCCTGCCCTGCTAATTTAGAGACAGGGTCTCAATCCTGCTCAGGTTGGTTTCAAACTCCTGACTTCAAGCAATCCTCCCTCCTTGGCCTCCCAGAGTGCTAGAATTACAGGCATGAACCAACACACCTGGCCAGCATTAAACTTGTCCCTCAGCCCAAGATTCTAAAATGCTTGGCTTAGCCTCTGGTCTCAGCTTCAACTACAGATTTAAAGAGAGGCTAGCACCTGTCCCTGCCTTTTGGGCACAAGGTGTATTGTCCAGGGTGAAGTTCCCCAATATAGGACTCTGCCCAGTTAGCTTGGAAAATGCATCTAATGTGATACTATGCTGCACTGTAGCCTGGCCCGTGTGTCCTACAGGGCAAGTGTTTGAATGGGAACTTCTGTGATTGCTTCTCTTCCTTCACCCTGTACCTAGTAACCAGTTGGAATCCCAGGTGGCCTGTCCTATTTCCATGTCCTGACCCAAGGCTTTAAGAAATAGCTCTGGCAAAACATACAGTGCACGCAAGGTCTAGGCTTTTTCCTGAGGCCTGTCCCCTACTATGTACCTTTTCTTTAACTGAGTCACCACCACCTTACTCCCAAGGGATCTCTCCCGTGTCTTTTTTTTTTTTTTTTTGTGAGACAGAATCTCATTTT
>NW_003852639.1:1435884-1439975 GCF_000181295.1 Otolemur garnettii | reverse complement strand
AGCTTGAGGCTCATCTAAAAAAAAAAAAAAAAACTCTTGGGCTTGAGTGATTCCCTTGCCTCAGCCTCCCAAGTAGCTGGGACTACAGCTGCCTGCCATAACACCTGGCTTGGTTGTAGCAGTCATTGTTTGGCAGGCCCTGGGCTCGAACCCACCAGCTCCAGTGTATGTGCCTGGCACCCTAGCCGCTTGAGCTACAGGTGCCGTGCGGAGCCTCCTTTCCTGCTCTTAAAATTGCTTATATCTGCTTGGTCTTCAAGCTCAATGACACAAAAACTGGGGCAAAGTTAAAAGTTTATCCTCAATTTTCCCTGCTCACATTCTCTTTGCTGCCATGTGTGACTGAGTATGTGTGTATCAGGGAGTATTGGTTCTGGCTGACACCAAGACTCACCAGGGGTGCAGGAGGCACTGGGGCTATGGTTCCTGCTGTGGGCAGGATGTGGGTGTGAGCATCAAAGGGCAGCTCATTGACCATGCAGACATCAGGCACCACAAATGAGGGACTCCACTGATCTGAGGGAGACAAAAGTGGCCGGGAGAAAGGAGATGCAGGGTACACCCAGACAACAGCAGGGGCTGGGTAGTGGCACAACTTAGGGAAACCCCTTACACCCCATGGCTAGAGCTGGACCAAAGGGCCATTGTTCATATCCCACAAAGAACACTGACCTAGCTGGATGGAGATGAGCCCTACATTCAGCCCACCTTCCCCTTGCATCCTCTTCAGGGCCCCTGCCTCATAGACAACCTCATAGAGGGCAGGGGAACTGTCTGGATGGCCAGGGTCCTCAGAGATGGTACTGTCACTGCCAGGAGATGCTTCTGAGCAGTATACCTCATTGGGATCAATGAAAAACTTCAAGAAATCTTCTGGTTCACTTTCTTGAAGGCCCTATATATAGTAGGAGAGGGAAGAATTTTTTTTTTTTTTTTTTGAGGGAAGAATTTTGCCATCAGACCTAGACCCCTTGATGCTTCAATTTCAATCCTTGCTTTTCTTGGCCACGGAGATATACTTATGTTTACTTTGGGGGTCTCCTGTTTTTAGGCCTTTCCCCAACTGAAGCCTTTAACACCCTCCCCATCCCATTCCTCACACTCACATAACCACGGCCCCCACTGGACTCCAAGCCTTGCAACCCTGGTTCTTGTAGCCTAGTCCCTGGGATCTCTGGAGGGGGACAGTGGAGTCCCAGCTCCAGGAAGGATCCTGTTGAGAAGATATCTTCTGGGACCTCCAGCCATGAGTCCAGCAGGTTAGGGGTTTGGAGGTCCAGGTCCATGCTTCTGGGGGAGGGCACATGGGACAGAGGGTTGCAGAAAGGGATGATGGCTGCCCCTACCCGCCACAGCTTCTGGGTTTCTCGGCTCCCTCTACCTCAGCTGTGCAGCACCCTTGCCTGCCTCCACGGCAGCCTTCTCTCTCAGGTTCAGACATAGCGGCCCGGGTATTACCTGTTCAGAAGAGTCCAGGTCTGCCTAGCCCGCCGACCGCCCCAACACTAAGCCTTTTCTTTTTTCCAGGATATTGCATCCTGGACTCGCTCCGCCCCGACCCGCCCGCAACCTTACACCAGGAGGGCGGGCTGCACCTTTCAAGGAGCCACCGTAGGGCCACTGTGTCTGGGAGCAGGGTCAAGGGATGCACGTCCACAAACGTAATTCAAGGACAACGTGATTAGCCGCGCCCTTTCTACCTCAGTTTCTACTAGAGACAGTAAATCTTCCTGAGAGTTCAGGGTCACCCTAAGAGTGGAAAGGGCTGTGCCTGGAGCAGGACGCCGAGTGCTAGCTTTCCTCCAGCCGCCACGAGCTTTAAGCAAAGGTGGGCTGGGCCGGGCTGGACGTTTGCGGTCCCCCACCCGCCCCCAGAATTGGTATGCTGCAGCTGTGTCCCACCTGCGAGCCGGTGTCCGGCTGCGGTAGCGCCCTCGCTCCGGGCGTCAGAACTGGGTCAGGCCCACGTGGCCGCGGCGCTGGCTGGTGGGGAGAAAACCCAGTCGCTGACCAAAGGGAGAGCTGGAAGCCAGAAAGGAGTTGCTGGGAAATTGGGGAACGTTCCCAGATTGTGGGTAAGAGCAGCCGGTTTGCTGTCGCTCACCATGTGACCCGAAGCTCATTCCCCAGGCAGGTTCGTGGCTGCGCCCTGACTCGGCTGCGCGAGTGACGGGGCCGCAGGTTAGGGTTAGGGTTGGTCCGTACACTGGGCCTCGCGCTGCTGGAGAATGGCGGTCACACCTCCAGGACTCTAAGCTCACAAGGGAAAAGGGCCTGAAAAACTGCAGCAAGTGAAAAAACTTTTGTGTTTGACTTGTATTATTGTTTGGGTGTGCGATTACCAGCGACATTATATGTCCAGCATTTGTATAACCTGTAAAATGTTTTAATAAACATTGTTCCACAACAGCTCTGAGGCACACAGGGCAGGTAATTTTTTTGTTCTGAGGAGGCAGAGATCTGTCACTAGGAAGAAGTAATACCAAAATTCAGGATTCGGGGTTTTTTTCGGTGGTTTGTTATTTTCTTTGGTTTTTTTTTGTTTTGCTTTGCTCTAATATCTGATGGTCCAGAAATTTACTTCAAATAAAATAATAGAGTTGTAATGACAAAAGATATGATTTTCATCTGTCTCCCAGTGGTATTTCAGATAAAGGGAAGCTGGGTAAGGAAACCAGGGAAGTTTAGGGTGTGGATCCAGAATTCAAACTGGTAATCATTCAACTTGTGAAGATTTGAGTTGGGTAAGAAGGCTGGGTGCTGTAGCTCACGCCTGTAATCCTAGCACTCTAGGAAGCCAAGGTAGGTGGATTGCTTGAGCTCAGGAGTTCAAGACCAGCCTGAGCAAGAAAGAGACACCATCTCTGGAAAAAAAAAAAAAAAATAGCCCATAGCCCAGCATTGTGGCAGGCACCTGTAGTCCCAGCTACTTAGGAGGCTAAGGCAAGAGAATTGCTTGAGCCCAAGAGTTTGAGGTTGCTGTGAGCTATGACCCCATAGCACTCTACCCAGGGTGACAAAGTGAGACTGTCTCAAAAAAAAAAAAAAATAATCCCAGCATTATGGTGGGGGCCTATAGTTTCACTTACTCAGGAGGCTGAGGCAAGAGGATCACTTGAGTCCAAGAGTTTGAGGTTACTGTGAACTATGACAGCACAGCACTCTACCTAGTGTGACAAAGTGAAACTCTTTCTCAAAACAAGAATAAAGACAGGAACAGGATCCAGTATTTACTGAGCAACTATTATATGTCATGTGGCTCACATAATTCTCAAAGCAACTCACAGCTGATCAAGAAAAGTTAAGTAGGTGGCGCCTATAGCTCAAGCAGCTAAGGCACCCGCTACATACACTAGAGCTGGCGGGTTCGAATCCAGCGTGGGCCTGCCAAACAATGACGACTACAACCAAAAAATAGCCGGGCATTGTGGCAGGTGCCTGAAGTCCCAGCTACTTTGAAGGCTGAGGCAGGAGAGTCACTTAAGCCCAGGAGTTGGAATTGCTACAGCACTCTACCCAGGGCAACAGCGTGAGGCTCTGTCTCAAAAAAAAAGAAAACTTAAGTAGACTTGGTGCGCGTAGCACAGTGGTTGTGGTGCCAGTCACATACACCAAGGCTGGCAGGTTCCAACCTGGTCAGGGCCAGCTAAACAACAGTGACAAGTGCAACCAAAAATAGCTGGGCATTGTGGGGGGTGCCACAGTGAGTCCCAACTACTTGGGAGTATGAGGCAGGAGAATCGCTTGGGCCCCAGAATTTGAGATTGCTGTGAGCTGTGATGCCACAGCACTCTACCAAGGGAGACATAGTGAGACTCTGTCTCAAAAAAAGAAAATAAAGGGCAGTGCCTGTGGCTCACAGTAGGGTGCCGGCCCCATATACCGAGGGTGGCGGGTTCAAACCTGGCCCCCAGCCAAACCTCAACAAGAAAACAGCCAGGCATTGTGGCAGGCGCCTCTAGTCCCAGCTACTCGGGAGGCTAAGGCAAGAGAATCACCTGGCTCGGCGCCTATAGCTCAACCGGCTAAGGCGCCAGCCACGTACACCTAAGGTGGCAGGTTCGAATCCCCAGCCCGGACCCGCCAAACAA
>NW_003852639.1:1427133-1434417 GCF_000181295.1 Otolemur garnettii | reverse complement strand
CCCCACCCCGGATCAATGGTGCTTTACCAATGTTAAAATCTGGTCACCTTATCCTAGACTGATGCAGATCTCTAAGGAAAGCAGAGAGCTGTTCTTGTTTAGATCTTTCCTAGAACAAGAAATGTGGTTAAATACATTTCAAAGGGCTTCCTACAGCCAGTATATACATCCTCTTTTAACATTAGACCTAGAAGGAACCTCTGGGATCATCTCCTAGTTTGATTCCCTGTTTCCTCTCTGACTTACCAATTTCTACAAAGGAAACATGACTTGCCTAAAATCACACATCAAATTGAAGTCCAAGAGATCTGTTGTACAACATGATTAGTGTAGTTAATTGTAATGTATTATATACTTGAATATTGCTAAGAGAAGCTGGGTGCAGTGGCTCACGCCTGTAATCCCTAGCACTCTGGGAGACTAAGGTGGGTGGACTGCTTGAGCTCATGAGTTCAAGACCAGCCTGAGCAAAAAGCAAAACCTCGTCTCTATTAAAAATAGAAAACCAATGACTTGGCACCTGTGGCTCAAACAGCCAAGGCACCAGCCACATACGCCAGAGATGGTGAGTTCGAATCCAGCCCAGGCCTGCCAAACAATGACAACTGTAACCAAAAAATAGCTGGGAATTGTGGTGGGCGCCTGTGGTCCCAGCTACTTGGGAGGCTGAGGCAAGAGAATTGCTTAAGCCCAGGAGTTGAAGGTTGCTGTGAGCTGTGATGCCATAACACTTTACCCAGGGCAACAGCTTGAGGCTCTGTCTCAAAAAAAGAAAACTGAGGCAAGAGGATCACTTGAGCCTAATGGTTGTGTAGCAGGAAACCAATGCAGACAGAAGACTCCAGGCACCAGTTGATTAGAGGAAGCAGGTTTATTCAGCCGGGGGTACTTTTACCTTGACATCTTGCCCTAGAGTTAGCTTATCGGCTTCTTGCACAAGGAGAGCGGCAGCAGCTAGAGCCTGTAAGCAGGGTGGCCATCCTTTTGCCACTCCATCCAGCTGTTTAGAGAGGTAGGCTACAGGCATCGGCCAGGACCCAACCAGCTGGGTTAACACACCCACAGCTGTCTTATCTCTCTCTGAGACATACAGGGTGAAGGGCTTGGCCAGGTCTGGCAGTCCCAATGCTGGTGCAGTCATTAGCCTCATTTTTAACTGAGAGAAGGCCTGTTCTTGCTCTCTTCCCCACTCTAAGGGCTTTCTTTCCTCTCCTTTAGTTGCCTCATACAAGGGCTTAGCCACAACGGCAAATTTGGGGATCCAGAGACGACAGAAACCGACTGTGCCTAGGAATTCCCGAACTTGCCTCCGGCTTGTAGGGGTGGGGAGGCCGCTGATGACCTGCCGCCTCTCCATGCCTAGATTCCTTTCCCCCTGCTGGATAATAAATCCTAGATAGCGTACCTGCCTTTGGCAAATCTGGGCCTTTCCTTTAGACACTTTGTAGCCACATACCTCTAGATGTCGCAATAGGCAGTCTAACCCTGGGGCACAGCCCTCCAGGGTAGGGTGTCCCAAGAGGAGGTCGTCAACGTATTGAAGCAACATGCACCCTAGTTCCTTGGCTGGGAACTTCTGGAGATCACGAGCCAGCGCTTCCCCAAAAATCGTGGGGGAGTTTTTGAACCCCTGTGGTAGTCTGGCCCACATGTACTGGATTGCAGCTCCTGTGTCCACCCTCTCCCACTGGACACAGCCTCTGGCTCTCCGGAGCCAGTCTTATACTGAAAAAGGCATCCTTTAAGTCAAGGCAAGTAAACCATTTAACTTCTGCTGGTAGTAAACTCAGTAGAGTGTATGGATTTGGTACTGAGGGATGTAGTGTCACAGTTGCCTGATTAATAAGCCTCAAGTCCTGTACTGGTCTATAGTCCATTGTGCCAGGCTTCTGCACAGGGAGCAAGGGAGTGTTCCAGGGAGACTGGCATCCTATGATTATGCCAAACCGCTCAAGTCTCTGGAGGTGCACCTGGATTCCTTCCAGGGCTTCCCTGGGCACTTGGTACTGCCCTTGTCTCACTGGCTTTGCTCCTGGCTTTACCTCTATTATTACTGGTGGCTGGTTTACTGCAAGCCCTGGTGGGTTGTGGTCCGCCCAGACCCGTGGCCACCCCTGGGCCAGTTCGGACCTCAATCCTTCCCCTGGTTGAGTCATATACAGCCTCCACTCCTCCTCCCGAGGCATAGTTAGGGCTAATACCAGACCTGGTTTGGGCAACTGTAGCTGCATAGTTCCTTGATCAGAGAAAGAGATTGTGGCTCTTAATTTTCCTAGGAGGTCCCTACCCAGGAGAGGCAAGGGGCAATCAGGCATGTAGAGAAAGTGATGAGTTACCTCATGGCCTCCTGTGTAACACTTCCGAGGGAGACAAAAGGCTTGTTCAGTAGTAGCTCCGGTCGCTCCTACGATGTCAATCTTGTGGTCTGAAAAAAGGGCTACTGGCTGGGTGACCACCGAGTGTTCAGCCCCAGTATCAATTAGAAAGTCAATGTCCTTGCCCCCGATCTTTACTCAGAGCATGGACTCCCCGGGGGTGGCTGAGTCCAGTCCCCTTCAGTCTAGCAGGGCCTCTCCCACCAAGTTATAGAGGGCTCCCTGCTCTTCTGGTTCTGTGGCTTCTCTCCCAAGTTTCTCCATACGTTGCCTCTGGGGACACGCATTCTTCCAATGCCCTGTCTTTCGGCGAATTGCACACTGATCCCTTTGCAAGGGGGACCTTTTACCCTCGGTCCCCTACCCCCTCGCACTTCTTGACCCTGTCCTCTATGAAAGGAAGGGGTTCCTTCCCCTTGCCTTTCAGAGCCTCAGCTATGAGATTGGCCCTCCACTTCATGCACCTGTCCTCTTCCCTACCGCTTACTGCTTCCCGATTCACAAAGACCTTTTGTGCTATTTCGAGGAGTTGCGAGGTGTTCATACCTGCAAACCCCTCCTGTTTCTGCAGTTTTCGTTGTATATCCTCAGCGCTTTGGCTAACTAGGGCCATATTAACCATTCTCTGATTCTCAGGGTTCTCAGGGTCAAAGGACCCGAGAAATGCTTCACATAACCTCTCATAGAACTGGTCTGGGCTCTCAGTCTTTCCTTGGAGGACCTCATTTACTCCAGCCAAATTGGTAGTTTTCTGTGTCCCCTTCCTCAGCCCCTGTAGCAATGCCTCTTGGTATTGGACTAGGCATGCCCTGTCCTCTGCCACATTTGGGTCCCACTGGGGGTCCTCTCCAGGGAACTGAATCCGGACATACTCCTGAGGGTTTTGGAACCCATCCGGGGCATTCTCCCCTACCAGTTAGAGGCGGCCTGAATTACACAGTGTCTCTCATCTGTATTAAAGAGAGACATTAGCAGCTGGTGACAATCTGCCCAAGTAGGGTTGTGGGTCTGGAAAATGGTCTGCATCAAATCGATCAGAGCCTGAGGCTTCTCCGTGTAAAAAGGAGTATGATGCTTCCAATTTAGTAAGTCTGTGGTGGTAAACGGCTGATATACCATTACTCTCCGTTCAACCATGTGCCCATCCTCATCCACTCCTGTGTGTCTAGTTTCCCTGAGGGGCATCTGGACCCCTGGTTTAGGCCTTAGTCAAGTTGCTAAGGGAGGCGGAACTTCTGGGTCCTTTCTTTCCTTGAAGGGTACCTGGCTGGGCTGGCTGTGACTCAGTCTACTTTTGAGGAGGAATTGGTTCCTCAGGTGCGGTAGCACCCCCAGTTTCTCTGTACGGGGGTGATGAAACTTCATTTAGGGGGTCCTCCTACACCGGCTCTGTCAGTATCTTCGGCACCACTGCTCTAGGTCGGGTGGAAAGCACTCTCCCTTCCTGTTTCTGTGCTAATAGCACTGTCATGACCTGCCCTCTCAACCAAGGTGGCGGGTTCACTACTAGCTATAGCCAGGAATCTATGTATGGAAACTGTTCATAGTGGCCCCCCTTTCCAATAACTCTGTGCCATGCCTCGGACACTAGGGATCTCTCTAAACTTCCCTCTGATGGCCATCCAATCCCAAAGGAGGGCCATTCCTGCTCATAAAGACTCTTTAGCTTTCTTGGCGACATAGTCACCCCACAGTCTCAACATAGTACCTAATGGGGTGGGCTTCCCTTGCTTGTTCCCCATTTTTGCTCAAGGTCTCCCTCCTGAGACACATTCATACCACACTCTTTTTTTTTTTTTTTTTTTTTTTGAGATAGAGCCTCAAGCTGTCCCCCTGGGCAGAGTGCCGTGGCATTACAGCTCACAGCAACCTCCAACTCCTGGGCTCAAGCGAGTCTCCTGCCTCCGCCTCCCAAGTAGCTGGGACCACAGGCGCCTGCCACAACACCCGGCTATTTTTTGGTTGCAGCCGTCATTGTTGTTTGGCGGGTCCGGGCTGGGGATTCGAACCCGCCACCTTAGGTGTACGTGGCTGGCGCCTTAGCCGGTTGAGCTATAGGCGCTGAGCCCATACCACACTCTTACACACACTTTCCAGTTGCTGGCAAATTAATGCCCAGGGGTTGATCAGACTCCCTCTCCTACTAAAGATGTAGTGGGCCTCAAAAGGATCCTACCTTACTCTGGATGTCCTGGCGCCACCTGTTACCGGTTCCTCTCTGGTGCTCAGCCTCCACAGTGACCCGCCACAGGGACCTCACCAGGTCAGCCTCAATGAGATGGTTCCTCTGGGAAAATTTGTCCCAGGAGCCCTCTGAGGACCGCATCGCCAAACCAACTGGAGTTCTCCACGGGGTGATCCACGGGGCGGGCAGAACCTCACCCAAAGAATCTGGCTGCATGGTTTTTCTGCCAAACCTCGCTTCCCAGTCAGGGAACCAAGAAATGTAGCAGGAAACCGACGCAGACAGAAGACTCCAGGCATCAGTTGATTAGAGGAAGTGGGTTTATTCGGCCGGCGGTACTCGGAACACCAGCGTGTTTCCCAAAACCGAGCCCCCCAACTCAATCCATTGCCTCCCTTTTATCCACTTTTCAGGGTGGGAGTGCACGTGAGGGTCATAAGACAGAGAGTGAGGGTCATAAAATAAAGAGTGAGTTATGACATCATCCTCAAGGTCCTGGGCTCAAGGGGAAAGTCAGATTCGCCCGCGTCCTTGACACCGGTCGGGCCATCTGCCCTCAAAGGCAATGGAAGTCTAAAGGAGTTACTAGATTACAATCTAGGCCTGGAGTATGTCAGGGGAGAAACAGGCAGACAATAGGAACGCCTGAGGCTTGGCTGAGGCCTACACAGGGTGGCTAGGATGGACTCTTTTAGAACTGCTTTTTTAATTTTTTTGCCTCATTTGGAGGTTGCTGTGAGCTACAACGCCATGGCACTCTACCCAGGGCTACAGCCTGAGACTCTGTCTCAAAAAAAAAAAAAAAATTACTAAGAGAATATATTTTAGGGGGCGGCACCTGTGGCTCAAAAGAATAGGGCGCCGGCCCCATATGCAAGAGATGGTAGGTTCAAACCCAGCCCTGGCCAAAAACTGCAAAATAAATAAATAAAAATAATGATGTTTAAAAAAAAAAGAGAGAATATATTTTAAATATTCTCACCACAAATAAATGGTAAGTTTATGAGGTAATCCATGTTAGCTTCATTAGCTATCCTGCAATGTGTATATATTTCAAAGCTTCATGTTTTACATAAATATATAAAAATATTATATATATTATATTTCACATAATTACGTATAATTTTGTCAATTTTAAAATAAATATATAAATATATATGTATGTATAATTTAAGGTTTAGTTTGGACTAGGATTCAGGTGTTCTGACTCCCAGTTGTAATTCTTTTTTTTGAGACAGAGTCTCATTATGTCACCTTCAGTAGAGTGCCGTGGTGTCACAGCTCACAGCAACCTCCAACTCTTGGGCTTAAGCGAGTCTCCTGCTTCTACCTCCCAAGTAGCTGGGACCATGGATGCCTGCCACAATGCCTGGCTATTTTTTTTTTGTTGCAGCCATCATTGTTGTTTGGCAGGCCTGGGCTGGATTCGAACCTGCCACCTTAGGTGTATGTGGCTGGTGCCTTAGCCACTTGAGCCACAGGCGCTGAGCCAGTTGTAATTCTTTATTAATGTTACTAATTGCCAATAATTTTTTTTTTTTTTTTTTTGCAGACAGAGTCTCACTTTATTGTTCTTGGTAAAGTACTGTAGTGTCATAGCTCACAGCAACCTCAAATTCTTGGATTCAAGTGATTCTCTTACCTCAGTCTCCCAAGTAGACATAGCTTACAGCGATCTCAAATTCCTGGACTTAATGGAACCTCTTATCTCAGCCTTCTGAATAGCTGGGACTACAAGACCTTGCCATGATGCCTGGCTAGTTTTTCTATTTTACAGTAGAGATGGTATTTTTTTTTTTTTTTAGATAGAGTCTCACTTTGTTGCTCTTGGTAGAATGCCTTGGCCTCATAGCTCACAGCAGCCTCAGACTCCTGAGCTCAAGCAATTCTCTTGCCTCAGCCTCCTGAGGAGCTGGGATTACAGGTGTCTGCCACAATACTAGGTTGTTGTTGTTGTTTTTTTCAGAGGCAGGGTCTCACTCTAGCCCAGGCTGGTCTCAAACTCATGGGCTTAGGCAATCTGCCCACCTTGGCCTCCCAGAGTGTTAGGACTACAGGCGTGAGCCACCATGCCTGGCCAGTACTTTCCTTTTCTTTCTTTCTTTCTTTTTTTTTTTTGAGACAGAGTCTCACTTGGTCATCCTCAGTAGAGTGTCATGGCTTCGTAGCTCACAGCAACCTCAAACTCTTGGGCTCAAGCAATTCTTTTGCTTCAGCTTTCCAAGTAGTTGGGACTACAGGTGCCAGGCACAATACTTGGCTATTTTTTAGAAAGGGGGTAGGGTCTCCCTTTTGCTCAGGCTGGTCTCCAATCCCTGAGCTCAGGCAATCCACCCACCTTTGTCTTCAAGAGTGCTAGTGATACTGGAAAAGTGGCGCCCCAGCCAGCTCAGCCAAGCTGGGCTTAGGGACCTGCCACCTCTGTCTTGGTGGCAGCAGCCAGCAGAGGAACCGGCAGGTTGGAGCAAGCAGATGGGAGCTTTGCTCCCCCACCAAAGGCTCCAGTAGAGCCACGCTAGAAGACCTGCACAGAAACCAGCAGCCTGGAGCAAAAGGGGGAGCTTCCCTCCCCCAACAGAGGCTCCAGTAGCCAAAAGAATCGAACAGGTGCGGGGAAAGACACTGGCACTGTGCTGTCTCCTCATGTGGACTTCTGGCGATTCCTCCAGTGCATCCCTGATTGGTCCGTTTTCTTTTTTTTTTCTTTTTCTTTTTTTTTTTTTT
>NW_003852639.1:1422953-1425352 GCF_000181295.1 Otolemur garnettii | reverse complement strand
CCGGTCCCCTGGTCTTCGATCTAACCCCCAACCCGGTCCTATCTAACTCTGGTCCTCTGCTCCGCCCCCTCCTGCTCCCAGTCTCTGGTTGCTCCAGACTCACTCACTCACGTCACTTCTAGTCTGGTCCCGCCCCCTCAGGACGTTCATTGGTAGCCGGGCACTGGTACGCGGCTGAGGGGGGGTTGGGAGGGGACTGGAATTACCGGCGAGAGCCCGGAACCGAGTGGGTACCATGGAGTGAGACCCGTGCGAGGTGAGTGCGGGCTGTCTGCGGGTGGGGCGCGGGCTGCCGCCCAGGCCTCCCAAGGCCAGAGTACCAGCGCTGACGTTCTGTTTCCCGCAACGCTGGCGGCTTCGGACCCTTCCTCCTGGAGCCCCGAGGCCACCGCCCGCCGTGTCGCCTTGGTTCTCGGACCTCAGCCCCTTAGGGCCCCTCTCCATTGGCAGTCTGCCCTGGCGTCCCAGCCTGTGGTGTGAAGCGCTCGCCCTCCGCTTTGGGGGTTGGGGAGTGCGGAGGAAAGGGCCCTAGAGAGCGGCCGGCTCCCAAGCTCCTGCTGTTCCTGTGGTCCGCGGAGTTCCCCGTGACCCCTCCTGCAGCCCTGGCCCCCCTTAACTTCATCTACTCCTTTCTGCAGTGAGGTGTGTGTGGCCTCTATCCTCCTTAGGGGACCTCCGCTGCAGGTCCTATTTTGAACTGGCCCCCAAGTTCTCTAGTTCTCGATGGTGTCCAGACGAAAGTGTAACGAGACATGCACAAATTTCTTCCCTTGCCTCAGTTTCCCCCGCTGGATCCTGGAATAAATCTTTTGGGAAAGAAAATTTGAATAGAAAGGAATGCTTCTGGTAATCGGAGTGGATGAGTCACTCTGAACTGAGGAAGGTCAGAAAGTAGCTGGGCCAAGGGAATGGCCTGCTTTTGACCAGGCTTCCCCTTTTCTGGGCTTGTCTTTCTTTGCCCCCAACCCGGCCCTTGGGTTGATCACCGCCCTGGTCTATCTTCCCAGATCAGAGAGTCATTGGAGCTACCACAACCAGCATGGGGCCCTGGGGAGAAACAGAACTCCTGGTGTGGCGCCCAGAGGCAGGATCTTCGGAGCCCCTGGTGCCTGTGGGACTGGAGGTGAAGTTGGGGGCTCTGGTGCTTCTGCTAGTGCTCACTCTCCTGTGCAGCCTGGTGCCCATCTGTGTACTGCGCCGGCCTGGAGCTAACCACGAAGCCTCAGGTCAGTCAGCCTCTCCTCTTCTACTGCTATGAGTGCCTGGTTTAGGGAAGGCTCTGGGGCTGAGGGAGGTGACTTAAGGAGGAGAGGAAGGCAAGAGTAGCTAGCCATTGCTTGGGTTGGGGTTGTGGGGCCTGCAGGGGTCCATTTGCTCATTCCCACTCCTGCTCAGCTTCTCGCCAGAAAGTCCTGAGCCTGGTAAGCTGCTTCGCAGGGGGCGTCTTTTTGGCCACCTGTCTCCTGGACCTGCTACCTGACTACCTGGCTGGCATAGATGAGGCTCTGGCGGCCCTGCATGTGACGGTGAGCACTGGCATGGGCATGTGACGCTCTGTGTGTGGGGTGTGTCCAGTTGCATACCTCTAGGAGTGATGGTTTGTATAGATCTGTTCACAGATCACTCCGTGACTATGTGGAAGGCTCTTGGCACGTTACTCTATGAACTGTGATTTTTGGTCTTAGGACATAACTCTCAGCCCTCTCTCTAGTCCCTGTGTGACCCCTATGTGCCCCTTGAAATAGTGTGAGAAACCTTATTATCAGATGTGTGACCTACTCTACGGGTTTCTCAGTTCTAGCCATCAAGAAGTTAGGAGTGCTGCAAGAGTCATCTTCATTCTCTTCCTGTTTTCCTGAAGGGCTGGTTGTAGAAGTCCCTGTAGGCCTAGGAAGGATAGGAGGCAATTCCCAGGGTCCTGGTATTGCTGACCAAAAGGCTTTAGCGGGAGGAAGTGGGATGTAGAGAATGATCAAGTCCAAAGCATAGCAAAGCCTCACTATAGAAAAACTGAGACAGTGGGTGGTGGTACAGGGAAGTTATCCTAGACTCTGTCCTGTTTTCTTCCCCTAAAACTGAGGAAGTAACCCTCAGGATATAACCTTTTCTGTGTCTATTACTGAGTGATCCATGTCTCCATGTGACTATGTATAATAAGCCTGAATGACCTTGTGATGATATGTGGCTCTGCGTGTGAACATTTGGGGAGGTGGGCCAACATTTGATCCTTTTGTGTACATCTATATTGGTGACGCTCTTTTTTTTGTTATTGAATGGTAACTATGTACATTAATGCACTTCTGGGGTACAGTGCAGGGTTTTCACATGCAATCCGAAATACTTCCATCAAACTGGTCAACACAGCCTTCATGTCATTTTCTCAGTTATTGTTTTAAAAC
>NW_003852639.1:1415484-1421357 GCF_000181295.1 Otolemur garnettii | reverse complement strand
GACTACAGGCACCTGCCACAACACCCGGCTATTTTTTGTTGTAGTTTGGCCAGGACCAGGTTTGAACCTACCACCCTTGGTATATGGGGCCAGCACGCTACTTAGTAAGCCACAGGTGCCGCCCAGTTTTTCACTTTTAGTAGAAACAGGGTCTCACTCTTGCTCAGGCTGGTCTCGAACTCCTGAGCTCCAGCGATCTGCCCAGCTTGGCCTCCCAAAGTGCTAGGATTACAGGAATGAGCCACTTTGCCCAGCTTCAAAATCTTAATAGTGCCAAAGTTGAGAATCTTAGCCTACATATAGCACTGTGAGTGACACTATAATCTGTGTGAACTTCTATCATTCTGGTCTATGTTACCAAGTAACTATTTTTATGTGACTGAGAGAATAGCCCTGTGTCTGTGTGGGACCCCACCGTCTGTGTAATTTGGCTTCCACTAGACTCTGCTGCTGACTTTTCTGTACCATTCTCATTCTTAGGCTATCTCCTGAACCCCTTGTCCCTTCTGCCCACAGCTCCAGTTCCCCCTGCAAGAGTTCATCCTGGCCATGGGCTTTTTCCTGGTCCTGGTGATGGAGCAGATCACACTGGCTTACAAGGAACAGTCAGGGCCACCACCTCTGGAGGAGACAAGGGCTCTACTGGGAACAGTGAATGGTGGGCCACAGCACTGGCATGATGGGTCAAGGGTCCCACAGGCAGCAGGAGCCCCAGCAGTGCCTTCAGCCCTGCGTGCCTGTGTGCTGGTCCTTTCCCTGGCCCTGCACTCGGTGTTCGAGGGGCTGGCAGTAGGGTTGCAGCGGGACCGGGCTCGGGCTATGGAGCTCTGCCTGGCTTTGCTGCTCCACAAAGGCGTCTTGGCTGTCAGCTTATCACTGCGGCTGCTGCAAAGCCACCTGCGGACACAGGTGGTGGCTGGCTGTGGGATCCTCTTCTCATGCATGACACCCCTAGGCATCGGGCTAGGGGCAGCCCTAGCAGAGTCAGCTGGGCCTCTGCACCAGCTAGCACAGTCTGTGCTAGAGGGCATGGCGGCTGGCACCTTCCTCTATATCACCTTCCTGGAGATCCTACCCCAGGAGCTGGCTACTTCTGAGCAGAGGATCCTCAAGGTCATTCTGCTTCTAGCAGGCTTTGCCCTGCTCACTGGTCTGCTCTTCATCCAAATATAGGGGGCTTCAAGAGAGGGGCAGGGGAGAGTCATTGTCAGGTACCTTATTCTCCCTCCTTTTCCCACAGTGTGTGGAAATAAGAAGGAATAGGGAGGGAAAGTACTGAGGACCCAAATGTTCTCTGGGAGATAGAGATGGAGCCTTTAGGACTAATGAGAGGGAAGTAGGCAGACAAGAGGCTGGCCTCAGGCCCAAGGAACAAGAGATGGTCACATCCCTAGAGACATGATCACAGGGCAGGAGGATTGGGGAAGACATCTGAGTGCTAGAATCAGAGGATGGACACTACATATAAGGACAGACTGACACTGGGGGGCAGGGGTGGAGGTGGGTACCCAGCTGCTATGGGGTATAGGTATGGTGAGGTACAAGTCCAGAGTCAGCATCCTGTTGGTTCTAACCCATTTCAGCACTCTGCCACTTGGACTGGACCCCTGTTGATTTTTTTGGCTTCTACTCTCGTATCTATCTTTCACTTCCCTTTTCCCAGGGAACTATTGCCAAATGGTCTCTCCCT
Organism: Otolemur garnettii; assembly: GCF_000181295.1. Classification (NCBI taxonomy): domain Eukaryota; kingdom Metazoa; phylum Chordata; class Mammalia; order Primates; family Galagidae; genus Otolemur; species Otolemur garnettii. The sequence goes on along the minus strand of NW_003852639.1, from coordinate 1,419,667 downwards.
GCCAGTTTTGGTATCTTCTCTGGCCTCTCTAGTCCCTCTCACTCTTTTAAAGTGCCAAACAAATCCCCTCCTTTCTTAAAGCACAGTGAGGTGGCAGTGAGCCCTGCCCAGCACCTCAGTAGAGAGGGGTTGCTTGTTCTTTTTCGGTACCAGATCCTGGGATGTGACAAATGTTTTCTGGCCTGGGGTGAGGGAAGGATTGGAGAGCTGCAGTGACCTATAGCTGCTACACTCTTAAGAAAACAGGACTTGGATGTGGTGCTCCATGCTTATATGACAAACACTGAGCTGCCAAAACTTTGTTTTTATACCTGAGAAGCCCAAGGAAAATGTCCACCCTCAGGATTACTTTTGGGGAGGGAGGGCTGTGCCTAGGGCCATATTCTCTAGAATCTATTTTACTAACTGACCATGTTTTGGGACATGCTACCCAAATAAAAGATGTTTCTCTACATCTGTATAGTATTGGATTCATTTGTCTTGGGAGGGGTGGGCATGTGGCCAACCTGAGAGGGTGAGTCCGAGATGTTTACAGCTGTTTTCGATCCTAGGTTTCATTGTTCTCACTTGGCCCCTTCCCTGAAGATGAACAAAGTTTTCCTCCTTTTGTCTCTTCCTTCTTCCCTCTTCGACTCCACCCCTTCTTCCTTGCCTCTCCCTTCTCTCCTACCCTTTCCTCTCCTTAATCCCTTTCCCCTCCCCGTTGGTAGGCTCGGAATTAATTCAGAACTACTTTTCCCAGCTTGCCGCTCGCAGGGAGTAGCCAAGAGGCTAAGACCAATCCCCCAAAGCCCAGAGTCCACAAGGCTGCTGGGAAGTGGAGTCCATTTCCTCTCAGTGCTGCGTGCCCAGGGGCGTGAAGGAGTCCCGTAAACAAACTACAGCTCCCGGCAGCCCCGGCGCGCAGCAGGTCAGGGCTAGGCTGCGCCGGGTTCGTGGTGGGGCTGAGGCGGCGGGGGCGGGGGCGGCGGCGGGGGGGGCTACGGCTGGAGGAGCCGGGCCGGAGCCCGCCGCGGAAGCCGTGGCTTGTACTGCGAGGGTGGCGGGGAGGGGCGGGGGAGGAAGATGGCGACGTCGGGGGCGAACGGGCCTGGCTCGGCCACAACTTCAGCTTCCAATCCGCGCAAATTTAGTGAGAAGATCGCGCTGCAGAAGCAGCGTCAGGCCGAGGAGACGGCGGCCTTCGAGGAGGTGATGATGGACATCGGCTCCACCCGGGTGAGGGGCCTCGCCGGGGAGCGGGAACGGAGCTCAGCGGTTACGGAGCGGAGAGGCGGGGCGGGGGCGGGGGCAGGAGCCGCTGCGCTGGAGGCGGATCCCGGCCGGGGCCTGAGCCGTGGGCGCCGCCGTCTGGGCGGCCCGGTTGAGGGCCGAAAAGCAGGAAGACAAATTTTGCTGGGGAAGATGGAAAAACTAGGGAGGTTGGGAGTGTGAAAGTGACTGGGGCCGAGTATGTGAGGCAGGAATGGGCGGAGAGGGGGCATGGCCCGCTGGAGTCTGTCGCAGGTAGGAGGCGGGTAGTTGTGCATCCCTGACTGAGGCCGTTGGGAGACCTACCGAAGCATCCCCTCTATTGGCTTATGAGTTGCGGGGGATGGTCTGCTCGTGTCTGCTCTGGTTCCGCTGAGTGTGTGGTCTCTTCCGAGCTGGGGCCTCTGCCCTGTTGTGCTATATCGGCGCTTTGGTACCTCTAGGAAAGGGCCCCTTGAGTGGTTTGAACAAGCAGTGCTGGTTATAGTAGGGCAGGAAGTCCCCTTTCGCGTCCCGTCCCTTTGCTTCCTTTTTCAAATACTTCTTGCGGTTTCCTGATGTGAATGAAGGTGAGGTCCACTGCTTGGTGTTTTGCCCTGGCCGCCTTGGAGGAGAGGTAGGTGTTTGAATCTCAAAGCTGAGTAACTGTTTGGCACTAAGTTGTGTGGAACTCAGCGGTTTGCTGAGCTTTCTAAGGAGGTGATTGCTTTCCAGGTCAGTGTATAGGGTGCCTTTTAGGTTCTTCTACGTATAGGGAATATTGATTCTTAGGAAGTTCCTGAAAACTTTCAGACTCCTAACAGGCTTCTGAAGCCTCTCTGGTCTTGGCTTCTTGCTTCCCAGGCCTGGATGTCAGTAAGAGCGAGGAGTGGAAGTTCATCCACCTGGTGTGCAGTGCTAATTTGGGGACACTTTATTCTCAAACTGCAGATGAGGGTACTGCAGTGATCCCTATGGCAAAGAGAAAGAAATAATTTAAGGGGAGATGGTGGAACATAAATACCACATCTCAACACTCTTTGTCCTGGTCTGATTATGATTGAATCAGTCCATGACTGACTCTGGCTGATTGTATTTTGTGTGTATCTCCCTTGACTCTGTTAGTCATCTTGTGTATTTTCCCTTTTGAGTCTCTAGGGACCATGTGCCCCAGTTTGTGGGAATCAGAACACAGAACGTTAGGTGGGGAGGCAAATGGGAGGGCAACATGTGCTCTCTCACATGCTGGCCTGCAATAGCCTGCTCTAAGCACCACAGAGTTATGGTCTAACTACTGACTTGACTGTTGCCTTTTAGGAGCTTTTGGTAATGCTGGGGATGGAGATAAGATGAGAAAGAGGCTGATCTCCAGCTAACAGATTGAGACCTTGCTCTCTTGATTGTGATTCCAGCAGAGGCATGGCTGATGTTGGGGCTTTTAGTACAAACAAAGTCTGTGGGAAGCTCAAAGCTGGGGCATCTATCTGTGTAGTACCTTTGTCTATCAAAAGGTCCCTCCACATTGCTTCTGCTAGTGAATTTCTCTGCTACACAAAAAAGTCTAGTGGGAGTACATGGCCAAGGTGTGGGGACCCAAGAGTCTAGAGCTAGACTTGGGCTCAGCCTGTTGAATGCCTGGTGGGAGGGTTCATTAGAGGCAGGTATGAACTGTGGGCCTGTAACACTTAGACTAAGTTGAAATATATGTTAATAGGGATTGTCTTTTCTTTTCTTTTTTTTTTTGAGACAGAATCTCACTATGTCACCCTCGGTAGAGTGCTCTGGCATCATAGCTCACAGCAGCCTCAAACTCTTGAGCTTAAGTGATTCTCTTGCCTCAGCTCCCCAAGTAGCTGGGACTACAGGGGACCACCACAACACCCAGCTACTTTTTTGTTGCAATTGTCATTGTTGTTTAGCTGGCTTGGGCCAGGTTCGAACCTGCCACCCACAGTATATGTGGCTGGCGCTATAACCACTGTGCTATGAGGGCCAAGCTGTTAATAGAGATTTTTAAGTGGCCCAGAGGTCAGCATAGTGCCCCCTGAGCTCCTTGAAAGAGAAATTCAGTTCTGATGTCAGCTTATGTACAACAGTATGACCCTTGGAGCTCTTAGAACTTACCCCTCTTGGTGGCACCTGTACCTCAGTGGGTAGGCCACCTGCCACATACACCCCAGTTGATGGTTTTGAACCCAGCCTGGACCAGCTAAAACAACAATGACAACTGCAACAATAACAACAACAACAAAAAATAGCCGGGCATTGTGGCAGGCACCTGTGGTCTCATCTACTTAGGAGTCTGGGGCAAGAGAATAGCTTAAACCCAAGAGTTGGAGGTTGCTGTGAGCTGTGATGACACAGCACTCTACCCAGGGCAACAATTTGAGACTATGTCTCAAAAAAAAAAAAAGAACTTACCCCTCTTTAGCCACCCTCCTCCTAATGGCCTTGCCTGGGGTCTGTATTTTTATTTTTATTTTTTATTTTTATTTTTTTTTGCAGTTTTTGGCTGGGGCTGGGTTTGAACCCGCCACCTCCAGCATATGGGGCTGGCAACCCTACTCCTTTGAGCCACAGGCACTGCTCTGGCGTCTGGCTTTTTGGCTGATGTCAGTGGCTGAGCCTTGGAAGTAGATGTTCACCTCTCACAGAGAGACATGAGATCTGTAGACAGACCAAACCCTATGCCAGCCTGAGGGTTGTGAGTACCCCATGCCAGCCTGAGTACTTCTATGCCAGATATACTTCTTCAAAGTGGGGATGATGCTAGAAAGATGGCTCTGGCCCAAGTCAGAGTAGATCCTACCTCCTTTCTCTAGACTTGGATTCAGTGAAAGAATACCCCTTAGTTTTGGACAACTTTTCTTTTTTTTGAGACAGAGTCTTACTACGTTGCCCTGGGTACTCATCACAGCTCACAGCAACTTCAAACTTTTTTTTTTTTTTTTTT
>NW_003852639.1:1399017-1413654 GCF_000181295.1 Otolemur garnettii | reverse complement strand
GGGTAGAGTACCCTGGCATCATCATAGCTCGCAGCAACCTCACACACTTGGGCTCAAGTGATCCTCTTGCCTTAGCCCCCCAAGTAGCTGGAACTACAGGCATCTACCACAATGCCTGACTAGCGTTTTTTTTTTTTTCTTTAATTTTAATTTTAATTTAATTTAATTTTTTGTTTTGCAGTTTTTGGCCAGGGCCAGGTTTGAACCCACCACCTCCAGGATATGGGGCCGGTGCCCTACTCCTTGAGCCACAGGCTCTGCCCTTTTTAAATTTTTAGTAAAGATGGATCTTGTTCTTGCTCAGGCTGGTCTTGGACTTCTTTCTTTTTTTTTTGAGACAGAGACTCTAGCTGTCGCCCTGGGTAGAGTGCTGTGACATCACAGCTCACAGCAACCTCCAACTCCTGGGCTCAAGCAATTCTCCTGCCTCTGCTTCCCAACTAGCTAAGACTACAGGCGCCCACCATAACGCCTGGCCAATTTTTTTTGGTTGCAGTCATCATTATTGTTTGGCGGGCCCAGGCTGGATTTGAACCCGCCAGCTCAGGTGTATGTGGCTGGCGCCTTAGCCGTTTGAGCCACAGGCGCCGAGCCGGTCTTGGACTTCTGAGCTTAAGCAGTCTACCCGCCTCAGCTTCCAAAGTGCTAGGATTATAGGTTTCTTTTTTTTCTTTTATTTAAACATTTTTTCTGTAGGGTAGTGCCTGTGGTTCAGTGAGTAGGGCACTGGCCCTGTATACTGAAGGTTGCGGGTTCAAACTCAGCCCTGGCCAAACTGCAACAAAAAAATAGCCAGGCGTTATGGTGGGCGCCTGTAGTCCCAGCTACTTGGGAGGCTGAGGCAGGAGAATCACCTAAGCCCAGAAGTTGGAAGTTGCTATGAGCTGTGACACCACAGCACTCTACTGAAGGTTATAAAGTGAGACTCTGTCTCTAAAAAAAAAAATTCTATAGAGACATAGTCTTGACTATCCTAGCTGGTCTCAAACTCTTGGCCTCCCAGAGTCCCAGAGTGCTGGGATTACAGGTGTGAGTGAACTACAGCACTTGGCCACTGTCTAGTTTCTTTTCTTTTCTTGTTTTTTTTTTTTTTTTTAATTTGGAGACAGAGTCTCACTTTGTTGCCCTCAGTAAAGTGCTGTCATAGCTCACAGAAATCTCTTAACTCTTGTGCTCTAGCAATTTTCTTGCCTCAGGCTCCCCAGCACCTACCACAAAGCCTGGTTATTTTTAGAGATGGGGTCTCACTCTTGCTTAGGCTGGTCTCGAACCTGTGAGCTCAGTAATCCACCTGCCTTGGCCTCACAAAGTGCTGGGAGTATAGGCATGAGCCACTGCACACCTACCCTGGCAAGTTTCTTAAAAGCACCAGCATGTTCTGGTGACAAAGATGGTAAGGATGGCTAGAGGGAACAGTGCTTAGTACCCTCCCTGACATTCCCATTTGTCCCTCATTTCTCAGTTGCAGGCCCAAAAACTACGGCTGGCATACACAAGGAGCTCCCATTATGGTGGTTCTCTACCCGATGTCAACCAGATTGGCTGCAGCCTGGCTGAGTTCCAGGTAAGTAGATACCAGCCGAGGCGGGAGGTGGGGTGGGGTGGAGGTTCTTAGGCTGCCTCTTTTCCTGACTTACCTGTCTGGTTTGGCAGAGCCCCCTCCACTCACCTTTAGATTCATCAAGGAGCACGAGGCACCATGGGCTGGTGGAACGGGTGCAACGAGATGCCCGCAGAATGGTGTCCCCTCTCCGCCGTTACCCCCGCCATATATCCTTCACAGAAGATTTGGGGGGTCTGGTCTGGTGGGTGGCGGGTTCCTCAGGGACTTTAATGGTTATCCAGTCTGACCCTTTTCTAGGAGCTCTCCTTTGCCAGCCTCCTAGAAAAGTCCTGGTTCCTGTGATAGGGAGTTGTTTCTCCTAAGACTGTGCGTTCTATCTCTGGCTGTCTCAGACTGGCTCTGAGTGTTCTTATTTCAGCTCACTCTTTGTTTGCAGAAGCGGTTTTCTCTGATAAGTCTCCTGCTAAAAGGTGTGGTCCCTCCTCCTCACATCTCTGTTCTTAGGTTTCTTTCAACCTCTGAGGTCTACAAGACCTCTCCCCCCAACCCCTATTCTCATATTTTTCTTGCACCGTTAGTCTTCTTTTTTTTTTTTTTGAGACAGAGCCTCAAGCCGTCACCCTGGGTAGAGTGCCATGGCATCAGAGCTCACAGTACCCTCCAACTCCTGGGCTTAAGCGATTCTCCTGCCTCTACCTCCCAAGTAGCTGGGACTACAGGCATCTGCCACAACACCCGGCTATTTTTTGGTTGCAGCCGTCATTGTTGCTTGGCGCCCCGGGCTGGATCCGAACCCACTAGCTCAGGTGTACGTGGCTGGCGCCTTAGCCACTTGAGCCACAGGTGCCAAGCTGCTCTGTTAGTCTTGATTCCCTTCTTTTCCATTGTTGATCCTTGTAGAAGAGAAAGGTGTGTATTTCTTGAAGCATCTCATTTGCTGCCTCTATTATTCTTGTCTGGTCTCCAGCTGATCTAGTTCCTCTCCACCATTTTCCTTAACTGGTGCTGTTCACATTGACAGCTCTCCTTATAGTCCTGCTTATTTATCTCCTCCCCCAGAGTCCAGCTGGAGAAGGTAAGTAAGTGACCATGGCAGGCAGAATCTCATGCTCACTCTCTGACATGTTTCTAGAAGGACCTTGGGTTGGGGCTGGGATTACTAGGCTAGAGTTTCAATAGTACCTCCTATAGTAGCAGGGCTGAAAGGGGTGGGGGAAGGTGGAGTAGGTGGGTCAGAGTCCAGTCTTGGCCATGTTGACACAAGTGAGTGGCCAAGCCTTCTGGTCCAGCCAGTGGAGGACCAATGGGAGCTGTAGCCAGAGTAGGTGTGTGTAATGGGGAGGGAGAAGGGCAGGGTAGCAGGTGAAAATGGCTGCCTTCTACATAATACCAAGGTTGGTTGCCAGATATAGAGTCTTAGACTTCTGAACTCCATTCCTTGTCCATTTCACTTCTGAAACGCATACCTAGCAGAGTTGCTGGGCAACTCAGGAGTCCCATTCAGTTTGTCTTAACAGAGAGAAATTGAGACATTTCAAAATCTCTTGAGATTGGGAGAGGAGATCCACAGAAGGAACCAAAAAGGAAGAGGCATGATCCTGGGTGCCTGGCCCATTCATTCACTTCCACCTTGGCTGCCCTACATTTTCCAGCCTCTATGCCCACTGTTCTTGTCCACTGCTACCTCTCTTAATGGCTTTGTTTCTCCAATCCAGGATGGTGCCCTGGGGGAATTTCTCTGCAGAGAAGGGGCAGTTGTTTCGACTACCGTCTGCACTTAACAGGTGATGGTCTTTGCCTTCTTTGGGCCACATCTTCCTTATCTGTAGTTTCAGGGGCTCTACTCCCTCATCCCCACCCTGTTCTAGTCCAGCTAGTGTTTTCCCCTGGGAACTAGAAAACTATTACTGGTACCAGCTCATGTCTGCTCCCTGCACAGGACAAGCTCTGACTCTGCCCTTCACACAAGCGTGATGAACCCCAGTCCCCAGGACACTTATCCAGTCCCCACACCTCCCAGCATCCTGCCTAGCCGACGTGGGGGTAAGTGGCCATGTCCCAAGGTTAGAAGTAACCATGGAGCTTTGCTTTGAAGAAGGTAGGTAAGAGGGCACTGCAGCCAACACCACTGTATCTTCTTCAGGTTTTCTGGATGGTGAAATGGACTCCAAAGGTATGTGTCCTTCACCACTTGTAGGTAGTGAAGGCCAAAGTCTTTCTGGGTGGTTGTTGGAGATTTTGTGTAGGTTCAAGGAGCAGGACTCCTTCCCACCTGCCTTTGCTTCCTATCTGCTTTACTGGCTCCTTTTCCACACTCCCAATCACCAGTCTTTCTCTTTCAAGTCCCTGCTATTGAGGAGAACTTGCTAGATGACAAGCATTTGCTGAAACCATGGGATGCTAAGAAGGTAGGCATGGCCCACTGGGTACTACCCACTATCCCTCTGCTGTTCCCTCTCCATGGGACAAGACTTCCAGGGAAGTCTTGAGTTTTCCACTGAGCACTGTCCTCATTTTCTACATTCTCCCTCAGCTGTCATCATCTTCCTCCCGACCTCGGTCCTGTGAAGTCCCTGGAATTAAGTAAGTACCCTAATGAGACTGGCTAAGAGGTGGAGGTCAGAGAGGCAGATTAGGAGACTGATCTCTGTTATTCCTTGACCATGGCCTCCCATGCTTTTTTCTCTTCTGTTAGCATCTTTCCGTCTCCTGACCAGCCTGCCAGTGTGCCTGTCCTCCCACCTGCTATGAACACGGGGGGCTCCCTACCTGACCTCACCAATCTGCACTTTCCCCCACCGCTGCCCACTCCCCTGGATCCCGAAGAGACAGCTTACCCTAGCTTGAGTGGGGGCAACAGTACGTCCAATTTGACCCACACCATGACCCACCTGGGCATCAGTGGAGGCCTGGGCCTGGGCCCGGGCTATGATGTACCAGGTGAGTGGCTGTCCTGGCCATGTCCACACTGGGTATTGCTTAGTTAGAGGGATGAAAGGGAGGGAGGTTTGAGCATCTGAGATCCTCTTGTGACTGCCGACACTAGCCATCACCTCTGTACCCTAAGTTCCCTAACTAGTTCTCAACCAGTAAGATCTGGTAGATGTAGCTTTTCCTAGAAAGAAGATGGAGTGCAGCCCTCAGGTGGGCAGTACCAATCTCACTGTCAGGGACGAAGTAGGAAGGACATTGTGTTGCCACTTTCATAGTCTGGTCACTGCTGGCCCATTATGGGTGGAAGGGGGACTAGTTACCATCAGTAATGTTGGCGTCTCTGGTTTTTGTCTGTACCCGCAGGACTTCACTCACCTCTCAGCCACCCATCCCTGCAGTCCTCCCTAAGCAATCCTAATCTCCAGGCTTCTCTGAGCAGTCCCCAGCCCCAGCTCCAGGGCTCCCACAGCCATCCCTCACTACCAGCCTCCTCCTTGGCCCGCCATGCACTGCCCACTACTTCCCTGGGCCATCCCTCACTCAGTGCCCCTGCCCTTTCCTCCTCCTCCTCCTCTACTTCATCCCCTGTTCTGGGTGCCCTCCCTTACCCAGCTTCTACCCCTGGGGCCTCTCCCCGCCACCGCCGTGTGCCCCTCAGCCCCCTGAGTTTGCCTGTGGGCCCAGCCGACGCCAGAAGGTCCCAACAGCAGCTGCCCAAACAGTTTTCGCCAACAATGTCACCCACCTTGTCTTCCATCACTCAGGTATGCATGGCTGCCTTTCCCTACATGTCTGTCTCCCTTCCCCTTTCTCTTCTCTTGTTTGTTCTCTCCCTTCTTTCCTCAAATACTTCTTCTCCTTACTTCCTGCACTGCTTGTCTCATCCATCCCCTACCAGTCCTCTGTTTTCCACCTGCCCCATCTTTTATCCATCTTACCTCTTCTTGCTTAAGAGTGCAAACTCTGGGATTAAGTTTTTTGGTTTCAAATCCTGGCTCTGCCTCTTACTAGCAGTCTCTTTGGAAAAGTTATTTAACTTCTATAAACCTCAGTATCCTCATTTATAGAACAGGGATAGTTATTTAAGGATCAAATAACATACATAAAGTACTGAGGCCAAGCATGGTGGGTCAATAATCCTACAGTCCAAGAGGTCAAGGCAGGTGGATTGCTTGAGCTCTTAAGTTTGAGACCCTTCTCCACTAAAAATAGAAAAATAGGACTTGGCGCCTGTAGCTCAGCAGCTAGGATGCCAGGCACATACACCTGAGCTGGTGGGTTCGAATCCAGCCTGCGCCTGCCAAACAACAATGACAGCTACAACCAAAAAAAAAAAAAAAAAAAAAATAGCTGGGTGTTGTGGCGGGCACCTATAGTCCCAGCTACTTGTGAGGCTGAGGCAAGAGAATTGCTTAAGCCCAAGAGTTTGAGGTTGCTATGAGCTGTGACACCACAGCAGTCTACCAAGGGTGACATAGTGAGACTCTGTCTCAATAAATAAGTAAATAGATAAAGTACTGAGCACCATGCCTGGCTTAGTTATGTGCTAGATAAATAGTAGCTTAATCTTTCCCTTTTTTCCCTTCTTGGGTCTTGTCTTTTTTCTCATGCCTGTATCTTTCCCCATCTCATCTTCCCCTCCCATTTCTTTCACTTCTTTCATAGGATTCAGAGTCAAGAGAATTTCAGTTCAGGAAACCCAGTCCCTTCATTCTACAGATGAGAAAATTTAGGCCCAAAGGGAGTGTGACTTTAACAAGTTTATATAGCAAGTAGAGAGATTTGGGACCAGAATTTAAAACTTTTACTTTGAAAGGTTTTTTTCCTTAATGCTAAAATTCTCAGCCTTTTCCTCCTTCCCTATCCATTTCTTCTTTTTTGCTATCTCTGCTCCCTTTTCTTTCACCCTAATGCTCTTCTTTTCCTTTCCTCTGCCCAACTCTTTCTTTGTCCATTGCTATTCCCTGGAATGTGTGTTCTGTGTTCCATCTTTACCCAGGTCCCCTCTCCTGTAGGAAAAATTGAGGCCAGGCCAGCAAGGGCTCTGCTCTTGGGGTATGGAGTGAGCATAACTTCCTTTCCTCATTTTCTCCTTTCCTTTCTTCATCTCCTGCTACCTCTGGCCTCTTCCATGCTCTGGAATAGCAGTTCTCAACTCCACTGTGGTGTTATTAATCACTTGTGAGATGTATCAGTAGTTCAGGTACCAAAGTTAAAAAATGGTTTCCTTCTGGAGTGAATTCAAAATTGCTCTTGTATTAGCCTTACTCAGTTACACTTTCATTCTGATGTGCGTTTTTGAGCAACTATACTCAACCCTATGGGAATATTGAACTTGAGGATAATTACAACTTAAGAGAGTAGGAAGCCATGACTAAGAGTTCTTTCTGAGGAGCACAGTGAAGGGGTAAGCTTCCCCCTTTCTCCTTCTTTTCAGGGCGTCCCCCTGGACACCAGTAAACTGCCCACTGACCAGCGGCTGCCCCCATACCCTTATACCCCCCCAAGTCTGGTTCTGCCCACCCAGCCACCCACCCCAAAGCCTCTACAGCAGCCAGGGCTGCCCTCTCAGGCCTGCTCAGTGCAGCCCTCAGGTGGCCAGCCCCCAGGCAGACAGCTGCACTACGCAACACTATACACACCTGGGCCCAGTGGGCACAGGCAGCAGTCTTACCACCGACCAATGAATGACTTCAGCCTGGGGAACGTGAGTACTAAGAAGCAGGGGAGAGGATGAGAGTGGGTCAAGGGGGCCTGAGTATATCTCTGAGTATATCTCTGAATTGGGAGATCTAGGTGGAGGGACAGCTCCCCTTCCCTGAGTAACATAGCACTGCCAGCTTGGAGTTCCTTTCTTCCTGCGTTTGACCCCTATTCCTGCCCCTCTATTTCTGCTCAGCTTGCTCTTTGATGACTGCTGCCTTGACCCGTTCTCTTCCTGGCATGCACATGCTCTGGCCCAGCAGGTACGGTGCCCACACCTACTTCGGGCCCCGTGCTTGCTTTTGTTGCTCTGCTTGCTGCCATCTCCCTCTGTCATTGCCTCTGTATCTGAGGTGGATGAAGATTGCTTGGTAAAGGGGATGTGTTAGCAGGGTGAGGCAGGTCCAAGCAGGAACGCCTATTCCAAAGCCCACTTTCTCAAGGTCTGTGTGTCTATAGCTGGAGCAGTTCAGCATGGAGAGCCCATCAGCCAGCCTGGCACTGGATCCCTCTGGCTTTTCTGAAGGGCCTGGATTTTCAGGGGGAGAAAGGCCAGTAGGTGGCCCCCAGGATTCCCACACTCTCAACCACGAGAACTTGACCCATTGTTCCCGCCATGGCTCAGAGCCTAACATCATCCTCACAGGTGAGGGGGTATGGGTAGAGATGGAGAACCGAAGGAAGGAGGGACACAGTTGAAATATTAAGGGGTCTCATAAGAGTTTGTAGGGGAAGGGGCCCTCACCCATCTCCTCTATCTACAGAAGACTCTTCTCCAGGTTTCTCTAAGGAGATTGCAGCAGCCCTGGCCGGAGTGCCTGGCTTTGAGGTGTCCACAGCTGGGTTGGAACTGGGACTGGGGCTAGAAGATGAGCTACACATGGAGCCACTGGGCCTAGAAGGGCTCAACATGCTGAGTGACCCCTGCGCCCTGCTGCCCGACCCTGCAGTAGAGGATTCATTCCGCAGTGACCGGCTCCAGTGAGGGACATCGTCAACATCCCTTTTTTTGGCCCTGTCCCCTATCATGGTCCCTTCCCTCCCTTCCCCCTGGCCAGTAGAGACTCTACTCTCTGCCCCCAGATCCTCTTTCTAGCATGAATGAAGAATTCCAAGAATGAGAAAAAGCCACGGGTTTGTCCAGGTTTCTTCTGTATTCTGCACAAGGGGTAGGCCTGGGGGAGCTCAAGGGAGGGACTAAAGCCTTTGTAACTTTGAACCATCTGTATGGAGGTCAGAGCCTGTTGGAGAGCAGGGGGTAGAGGGGGGCCCTGGAGGTAGGGCTTGTCCAGATGCCTAGGGGTGAGCAGTGCACCAGCCCCTCCTCACCACTCTTCCCCTTGCAGTTGGAGGAGAGAGCCAGAGTGGATGTTATTTTTTATTAATTATATTATATGTTAATAAAAAAATCTTATCAAACTCTTGGTGTGGTTGGCTATTTGAGGTATGGCTGGGGATGTAGGGAGTTTTTTGGTCATAGGCCCTTTTATTTGTTGTGCTTTGTGGAAGAGCCCTGCAATCTCAGGATTTGTACCTAGCATTGGACAGGGGGACCCAGGATGGATGTAGGCTTCCATAACAGCAGGAAGTCACTTGCGTGCCCTGCTTTATGTATCTGGCCCTGCTGTAACATCAAGGAATGGGGGCTTTGGCCTGACAAGTTACTACTCTTCCTCAACCCAAGGCCTGGTAGTAAGCTAAGAGGATTCAGCGGTAGAGGTGTTTGCTAGCTGAGTTCATGGGCCTGTTGTTTCCAGTAGAAAGACTCCAGCTTTGCTAGGGGTAGCCAGCCAGTGCTGAGGCTTCCAAGAAGAGGGCATTTGGTCTCAGCTGGCTCGTCTTTCTTTTTATTTTTTTGAGGGGCAGTGCCTGTGGCTCAAGGGGTAGGGCACTGGCCCCATATACCAGAAGTGGGGGTTCAAGCCCAGCCAAAAACTGCAACCAAAAAAAAAATTATTTTTTGAGACAGAGTTTCACTTTGTTGCCCTGGGTAAAGTGCTGTGGCATCACAGCTCATAGCAACCTCCAGCTCTTGGGCTTAGGCGATTTTCTTGTCTCAGCCTCCCCAGCAGCTGGGCCTACAAGCACCCACCACAATGCCTGGCTGTTTTTTGTTGCAGTTTGGCCAAGGCTGGGCTCAAATCTGCCACCCTCAGATTTGGGGCCTGCGCCCTACTCACCCACAGGCACCGCCCTCAGCTGGCTCTTCTTTATGGCCCTTTTAAGTTTAAAGGACCTGCCTCTAACCACATGCTCCTAGGTCTCAAGGAAGTGAGACCCCACTCCCACACACCCCCACAACTGCGTGTGGATTTGCTTCACTCTCCACTGTAATCCACTCAGATTTTAGTTTTACTTGAACACATCTTTGAATGCCATCCGTGTTCTACATAGCTCTCCTCTTTCTGGATTGGGTTGCTAGCTTTTTGACCATTTGGACCTCTTCTTTCTTACCCACAGTGCCCCTCCACCACTACTCTATTCCACACCCCGCAGTCCTGGCCTCTTCCTCTTTCCAAAGCTCTTGTCATTTACAGAAAAGAGAACTGAGAGCTTCTGGCTCATGCCGGAAGGGAATGCAACGTGCCCCAAACCTGGAAGTGGGGGGAGCCACCCAGGCCCCCACAGCTTGAGCCTTAAGGGCCTTCACCTTCGCAGAGGAAAGCACACATCTGACTGCAGGATGGGCGCGTGCCTCTGACTCTGGGGCCGGCTGGGGTCAGTGTCCTGCGGCACCGGCGGGATGTCTGCAAACGTCTGAGTGCAGCGAGCCCTCCCAGCCGCCAGGGGTCGCGCTGCAGGAGGCTGGACACTGGGAACGCGCTTGCCCAGGGTCACGGCCGCCGGCCGAGGAAGGGAGGTGGGGGGGCGCTAGCAGCGGTGCCCACGGTCAGGGAGGGCGCCTGGGGAAGTAGAAAAAGCCGGGCACGCGGAGGAGCGCTGAGGCTCCGGCGCCGCAGGAGCTGGGTGGGCCGAGCTGCCGAAGCGAGCGGCGCGGCGGCACGGTCCCGGCGTAGCACGGCGGGGACGCTGGGACCGCTGAGATCTCCCTCCACGGCGCCCCGCGCCCTGCTGCCTTCGGCCGCCTCTTCCTTCCCTCGCCGCCCGAGCGGGAGCGCCATGTCCGGGGCTGGGTCGCCTGCCGCCCGCCGGCCCGCCAGCCCGCCCTCCCGACCACCCGCCAGCGGGCCGGCCGGCCGGGGAGTCGCGGGGCCGGCAGGTAGGGCTGGACCAGGCGGGGCGGCGGGCGGGGAAGGAGGGAGGACGCGCAGTCTGGGCGGGGATAGACCCCAGCTGTTCTCCCGAGCTGCACATCTGTTCTGGTTCCTCTCTCTTGGGGAAGTGAAAGTGGAGGGAGGACACAGCCCGGAGTACGCAGGAGGTGCCGGGCATCCGGCTCCTCTTCTGCTCCTGCGGGGGCTGGAGTCGGAGCCGCCTCCCTCCCCTCGGGTCATGCGGCGGCCGGCACTGCTGCTGTCACGTCCTTGGCATCCTGCGCGCTCGCTTCTCTCTGCCCTCCTTCTTCTTCCGCCGCCTCTCCTCCCTCTGCGCGCCCTTTGCCCCAACCTGAACTTCTCATCGCCCGGCGTTGGGACCCGGGGTGGCTCCTGTGCGTGTTGCCTTTCCCTGGCGAAAGCGCTGCTTCCTGCAAGACTTCCCAGCCTGAGTGCCGGGAGGCCCGAGTGCACAGGTCCCGCGGGTGGCTGTCACCCATTTGCCCGTTAGTTCTACCTGATGGTTTCTGCCTATGCTTTGGGCATGGGACTCGAATTGTGTGCAGTGGATAAGGACAGGGCTGTGCTCTAGAGTTAAATCAGGAGGCTGATGCTGACTCCTGGCTTCACCTCCCAGACGCGGAGGCTAAATTTAGCAGCGCTTGGGAGGGGTGTGTGTGTCCAAAGGCCAAGTTAAGAAGAGAGCCAGCTTGGGTCTGTGAGATTGCCTAGCTCTCTCTTTTGGGGAGAGCAGGCAGTGAGTAGGACTTAACATTCTGGAACCCTGCAGAGCCATGTCTGCCTTGCTCAGGGTCCTGTAGTAGGAGGTTACACTTGGCATGATGCTGTGCTGGCACCCATCACACACCCACAAGCTGACTTCCTCTGGGCTGCTGCTTCCCCTCTGTTTCAGGAAGTGACCCCCCCTTCCCCTCTAAGCGCCCCCACGTGCCTCCCACCCTCTGCTGGGAGCCACCCACCAGGCTCTTTACTCACTTCTGCACTGTGGGGCACCTCAGGACCCTTGGGGCTCCTGCTCCTGGGGGTTGGGCCATGGAGACAGGTGAGAACAGTTACTGAAGGGCTATCGCTGTGGGCCTTGTTTCTCAGGTTCCAGGGGGGAGATTGTGGGGAGGCTGGGACTGTCTCCCATAGCTACTTTGGGCCTAAATGGAGATACCTAAGGTCTTAGAAGAGAACAGTGGGTTTTTTGGCCAGGCTGGCGGAGTTAAGAAGGGAAAAAGGGCACTGGAGTCTGGTGACAAGACTCTTAACACTTGGGTTTTGTGGGGTTTCCCATAAAGAACCTAAGAACATTTGCTGGATCATGAGAGTCTTACAATGTTAGAGTAGGAAGGTCGGAAACCCTTAAAAAAACTGTATAGGTATGACCTCATGCCCAGATTGGATGATGTCATGGCAGGCTTACAGAAAAGATTGTGATCTCTGTGATGTTATAACTCTATGCATAGAGTGAGGAGAGGTGGGCCTCTCCTCAAGGGCTACATGAATAGCACAGTGTCAAACCCACAATGTCATGCCTGTTGGGTTCTTAGGAGTGAGGGCTGGTACCACTAAGTGGGAGGGGCCTGATCTCTTTAAGGAGCTCTGTGGGCTGCAAGAGCCTGATGATGTCACAGGCAGGAGAGTTCAGGATTGGCTGACCACTTATCCTGCCTTTCCTTGGAAGAATTAGGAAGAGGAGAGGAGCAAGGTGTGTTTGTGGTGGGGGTCACCCTGGTTGCCATGGCAACCCCACCTTACTTTCTTCATCTCTCTCCCACTTGACCATTCTAGATGCAGTGAGTGAGGGGGGGGCCATGGCGGAGGAGCGGCCCCCCCGGCTGGTAGATTATTTCGTGGTAGCTGGACTTGCAGGGAATGGCGCACCCATCCCAGAAGAAACATGGGTTCCAGAACCCAGTGGACCCCTGCGTCCTCCCCGGCCTGCTGAGCCCATCACAGATGTGGCAGTCATCGCTAGGGCACTAGGCGAGGAGGTGCCTCAGGGCTACACGTGTATCCAAGCTTCTACTGGGGGCTACCCCTTGGAACTCAGCGCCGGACTCCTGGGTGGAACTCAGCCTGTCATCTGCTACCGCAGGGGCCGTGACAAGCCCCCCCTTGTTGAGCTGGGGTGGGTGTCCCTACCCATGCTAGCACTAGGGAAGGCTAGGAGGGATTTGGGTGAGATAGGAAGAGATTGGGTCAGGGACAAGGGAAAGGCACCGAGAATGGGAGTAGGCTGGGTGAGTAGCCGGGAGTGGGGGGGACTGAAGTTGTATGTGCTTGACAAGACACCCTATAGCTCTCACAGATTTGGGTCCCTCTGCTAGTGCACTGCTTGTGAGCACTGTGAGCTTGAGCAGGTTATTGAGCCCCTCTGGGCCCGTCCCCTCATCTTTGTCAGGATAAAACCTCCTCATAGGATAACAACTGAGATGATTACATGAGATAACCCATGTAAGGGACTTGGCACAGGCACATCACTGATTGCTTATATTGTTCCTAGTTTTCATTAATGCATATGAGAGCCATGGAAGCTTGTGAGGTTGTTACTAACAAGAAGTAAAGCCAAGGGCTAGTGAGGGAGCGTGGGATTCTAGAGGGTAGAGTTCAGCTAGAAGAGATAGGCTCTGGTGTTGGAGTTTGACAAAGCTGAAGGTCCAATGCAGGTTTAGGGACTAGATAGGCAGGTATGGCAGCCTTGAGGTCTTTTTCGTCTACCCTGATCTCTTGACATTTCTGCTCTCTGTGCCAAGGGTACTGTATGAGGGGAAGGAGCGTCCCAAGCCTGGCTTCCAAGTGCTTGACACAACGCCCTACAGCCACTCGGCCAACTTGGCTCCTCCAGGCCCTGGACACCCCCGTACCTACCTCACTTATCGGCGGGCAGCAGAGGGGGCAGGGCTGCATGCCCTGGGCATCACTGACCTCTGCCTGGTACTGCCCAGCAAGGGTGAGGGCACTCCTCATACTTACTGCCGGCTGCCCCGCAACCTCAACCCTGGCATGGTGAGTGAGGCCAAGAGCTGAGACCTGGGCCATCTTAGTAGAAGAGTGGACACTAGGCATAAAGAGTATTCTGGAACCAAGGCCTTTGACAGCAAGGGTGGGCCCAGAGGGGTGACTCTGGCTGTGGGGGATAGTTATTAATGGGATCTCTAAAGATGAAAGATTTATTTAGGGGTGGTGAAGAGCAATGGACCTCAGAAACCCTTGTTAGCTATGTATATGCTTGTCTCTTGCCATTTCTGGGGCAGTGGGGCCCAGCAGTGTACCTATGCTACAAGGTGGGCCTGGCCAAGGCCAACACACTGGTGTATGAGGCAGGTGAGTAGCCCTCTTTGTCCCTGAACCCTGACCCTCCTTGTTCCTCTGCCCTGGTGCTTCATGGCTGGCACCATTGTGTCCCCCAGAATTTACTTCCTCTTTGCCACTTGGCTCTCCTCTGGGATCCCCTGGCTCCTTCCCCTGGAGTCTGATGGACCCTCCTCCTGTTGGGTACCCCCTCTCTGCTGGGGTTGCAGAGTTGCTGGGCCGCTACCCGGAGAAGGACAATGAGGCATTTCCACTGCCTGAGTCAGTGCCCGTCTTCTGCCTGCCCATGGGGGCCACTATCGAATGCTGGCCTGCCCAGACCAAGTACCCTGTGCCCGTCTTCTCCACCTTTGTGCTCACGGGTGCAGCTGGTGATAAGGTGGGTGTGTGGGGGATGGGAGGGGTCCAGGCTGTACAGGGCCTTCCTGACTGTTCCTCTGCCTCCTGCCAGGTGTATGGTGCTGCCCTGCAATTCTATGAGGCATTCCCGAGGGCCAGGCTGTCAGAGCGGCAAGCGCGAGTGTTGGGCCTGCTGAGCGCTGTGGAGCGGGGCCGGGCACTGGGGGGCCGTGCCGTGCGTAGCCGGCGTGCCATTGCTGTGCTGTCCCGCTGGCCTGCCTTCCCCGCCTTCCGCGCCTTCCTCACCTTCCTTTACCGCTACTCTGTCTCAGGCCCCCACCGCCTGCCCTTGGAAGCGTGAGTACAGCTGCCCTGCCATTGGGCAAGGGTCCAGAAGGGATGGGGAGGCCCTGAGAGATAAGAATGTAGGTGGGGTGCTGGCCACAGGTAGTGGACAGGGCCTCAGTGTGAAGTTGTAGTTTGTTCATTGCAAAAATGTCATTGGCTGGGCTCGGCGCCTATAGCTCAACCGGCTAAGGCGCCAGCCACGTACACCTAAGG
>NW_003852639.1:1395999-1398783 GCF_000181295.1 Otolemur garnettii | reverse complement strand
AAAAAAAAAAAAAAAAGCCATTGGCTGAGCGGCTAAGTGGAGCCTAAAATCCAGTCCACACTTGTTAGCCAGGTCCTGGCAAGGGGCTGTGTGCGCCCAGACAGGAATCTCTTCTGATTTGCATAAATTCTGGGTATAATGGGGTTTCCGATCGCTGCTACAGGTCTAGATGTGGTGTTTAGGGAGGACGTTTTGAGGATATGTGAGGGAGATGAGACAATGTGGGTGAGGTAAAACAGGGGAAGACTGAGGGGTCTGCTCTGACCTGCTCCATTCTGTTCCCCAGGCACATCTCCCACTTCATTCACAACGTCCCCTTTCCTTCCCCGCAGAGGCCCCGCATCCTCGTGCAGGTGAGGGCTGGGCTGGGCTGGATGGAACGAAGGGTGTTGTCAGGGTGAGTCATCATCACCCTGACCATAGCTCTTCTACTCTCCCAGATGTCTCCCTATGACAACCTTCTCCTCTGTCAACCTGTGTCCTCACCTCTGCCCCTCAGGTAAGCACATGGATTGCGGGGAAGGGAGCTTTAGTGACCAAAGCAGGTGGATGCAACTATTGCTGTCTGGGGAAGGGTCTCCTGGTAACCCTTTCCCTACCTTGGCATTGCCCACAGTGGTGCCAGCTTCCTGCAGTTGTTGCAGAGCCTGGGCCCGGAGCTGGCTGTCACACTGCTGCTAGCTGTGCTCACAGAGCACAAGTTGCTGATCCACTCCCTGCGGCCAGATCTGCTCACCAGTGTCTGCGAGGCCCTGGTCTCTGTGAGTGCCACCTTCCCCGGCCCATGTTTCCCAGAACTGCTGTTGCTTACAGTGCTACCCTATCCCTGCCCTGACTCTTCCCTTTTCCTTCTTTGGGGAAGGTCTTCAGCCCCTCTCAGTAGGTACCACCTTCAGGGACTCTTTGCTGTTTGCCTCCAACTACATCTCCCCAAGGCCAATCTCCTCCCTGTCACGTGGCCCTCTGGCCACCCATGTGCCCTGCTCACTGGCTCTGTCACCTTGGTGTTTCAGATGATCTTCCCATTGCACTGGCAGTGCCCCTACATCCCCGTGTGCCCATTGGTGCTGGCAGATGTGCTGAGCGCCCCTGTGCCCTTCATTGTGGGTATCCACTCCAGTTACTTCGATCTGCATGACCCACCTGCTGATGTCATTTGTGTCGATCTTGACACCAACACACTCTTCCAGTAAGAGGGCTGTAGAGAGGCAGGCATGAAAGGGCTGGTGTCTGGCATGCTCTGGGCAGAAAAGGAGCTTCAGGCAGACTGGGTATAGTGGCTCACGCCTGTAATCCCAACACTCTGTGAGGCCGAGGCAGGTAGATTGCCTGAGCTCACAAGTTTGAGACCAGCCTGAGCCAGAGCAAGACCTCATCTCTAAAAATAGCTGGGCATTGTGGCAGGCACCTATAGTCCTAGCTACTTGGGAGGCTGAGACAAGAGAATCACTTGAGCCCAAGAGTTTGAGGTTGCAATGAGCTGTGACGCTGTGGCACTCTACCCGGGTGACAAAGTGCAACTCTTCTCAAAAAAAAAGAGCTCAGACAAAAAGTGGAGGAGCCCTGTTACCCTTTCTCCTTATGCTTATCTCACAGAACTGAGGAAAAGAAGCTTCTCTCCCCTCGGAACCTGCCCCGCAGACCCTACAAGGTTCTGCTGGCCACACTGACAAACCTATACCAGCAGCTGGACCAGAGTGAGAAGCCTGGGTGGGGTGGGAGGCTGGGAGCTGTCAAGTCCTCACATGGCCAGTTTGGGGAAGCCTGTGGGAAGACTTTCCTTGCGGAAATAAGAGGAGTTAGGATTTCACTTGGTGAAAGTGAGCAGGATTCAAATTGTAACTCCTGACCACAGAGGGAAAGTGGAGCTTATCATGGGGAATGCTTGAAGCTTTTAGCAAAAGGTGATGTTTTAGCTGCTGCTGGTGCAAAATCTGCCAGAGGCTGGAGATGGAGATAGTGGTATCTGTGTGAAGGGCAGGGTCCAGGCAGGCACCATGGGAGCCAGCCCTGACCCACAGGCTTTGGGGGTCTCTAGCATATACTGGACCTGAGGAAGAAGCATCTCTGGAATTCCTGCTGACAGACTATGAGGCTGTGTGCGGCCGCCGGGCCCGCCTGGAGCGTGAGGTCCAGGGAGCTTTCCTTCGCTTCATGGCTTGTCTGCTCAAGGGCTACCGGGTCTTCCTGCGCCCACTCACCCAGGCTCCTTCTGAGGGGGCTCGTGATGTCGACAACCTTTTCTTCCTGCAGGGTAAAGAGGGCCTGTCTCTGCCTGGAGATGGTATCACGGGAGGAGGTGTCTGGGGGTTGGGCTCCCTAAGGAAGGCCAAGACTGGGAGCCATTTAGTTACTTATTCCATCACTCAGCAAGTTTTTATATGGGTACCTGCTTTAAGTTAAGTTACTTACCTGTTATAGCCGGGCGTTGTGGCGGGTACCTGTACTCCCAGCTACTTGGGAGGCTGAGACAAGAGAATCGCTTAAGCCCAAGAGTTTGAGGTTGCTGTGAACTATGTTGCCACTTCACTCAACCAAGGGTGACAGTGAGACTCTGTCTAAAAAAAAAAGGCTCAGTGCCTGTGGCTCAAGTGGCTAAGGCGCCGCCACATACACCTGAGCTGGCGGGTTCAAATCCAGCCTGGGCCAGCCAAACAACAATGATGGCTGCAACCAAAAAATAGCCAGGCATTGTGGCGGGCACCTGTAGTCCTAGCTACTTGGGAGGCAGAGGCAGGAGACTCGCTTGAGACCAGGAGTTGGAGGTTGCTGTGAGCTGTGATG